>NC_138371.1:102559709-102595446 GCF_054177405.1 Leptonychotes weddellii | reverse complement strand
TAGCTTTTGGAGATGTATCTTGAAAGAAGTTGCTGTGGGCGATGTCAAAGAGGTTACTGCCTATGTTCTCCTCTAGGATTTTGATGGATTCCTGTCTCACATTGAGGTCTTTCATCCACTTTGAGTTTATCTTTGTGAATGGTGTTAGAGAATGGTCGAGTTTCATTCTTCTGCATGTGGCTGTTCAATTTTCCCAGCACCATTTATTGAAAAGACTGCCTTTTTTCCATTGCAAGTTTTTTCCTGCTTTGTCAAAGATTATTTGACCATAGAGTTGAGGGCCCATATCTGGTTCTCTATTCTGTTCCATTGGTCTATATGTCTGTTTTTGTGCCAGTACCATGCTGTCTTGGTGATCACAGCCTTGTAATACAGCTTGAAATTGGGCAACGTGATGCCCCCAGCTTTGTTTTTCTTTTTCAACATTTCCTTCCTTTGCCCTATTTTTAAAAATGTTTTTAAAGATTTATTTTTCGGGGCACCTGGGTGGCTCAGTTGGTTAAGCGACTGCCTTCGGCTCAGGTCATGATCCTGGAGTCCCAGGATCGCGTCCCACATTGGGCTCCCTGCTCAGCGGGGGGTCTGCTTCCCCCTCTGCCCTCTTCCCTCTCGTGCTCTCTGTCTCTCATTCTCTCTCTCTCAAATAAATAAATAAAATCTTTAAAAAAAAAAAAGATTTATTTTTCATTTGAAAGAGACAAAGGCGGGGAAGGGCAGAGGAAAAGAATCTTCAAGCAGACTCCCTGCTGAGCATGGAGCCTGACATAGGGTTTGCTCTCACAACCCATGAGATTGTGATGTGAGCCAAAACCAAGAGTCAGATGCCAAACTGACTGAGCCACCGAGGCGCCCCTGCCCTATTTTTGAACTGGGTTATTTGTTTTGTTGTTGTTGAGTTTTAGGAGTTCTATATATTCTGGATATTAATCCCTTCAGGTATATCACTTTCAAATATTTTCTCCCTATCTGTGGGTTATCTTTTTATTCTGTGGATAGTGTCTTTTGATGTACAAAATTTTTAAAATTTTCAGGAAGTCTAATTTCTCTGTTTTTTTCTTTTGTTACTTGTGCCAGATCATTGTTAAATCCAACGGGTGAAGATTTGTCCTATATTTCTTCTAGGAATTATATTGTTTTTGGCCTTATATATAGGTCATAGATCCACTTTGAGTTAATTTCTATATATGATAGTAGGTAAGGGTCCCATATCATTCTTTTACATGTGGATCTCCAGTTTTCCCAGCATCATTTGTGCTTTCCCCAGTGAATGGTCTTGGTAACTTTGTCAAAAATCACTTGACCACATATGCAAGGGTTTATTTCTCAGCTCTCTAATCTATTCCATTCGTCTATAAAAGTCTGTCTTTATACCACTATCCCACTGCTTTGATTACTGTAACACTGAGCAAGTTTTGAAATCAGTGAGTGATTTCAAAGTGTGAGTCCTCCAGTGTTGTTCTTTTTCAAGATTGTTTTGGCTATTTGGAGTACCTTGAGATTTCATCTGAATTCCAGGGTGGATTTTTCTATTTCTGCAATAACATTGCTGAGCTTTTGATAGAGATTGCATTGAATCTATAGATTGCTTTGGTTAATACTGACACTTTTAATAATATTAAGTCTTCCACTGTCCTATCTTCAAGTTCACTGCTTCTTTCTTCTGCCTGCTCAAATCTGCCTTTGAATCCCTCTAGTGAATTTTTCATTTCAGGTATTGTACTTTTTAGCTCCAGAATTTCTTCTTGGTTTCTTTTTAAGTCTTCTGTCTCTTTATTGATATTTCCATTTCAATCATTCATCATTTTCTTGACTTTCTCCACATCTTTCTTTAGTTCTCTGAGCACCTTTAAGATCACTGTTTTAAAATCTTTGTCTAATATATCTGCCATTTTGTCTTTTTCAGGGACAGTTCCCATTGTTTCATTTTTTTCTTTGTTTGGGCTGTACTTTCCTGTTTCTTTGTGTGCTTATGATTTTTCCCCTTGAACACTGAATATTTGAATCTAATAAATGTGGTAAATCTGGATATGAGATTCTCTCCCTTCCTCAGTATTTGTTGTATTTTTATTATTCTTTTCTCTTTCTTAATTGTTTTAGGCTCTCTCTGTGGTAAGGATCAGCCTGAAGTATAAACTTAATGTCTTTCTTAAGTCTTTTCTGAGCCTTTCCTCGGGTATGGGCAGTTACTTTTTAATTATCACCATATAGGAATTGTTTTTGCATTCAAAAACTAGTCTTCAGTGTCTGACTCCCAAAAGGGGAAGAGCAAAAAATGAGCAGGGGGAGTAAAGGTGCAGCTCTTTAAATCCCCTGGAATTTGCTTCAGCCAAAGGAGGAGGGGCTTGCAACAACAGGAGAGGTGCACCAAAGGCTGCCTACCTCTTTATTTACTAGTTGGGACACAGTCATTTCCCCAGCCCTGCCACTGCCCATCTGTTCGGTGGTGGCCACTGTTTCTCTTCTCTCTAGTAGGACCTATGTGACCAGAGAAGTGAATTCAGAAAAAGAGTGGAAACAGGATTTTCAGAAGTTATTATCCCTCTCTCCTTGCTTTAAAGACAACTGTAAGATAAAACAAAACAAAAATTCTGCATGAAGAATTTGAGGAAACATTTATGGTTTGGTTTTGTTGTTGCTGTGTTGTTATTTACCATCTCAGATTATGATCTTATGAACAAAGTAAGCAAATGACATTTAATGTGTTTTTATATTCTTAATTGACATAATAACTTCAAAATGGATCAAATAAAATGAATGTTGCATATATTACATTTTCCCAAAATTCCTCTCAAATTTTTTTCCTTAGATTCTAAATTCCTAAATTTTGGCATTTTTATTCTGCTAACCCAGATACCTAAGGGTCTTATTAGCACTGTTTTGTTCCTTTGGTTTTGAATATGCCTTTCAATTCTATGGGAGTCACATTTTTCAATCCTATTTCTGGCTACAAAGGCCACAGTATAAAGCACTATAACCTTTAAGAATTATTAGTGGTGAATTTAGATTCTCAGATAGGATTTTTATCTCTACTTTCATGATGAACCTATTAATTACTTAGAGTAAGTGACTTCAGTTTCTTGTATGACAGTTTATTTGTCTATGAATGAAACCAAATCACAGTTGTTCCCCTTTGGTACTTTACAGCTACATTTATCTATGGTGACTTTCTCAGTCATGTAACAGCTTTTTTATTTATTTTTATTTTTTTATTTTTATTTTTTTAAAGATTTTATTTATTTGCGAGAGAGAGAATGAGAGACAGAGAGCCTGAGAGGGAGGAGGGTCAGAGGGAGAAGCAGACTCCCTGCCGAGCAGGGAGCCCGATGCGGGACTTGATCCCGGGACTCCAGGACCATGACCTGAGCCGAAGGCAGTCGCTTAACCAACTGAGCCACCCAGGCGCCCCTGTAACAGCTTTTTTATAAATGTGCAAATATTTTCCATTTTGAGGGAAACAACAGTTTCTGTGTATACAAGCAATAAGGGTGATATTTTAAACAAAGGGTTCCCCTCACAATCCTACAAATATGGAAACACAATATTAATTTATTTGGTAATTAACATTTACCTGTGCCACACTGGTATTGGTTGCTCCTCCTGCCAGCTCATGTATGGCAGAAAATCTACATCTTCTTTGGCAATAAGTTCCAAAATATTTGGAATATTAGGAGAAGGTGACTCCTTACCATCCTATATTGAATCATAATTAGGTAAAAACAAAACAGACATTATCAAATTCAGTGATTACTATACATTCTAAAGCCTAGTGAATCCTTAGTTTGAAATATGTGTGGGTGTCAGATTAGATTGTTTGTCCTGGGCCACAAGGGAGGGAGAAAGAGTCTAAAAACACAAGTTTGCTCAGTTGAGTGGCTTTCCTTTTTATTGAGCTGGGTGTGGGAGCTGTGGTAAGTGCCTTCTGTGGGTTTTCCTTTTAAGCTTATGAAAGAGAAAGGGCCTCTCACAGGGTAAGGGAAGCTCAAGCCCTTTCTATTTGTTGAGGGTCTTGCATTAGTAAAAGATGAGAAACGCCAAAATACAGTAAAATCACAGTGTATTTCAGAAATACACATATAACTAAGTAATAATTTATAACATTAAAAATATAACATATGTGACCCACTTAGAGAGATGATAATGAGCCCTTCATGAACGTGAGGCCCTGGTTTGATGGTCCTCCCTGCCTCTCCCCTCCCTGCTCTTCACAAGCCATGAATGTAGATATTGTCAGTAACAGTCAGAGCAAGAGTAATTTTCTTAATATGTAAATAAAAATGAAATAACCATGAATTAACAAATACATACCCTTTTCTCAACTGCCACAAAGCTTGTAAATTGTGTTATGAGAGAGTATTCTTTACTGAGTTTAATAATCAGAGATTTTAAGATTTGCTTCTTCATCTAAAATACAATCAAACAAATGAAGTCACATCTTATTTTATTTTTCACTGTTTAGCTATGTATGACCAATAAAACAATTATTAAATAATCAACAAATGTTTTTCTATAAAATAAACCATTTTATAATTAGTATTTCAAATTAAATTGAATCAATTGCCCTGTCTAAATGTCTAGAGTAGGTGACTCAACATTCTCTGAAAAATAGGATCAAGTGACTGGCTAAGTCATATAAAAAAAATTAATATTTATATAACTCTTTATGGTTACAAAGAACTCTCACTCTCAAGTGTGGTGAGTTTCTGCATTCTTTTACAGACAGTCCATGCCTCCCATTTTAAAGATGAAGAATCCAAGGTGTGGAGATGTGGAGTGACTTGTTCAAAACCATTTGGTGGCAGGGCTGGTCAGTTGCCTCCAGAGATAAAAAGGCCCTAAGTAAGGCACCTGGGTGGCTCAGTTGGTTAAGCATCTTGGTTTCAGCTTGGGTCATGGTCCCAGGGTCCTGGGATTGAGTCTCACATTGGGCTCCCTGCTCAGTGGGGAGTCTGCTTCTCCCTCTACCCTTTCCCCAGTTTGTAATCTCTCTCTCTCTCTCAAATAAATAAATAAAATTAAAAAAAAAAAGGCCTTAAGTAAAACAGGACACAAGGCTGCTAATCCAAGGGCAGCAAAGGAGTACAATGAAAACACAAGGCCATCTATCACCTGCTGTGACCGCATTAACAGCCAGGGGAGGCATTCTGGTTCCTTCTTTCTGGGAGGGCACTGAGCACCACTGCTCCTAAGCTCATTTAAGTTCACAGCTACAGAGGCACCAGGCCATCAGGTGGGCTGGCTGAGTGGGACCCCCTGCCGGGGGCCTCATCAGGTCAGTGAAGAAGGAGCAGGGTGGGCTTTGGCTCCACTGTGTGTTTTTAGGCTGGTCACCCGCCTGTCCTGCACCTGGGCTCCTTCATCACTAAGATGAGAATACCAATGCCTACAGTGTTTGAGATCTGAGGTGATATTTATGACAGGCACTCAGCAAACATTCTCAGAGCCCTCCTCTGGCCTCTTTCTGATGAGTAAAATGATCACAGAATTCTTAGGAAACCCATGACATCTGTTCTTTCATTAATTCATTCAACAGACATTTACTGAGCACCCTGCACCCCAGGCGCAGAAAGTACAGATACAATGATGAATGCCCCCATACCATGTTTCTCCATCCAACTATCCTCACTTTACATTTCCATGGATAAATCAATTTAAGAAGGATGAAGAACAATGAAAAGAGCAAACCTCATGATTTGTTTCATTTTCATGGAGAATGCCATCTTCATAATCTCGGATCAGAGCTCGTGCTGTCAGCTTGTGGATCATCTGTGTTTAAGCAGCAAAGGGGAAAAAAGATTCAATGGCTTCTAATTAAAGTCTTACTTAGAAAACCACTGTTAAAATTGAGGTATAATAGTACATACAATAAAATTCACCCCTTTTACGTGTTTAGTTTGATGAGTTGTAACAAATGTATACAGTTGTGTGACCACCACTGAAATAAAGATACAGAAGAGTTCCTTCACTTTCAAAAGTGAAGGGCACTCCTCATGCCCCTTGCTGTCACCTCCAGCCCCTGGCACCCACTCATCTGTTTTCTATGCCTACAGTTTTGCTTCTTCTATAAAAGGGCATTTTTGTCAATTCAATTTATTTCAAAAATTTTAAACTGTTCTTCTACTGTAGGAAGAGTCAGCTTAGTGTTGTGATGCCTAACTGTGAATGTGACCTCCACTCTGAAGGGCAGGGGCAGCAAAACATGCCCTGGGAAGTGCAAGGTGAAGGACTGCCCCCTTCCTCTCCAATGACTAACAAACACAACCGATTTTAATAGCAATGTCTGCTTACAATGATATTTCTAACTCTTGTAATTTTGTTATCAATAAGGCCACAATTCACAGAGGAAGTACAACTATAAAAACTGCAATTTTATGGAAAATGACCTCTTCCTAGGTAAAATCCTTTTACTTATTAATTTCCCCCTTAGATTCAATTTTTAAAACAATATGAAGATTCCCTTAAGTTCTAGACATATATCACTGGCAAATAGTAAGTTATAATTATTGATTCAGGGCCAAAAAGTAAGCCATATTTTATTAGAAAAAAGAAAAACAAAAAATCTGCAATGTCTGGGAAATAGTTTATCTGGCCATGCAAATACTCCCATGAATAAAGCTACATATATATAGTATAGATAGGTTAGGGACTTTCCAGGTCTGACTCTAATAGATTAAGTACTAATGCAAATACTACAAATTTTTTGGTGATAATTAATTTGCTTTTAATCCAAAAGTAGAAATAACAAAGACATTCTCAGTATATGTTTACTCTTAGTTCAGTACTGTTATACCTAATATTTCAAAATAACACAGGTTGATCTGTGGCCCTTAATTTTTATCATGTCACAAACAACTTCGAGAACCTCCCTAAAAAATGTTCACATATAAAATACCAAATTTAATTGCAGTTAGTCATATCCACTGATGCCCATATGGATACACCTAGACCCAAGAACACCAGAAGAACTGTTGCATCAGAAACTGAATGAAAGTGTCCTCGTTTGTACAGATAACAATCCTCCATATCATATTGTGTACTGAAGTGTCAGAACAGAAAAACAAGAACAACAAAGGAAGTACATGGAGCATTAGATATGAAAATATAAAATTATTACAACTTTCAAAGAGTGAGTTCATAGTTAAAGTTTTGAATCTTACAGTTCCAGTTGTCTTCTGAAGTTCGGTAGTTGATACTACTGTAGAAAATTCTTTCTCTTGAATCAATGCACAAAGAGTTGCCTGAAATGGGGGTGGGGTGGGGTGGAATCCCTTATTAGCTTTTTCACTCCATAGTGTCTCAGTTAGTTTCACTGTGATTTTCTCTTTCCTTTTAATGGAAATTAAAAGGCTCCCCAGTATCCCTAGTTAAATAACCATTAGGTTTCCAGAAGGAGAAAATTTGCCAGCATATTATGATTTGAGGGGGGAGAGGGAAGAAAAGAGAAAGAAAAGAAAAAGAAAACTGTTGGCAACATACGTAGCTCTTCCCATAGTAAAACAAGCTCTGTGGTTCCTTACCTGTGTACAATGAGGAATAAATCCATAGACAAGGAGTCGCTCATTGTGGAACAAGGACTGCACCTGGGCTGGAGCCAGCAGAGGCTCAGGTGCATCTGTACTTAGTTGCTGCCATTTGACGGAGACAGAGTGGCAACTTGGAGAATGTAACCTAGTCATTTGGTCTTCTATCTATAAGAGATAAATTATTTCTCTTTCAATGTTATGTCCAGAAAATAGTTACTTAACACTGAAAATAATTTTACATTCTATCTTTTGGGATTTGTAGCTCTTTGCTTTTGTTTTTGTTTTTCTCCTTCCTGCTCAGGGTACTTTTTCAAAAAGATTTTAAATAGAATTCTTAATAATAGCATTGGCACATAATTTAATACGTAAGACATCCCCATATTCCATTAGTTAATTACTAATATACAACTCTGACAGGGAGTAGATTCCAGTTATAAAAATTAATCCTATAAAGGACTTGAATAGACATTTCTCCAAAGAAGATATATAAATGGCCAATGAACACATGAAAAGATATTCAACATTACTAGTCATTAGGGAAATGCAAATCAGAACCCCAATGGGACACCCTATGATGGTTATTATAAAACAAAAACCCAAACCAGAAAACAAGTGCTATCAATTATGTAGAAAAATTGGAACCCTAGTACATTGCTCATGGGAATGTAAAATGGTGCAGCCACTGTGAACAACAGTATAACAGTTCCTAAAAAACTAAACACAGAATTGCCATATGATCCAGAAATTCCACTTCTGTTATATACCTAAAATAACTGAAATCAGACCTGAATACTTGCTTATATGCCAATACATGATCATAGCAGCATAATTCACAACCACTAAAAGGTAGAAACGACCCAAATATCTATCAACAAATGAATGGATAAACAAAATGTGGTATGTGAATACAATGAAATATTATTCAGCCTTTAAAAAGGAAGAAAATTCTGACACCTGCCACAACATGGATAGACCTTGAAAACATTATACCAAATGAAACAAGACAGGCACAAAAGGACACATATTGTATGATTCTGCTTTCATGAAGTATCTAAAGTAGTCAAATTCATAGAGACAGAAAGTAGAATGGTAGTTGCCAGGGACTGGGGAGAGGGTGGAATGGGGAGTTGTTGTTTAATGAGTAGAGTTCCTGTTTGGGATGATGCAAGGTTCTGGAGATGGATGGTGGTGATGACTGCACAACATTGCGAATGTACCTTTAAATATTATTATTTTTTTAAGATTTTATTCATTTATGACAGAGAGAGCACGAGTAGGAGGTAGGGGCAGTGGGAGAGGGAGAAGCAGACTCCCCACCATGCAGGGAGCTTGATGCAGGGCTCGATCCCAGGACCCTGGGATCATGACCTGAGCCAAAGGCAGATGCCCAACTGACTGAGCCACCCAGGCTCCCCTAATGCACCTTAATGCCACTGAATGTCACTTACAAATAGTTAAAATGGTAAATTTTATGCATATTTTGCCACAATAGCATATTAACTCTAACATGTATAATACTTCACTTTTAAAAAACCCCTCCATGACACTTTATAAAGAAGAAATCAAACTATTAGCTAGGAGAATGACCCAATTAAGGAGAATGTGTTCCTGCTAGGTGCGAGACAGACAGTAACTAAGTAACTATGCTTTCGGTACCTTTGTCCGATTTTCCTAGGTCCCCTTCCCACTAATGAAAATGCAGAAGTTACTGGCACTAGATGTGCAAGAAGATAATATTTCCACATATAAGCATGAAACTAGAAATAAGATGTTTGAAAAACGTACCTGTTTTTTCCAACTATGTTTGGATTTTGAGTTAAAATACTCAAATACTCCAGCACCGTACTGGGACAAAGTCCTTAAGATATGACGATTTGCTGTAGAACTGATCACATTTTACATGTTTTAATTTTCAAGAAATTTTAGAAACATTTTTGAATTTCATGTAGTTAACAATGTTGACATAGCTCGAAACTCAATAGAAGAGACAGTACATGCAGAACTCTCTGTAGTTGAGGTTAAAGAGATAAAACTCAGGACGGACAGTATAAAACATCTGAAGGTTTGGGTAATTTAAGCTCCCACATATCAGAGAACTCATTTCTTTTTCACAATAGAAAAAAAAGAGCAGAAATTCTTGACTCCTGGCTTACCAAAGGACGGAGTAGATGATTCCGAAAAACCTCCAAAAAGTTACCAGAATACTGAAAAAAATATCAACCTACTTTCAATGAGTGTCAGTTACCCAAATTTGATCCCAAAGGCCAAGAACTGGCAGAGTTAATAAACTGAAAATATGTGCATCTAGATAGCAAAGGGGATAAAGAAGCCTCTTTCTAGCAAAGATAAGCTTTGCTACTTAAATGACAAGGTCCTATTGAATTTCTCTCAATAATTCTAAACCTATTAAGAAAGCCTTTCTTAGAGAGGATCCTCCTGAAATAGTAAAGACACAATTATTTTTCAGGAAAAGAGCTTAAGAAAGTTATTTCTGAAAATTTCTTAGCCTATTGATTAAAGATTGGATTTGTCTTTAGTCTTCACAATAAATTGGTGGTGATTACAACACCAATTAGATAATCCCCCTAAGCTGGAGTTTGTATTTTATCGATTTCATCGGCTACTGAGGCTGCTTGGAATCTATTCTTGCTCCTGCTGTGTGGAGCTAAGAGGAGAGTTTGTGACAACAGGCAGGATAGGCTCTACCCCTGGAGAACTCACATATTGCTAGAGTTTGTGAATACAAATGAGCATGTATAAAATGAGGCAGAAACATTTAGAAAGATCCTAAAACCTGACAGAAAATCAGTAAAAATTTCAGCTCCCTCAGGCTGGGTCGTGTCAAAGCACAAAGTCATCCCCCAAAGGAGGTTCATGTCCATTCACCCCCATCACAGTACCCCTCTTATTTCCTTCCTGGCACTTAGCAAAACCCATCTCCCCTTTCAGCTTATTGGATTGCTTGCGGCCTGTCTCCCTATACACAGCACCGTGGTCCAGCACCAAGGAGTGTCTGTTTCATGACAGGCTCTCACCAAAGAAGGAATCAACAGGGCCCAGGATCTTCTGCACTGAGGTCAATCCATAACCCTGGCACAGCCTCTGATACTTGGTCAGGGGAGCAGGGGGGTGTTGCTGTGACCAGGAAGATAGAACAGGGCACTGACTCAGGCAGGGAGGGGGCCACATCCCTGCAGCAGGGTAGGGCCAGCCACCCCATGTCCACAAGTTAATCAGGTAAAGCCCATTTAGGAGCAATTCCTGGGGGAGTCCATTGTGGGCTGGATAAATTTCCTGGTTGGTCTGTGGTGTCCTGTTAGGCCTCAGATTAGAGAAGAGGACCAGGAGCTATTACTGAGGAGGGGCAGAGAGAGGGAAAGAGCCCTCTGGGCAGGCAGGTCTGGCTTGGGTACAGCAGGGAGGGCCCTCAAGGGGTGTGGAGGGTCCCAGCTCCTGTAGCTCATAGCTGAGGCCTGAAAAGAACCCTTAGCCCAGGGCAGCACAGTGGTCCCAGAGACACCAATAGCTACCACTCCCACCTCTACCCATACACCCATGTTGAGGGGCTGCCCTGCTCCATGCACTGCCTCAGAATAGGGAGCCCTGGTTATCACTTGCCAGGATGGTGACTATTTAGGGGAGAGTCCAGGGAGCCGAGGGTGCAGGCATGCTCTGTGCAAATACCAGTCTGGCCCCTTCTGTTTGGTGTTTTCCTTATGTTTACACCATATGCCTCAGTTCAATCCAAAGAAGCTAACTATAACTGGGTAGGGTGTTCATTCCAACAATCATGGGAGCCTAGCCTCCTGAGAGAAAGATCCTATGTCCATCACAGGGTTTGAAAATGCAAATGTGCCCAGCCACCAGAAAGATGTGAAGGAGCTAGGAGCCTGGGTGGGGCCCGCCCAAAGCAGTGGCCCTTAGCCCTGGTCAGGAACTGCCAGGGAAGGGGGTGTGCCTGGCATTGCCAGATCTTTAGGCTTCTCAGGATAGGTTGGAAGTTTGGATTTTTAAGCAAAAAAAAAAAAAATCTAACATGGATTTGGTGCTTGCCAAGTGTTCTTAAGTACTTTTTTTTTTCCTAGCAGTGCTGGGTGTGGTCTTCCTTACACCACATTTCCCTCACCCCACTGCAGGGCTGGGACTTAAGTACTTTTTATATATGAGCTCATTTAATCCTCAGAGCAAACCTATTAATCCTATTATATTTTCATTATCATCTTCATTTTATAGACAGGAGGTTAAACAACTTGCCCAGAGCTCTGTAACTCTATGCTAAACTGCTTCCATAGACTGTTGCCAACTTCAGAACTTCTAAAAATCCTGTGCAGGCCAACAAAGAAAACCTACCCACAGGCTGCCTTTTTCCCCCACAGTGTTCACTGTCTGACTAGATCTCTTGCACTTACCCGATACCACAGGAGAACAGCCTGGTGTGCCGGACATTTCTTTTCACAAGCTGCAATGTCAGGCTCTCATTCTGGAGGTGGCCATCAGATATAAGGAGAATGCTCCGTAAGCCTTGAGAAGGGTACAGTAGATTTAAATATCGGAGCGTTTTCCAGAAGTCTGTATTTCCCATGGTAGGTGTAGCAGACTGGAGGAAATGAAGTGAAAGGTTATTCATTCCTTTTGGGTAGAGTCACCATTACCTGTAATCATTTACTGAAGCATGTCTCAATGATGGTTTAGAGATATCATCACTGAAAAGATTTTTTTTTAATTACACATTTGTGGAACAACTATGCTTATATCCTGTTAGTTTATTTCACATCACACAGTAACTATAATATTATCGGTTAACACCTATTTGATTTTTTTATGGTTTTCCTGGGTTTGCTGGCCTGGAATGAGATGGCAACTAGTCATTCTCAGCATGTGCCATTTTAAGAAAAAGAAAAAAAAGAAACAGAAGAAAACATTCCAACACTGTTGATGCCGGTTGTATTTAGGTGGCAGAACTGTGGGTGATTTTTTTTCTTTCTACCCTTCTTAATTTCTAATTTTTCTTTAATGAGTTTATATCGCTTTTATTAATAATAATGATAATAAAAGGGCCCCATTGACATACAAAAACTGAAGGACTAGGGGTGTTCTATTAGTGGTCTTGGGGAGAATAAGTCCAGACAATACCATTAAAACTTGATAGGAAAAGACCCAAGAGATGAAGGAAGGTTCTTTTACTCACCATAATGAACTCTGTTGGTGTATTATTGCTTGTGATGTACTTAGGATATGAAAATAATTCCTTGTAACCTGTGTGATAAGATTGGCGTGAGGTGCAGCTATTAAATATTCACTTTATTGACCACTAACAATCATGTTTGATAGTTTAACATATTAAAAAAACACTTCACCACAGTATTCCTTTAAATAATTAGTGCATTGAAACTATGCACTTTACTGTGTAAAATGTTCTGAGTAAAATTACATGTGTACACCTTTGTTCTGTAGCGGATCGCTCATGCAAAGTAAGATGTGGGGTGTCACAGTAGCACAGACCGCCTGGCCACCGGAGGGACACATTCTCTTTCCAGGCGCTTGGTACCCCAGCCTTACTTGACCTCTGCCTCCGACAGCAGCAGACCCTAGCTCCTTCGTAAAAGGGCTCAGTCTTCTGCTGAATGGCACAGAAGAATCAATAGGACACGACTGTCCCCTCATTCTACTCCGTTCCTTCTCTCATTCCTAAAGTATCTTCTTCTGGTGGCTGAGATGTCCCCGGGCCCTCACCTGGAGGATGGTATTACTTTTCCTCTAAAAGGGCTGATCTGATGCTTCCTGAAACCTTATAGATTTTCTACTACTGTGCTGATTTCAGGTGTTCTGTCCATATCCTTGGGACCCTCATACATGTTAAACCAAGGGTCTTGCATTTGGTTCAGCTGGTGGTAACCTAGTAATACTTATACAGCACTTGCTCTATAACAGGCACTGTTCTAAATCCTTTACATGCACCAGCTCAGTCCTTACAACAACACTATGAGGTAGGAACTCTTACTCTTATATTACAGATGAGGAAAAGTTCAATTTGCCCAAGGTGACATCTAGAGCTAGTAAGTGGTAGAGCTGGAATCTGAGTCTAGGGACCTAGCTCGAGTGTTCTGGTTCTTGAACTCCATGCTATGCTACCTCTTACTCCACAGATGAGGTCAGGGTACGAATAGCCATCAGCTCTACACTAATATGAAGGAGGAAGCACACTTTGGACTGGGGCCGAAGAGCGCTCACCTGTGCCAAACTTGACAATGTTGATCTTTTGCTTCCTACCCATCAAGGACAGAGCATATAAGGCAATTTGCTTGGCTTGCAAGAATGTTGCACCCTCCATGGAATTGGAGCAATCGAGACAAATAATCACTTCACTGTTCTCGGCTAGGTCAGAGAGTGTGATATCGAGATCGGGTTGAAAAACAAGCATGCAGGCCTAAAAAAAGAAAAAAGGTGCTGGGTTGATGTTTATCATAACTTAACCTGGTCTGGCTTGTTAATATTGGTATAGGCGTGCCTCTGAGATACTGCTGGTTCAGTTCCAGACCACCACAGTAAAGCAGCTATTGCAAAAAAAGTGAGTTAAATAAATTTTTTGGATTCCCAGAACACATAAAAGTTATGTTTACACTATACTGTAGTCTATTACATGTGCGATAGCATTTTATCTAAAAAAATGTACATACCTCAATTAAAAAATGCCTTGCTGCTAAAAAATGCTAATCATCACCCGAGCTTTCAGTAAGTCATAATGTTTTTGCTGGTGGGGGGGGGTCCCACCTTGATGCTGACGGCTGCTGCCTGATCAGGGTGGTGGTTGCTGAAGGCTGGGGTGGCTGCAGCAGTTTCTTAAAATAAGACAACACTAAAGTTTGCCACATCAATTGACTCTTCCTTTCACAAACAATTTCTCTGTAGCATGTGATGCTGTTTGATAGCGTTTCACTCACAGTAGAGCTTCTTTCAAAATTGAAGTCGTTCCTCTCAAACCCTGCTGTTGCTTTGTCAAGTAAGTCTATGTAACAGTCTTTAGAACCCTTTGTTGTTATTTCAACAGTCTTCAACAGAATTACCAAAATGTGACACAGAGACATGAGGTGAGAAAATGCCATTGGAAAAATGGCACCAAAGGACTTGCCACAGACTTTCAATTTGTAAAAAACATAGTACCTGTAAAGCATGATACAACATAGCACAATAAAACAAGTATGCTTATACTACTTTATGTGCCAAAAGACAACAAAATTTGAATCCAAAACCTACCCACACAATCTTTCTAAATGATGGACATGTAACTGGGCTAGAGTAACAGAGAATAAAGAGTGGCCCACTAAAAACTGATGAAACCCCCCTAGGCTCAGGCACACTGCTTCTCTCTAGATCTCAGACTCTAATGGGAATGTGTCACTTGCCAGTGTGTTCCAGATATTGGCCTATAGTTTTCTTATAGTATCCTACAATTTGCCTGAATTTGTTTATTAGTTCTAACAGTTTTTTAGTGGAGTCTTTAGGGTTTTCTATATATGAGATCATGTTATCTGCAAACCGAGATGATTTCACTTTTTCCTTTCCATTTGCATGCCTTTCATTTCTTTTTCTTGCCTAATTGTTTTAGCTAGGACTTCCAGTACTACAGTGAATAGGAATGGTGAGAGTGGGCACTCTTACTTCTGATTTTAGAGAAAAAGCTCTATTTTTCACCATTGAGTATGATGTTAGCTGTGGGTTTGTCATATATGGCCTTTATTATGCTGAGGCATGTTCCCTTTCTACTCAGTTTGTTCAGAGCTTTCATCATGAAAGGGTGTTGAATTTTTCAAACAGTTCTTCTGCATCTATTGACAGGATATTTTATTTTATTTTTTCCTGATGTATACTTGACACACAATGTTATATTACTTTCCTGTGTACAGTACGGCAATTTGACAAGTTTATTTGTTATGCTGTGCTCACCACAAGTATAGCTACCATCTGTCACCACATGCTATTACAATAGAATTGACTATACTCTCTATGCTGTACCTTTTATTCCCATGGCTCATTCATTCCACAACTAGAAGCTTGTGTTTCTCTAGCATTCTTTCACTTTAAGAACTCCCTTTACCATTTCTCATAAGGCAGGACCAGTGGTGATGAATTCCCTTAGTTTTTGTTTGGGAATGTATCTCTCCTTCATTTCTGAAGGGCAGTTTTGCTGGGTTTATGCTATATTGTGATTTATAAGAAATACGTATTTGGTGTTTGCCCACTGTTCCTGGCTTACATCTCCCCAAACCCTTGGAATTTCCTAAGTGATGAGAGTGATAAAGGTGTCTTTTGTTATGTTAATGAGGCAAGTTTTGGATGCCGCCTAAGAAGGGGGGCTGGTTGCCAGGAGAATCAACCATGTGACCAGAGACTTAGAACTTTCAGTTCTGCCCCCAGACTTCTGGAAGGGGAGTGGGGCTGGAGACTGAATCAATTGCCAATAGCCAATGATTTTAATCAATCATGCTGGTGTAATGAAGTCACCATAAAAACCCAAAAGCATGGGCTTCGGAGAGCTTCCACATTGGGGAACACATGGAGATGTGGAAGAGTGATGTGCCTGAAGAGGGAATGGAAGCTCTGCACCCTTTCCTCCGACTTTGCCCTATGTATCTCTTCCATCTGGCTATGCCTGAGTTACATGCTTTTGTAATAAACTGGTTCTAGTAAGTAAAATGTTTCTCTGAGTTCTGTGAGCTGCTCTAGCAAGTTAATCAAAACTGAGGAAGGGATTGTGGGAATCTCTGATTTATAGCTAGTTGGTCAGAAGTAAGGTAACATCCTGGACTTAGGGAAACCCCCCTCTTCCCCTTGGAATTGCGTCCAGGAACCCAAAAGAGTAGTATTCTTGGTTGGCAGTTTTTCCTTTCAGCACTTTGAATACATCATCCCACTCCCTCCTGACCTCATGGTTTCTGCAGAAAAGTCTCCTGATAGCCCTATGGGGGGTTCCCTTATATGTGATGAGCCATTCTTCTCTTGCTGCTTTCAAAATTCTCTCCTTGTCCTTGATTTTTAATGTTTGGATTATAATGTGTTTTGGAGTAATCATCTTTCAACTGATCTTGCTTGGGGTCCTTTGAACTGCCTGCACCTGGATGTCCATCTTTCTCAAGATTTCAGAAAATTTTAGATATTCTTTCTTTCTTTTTTTTTTTTAAGATTTTATTTATTTATTTGACAGAGAGAGAGATAGTGAGAGAGGAAACTCAAGCAGGGGGAGTGGGAGAAGGAGAAGCAGGCTCCCTGCTTGGCTCAATGATGCGGGGCTCAATCCCAGGACCCTGGGATCATGACCCGAGCCAAAGGCAGATGCTTAACAACTAAGCCACCCAGGCGCCCCTAGCTATTATTTCTTTAAATAATATTTCTGCCCTTTTCTCTCCTTTCCTGGGATGCCTGTGATACAAATGTTCATTTGCTTTATGGTGCTCCATAATTCATGTAGGCTTTCTTCACTCTTTTTCATTCTTTTTCTTTTTGTTCCTCTAACTTCAAATGTCTGTCTTAATTCTTTCTTCTGCATGATCAAGTCAGTTGTTGAAGCTCTGTCTTGAATTTTTCAGTCTGTCATTGTATTCTTCAGCTCCAGACTTTGTTTGGTTCTGTTTTATGATTTGTATTTCTTTATTAAACTTCTCATTTTGTTCATGTATTGTTCTCCTAATTTCATTTAGTTGTTTTTCCATGTTCTCTTATATTATATTGGGTTTCCTTAAGATGATTATTTTGAATTGTCAGGCAAATCATAGATCTCCATTTCTTTGGGGTCAGTTACAGGAGCTTTATTAGTTTCCCTTGGTGGTGTAATGTTTGCCTAATTCTTCATGATCCACATAAACCTTGCATTGGTATCTGTGCACCTGAAGGAGCAAACACAGACTAATTTTTACAGACTAGTGTGGCAGGCTCCCTGGCTGATGGGATTACCTCTGGAATCATAGTTGTGCAGGATTGAAGTCAATTTCAAGACTGTTGTTGGGTCTATGGTGTGGTCTGCAGTTGACATTCTTGTTACCAGGGGTCAGACAGGTGTGGATCATGTCTGGTCCCTGGGTGGCTGGGATTGCTTCAGTACCTTGTTCAGTAGGGTAGCCTGGGACAAGATGCCACTTCACAATCCACAGTTCCTCAGTCAGCAGACCTATTACCAGGTGTGTGGATGGGTGCAGCTTCCACTAGGTCCCTGAGAAGGCTCCTGCCTAGTTGATGGATGAGTCCCTGGGAGGGCAAGATTGACCCTGGACTACAGGTTGAGAGGAGCTGGAACTAAGCTGCAGAACTGTTTCAGGTTTCACAGCCACAACTGAGATCTGCAGACCTGGCTCTAAATGTGCAGATGATGATGTCTCCCATGAGGTCTCCGGGTAGGTTGAGTGGTCTCTGATCATGGCTGGAGGGGCTGAAGCAGAATATAGGGCCCTTTCTGGAGCTCCCAAGGTGCAGACATGAGTATCCAACAGGTCCTATGCCAATGGGACTGCTCGTGGACTGCAGCTAGGAGGGGGCTAGAGCTGAGAATAGGGCCCTTTCAGAATCTTCAGGGTTGTAGATGGAAGTGTCTCCTGCTGGGTCCCTGGAATCACGGGTCTGCTTATAGATTATGACTGTTAGGAGGCTGGAGCCAAGTAGAGGGTGCTTTCGGGATATCTGGGGGCACAGATGGTGTCTGCAGCCAGGACCATGGTCAGCAAGTCAGCTGCCTGGGGATAAACCTGCCTTCTCAAAATGGTTCTCTTTAGTCTTGGGCTGCACTGGGGTTTCAAAATCTCCTAACTGGACCCCAAAACTCCCACATGGCACTTTGCCTGTGGATAGATGTCATATAATTGTTATTGGGGGAGGATACATGTAAAGGACATCTTGTTTGGCCATCTTGCTGATGTCACTCTCAATTTTTATTCTAATATGAAGAGACTCCTCATCATAGACACACAAATTGTCTTATGGCCATAAATAATTTTGTATCTACTTTTACAGTATTAATATTTTAAAACTATAAAAATATACAGACTAACCAGTGTAATGTCTGAAGGCATATTTTGGTTTTGGTGGGGATTAAGGTAGAAACTACAGTCATAGAGAAACATGCCACATGAGGGACTTGGTTGAAACCTCATAAGTTTGTCATGCCTGATTTCATAAGTATTTTTAGTTGTAAAATCTTGGGGTGGTGAGGCCGCCTGGGTGGCTCAGTTGGTTGGGCGACTGCCTTCGGCTCAGGTCATGATCCTGGAGTCCCGGGATCGAGTCCCGCATCGGGCTCCCTGCTCGGCAGGGAGTCTGCTTCTTCCTCTGACCCTCTTCCCTCTCGTGCTCTCTCTCTCTCATTCTCTCTCTCTCAAATAAATAAATAAAATCTTTAAAAAAAAAAAAAATCTTGGGGTGGTGAGAGCTCATTTTGTAATGCTAGTTTTTCAGAACTATCAGTAATTTCCAAATTTAATTAATCTATTCTGAAATATTTTTTCAATAGTGTCTCCCATTTTTTTTTTTTAAGATTTTATTTATTTATTTGAGAGAGAGAGAATGAGAGACAAAGAGCACGAGAGGGAAGAGGGCAGAGGGAGAAGCAGACCCCCTGCTGAGCAGGGAGCCCGATGCGGGACTCGATCCCGGGACTCCAGGATCATGACCTGAGCCGAAGGCAGTCGCTTAACCAATTGAGCCACCCAGGCGCCCAGTGTCTCCCATTTTTAAGTAAGAAGGACTATACCTCACTTTCTTTTTCTGGATGTCTTTCAACCCACATTCTTGGGGGATATGCGTCAGACAAACCAATGTGAAGAGAGAATCCATCACTGTCTAAGGAGCTATCTTCCATGGTGCTAATTACAGCTTTGCAGTCTGTGCGCTACAAAACAAACAACAATGACAACATAGTAAATAATGGAATAATGCCATATGATCAATTTGCAGTTACCTGTCAGTGGCAAACCCTTGCATAATTTATCTAACTCCATCAAGAATCAACAAGGTAGTAATAAATTCAAAATTATGAAATTTTTAGAAGTCATGACCATTATCATATCAGTTACCCTCCTGAAATGCTAAGGTTGATGTACACAGACCAATTGAGAAGTCTGAGACAGTTTCAAATCCTGGATCCAAAGATTATAGATCTATGTTTTCAGGTAGAACTATCTGGATATAGCAGTAAGTACACTAGAACTTAGTGTAGTAAAAATAGTAAAATAGTAAAAATAGAAAATAGTAAAAATAGAAAATTCAATAGAAATCTTATAATTATGCCTTATTTTTAAATTAAGTTTTCATAAATATAAAATAACTTTTGAAAATGTGGATGATAAGCTTTAAAACAATAAAGGCAATATGATAGATTGTAAAATGGCCATAAAGTCTTTCTTTTTCTTTTAAAGATTTTATTTATTTATTTGAGACAGAGAGAATGAGATACAGAGAGCATGAGAGGGAGGAGCGTCAGAGGGAGAAGCAGACTCCCCGCCGAGCAGGGAGCCCGATGCGGGACTCGATCCCGGGACTCCAGGATCATGACCTGAGCTGAAGGCAGTCGCTTAACCAACTGAGCCACCCAGGCGCCCTGGCCATAAAGTCTTTCCATCCCTGTGTGCTTGCCCCTTTGCAATGTGACTTTGCATCTCTTCCCGTCAGGAGGTAGCACCTATTTCTCTGCCCTTGAACCCAAAGTTGGCCAATGTGACTTGCTTTGGTCAATCGGATATTGGCAGATGTGATGCAAGAGGCTTGGAAAACGTTGGTGCAATGGGGCTTGCCTTCCTCTGTTGCTACTGAGAACTTTTCCACTAACTATATGAATGAACCTGAGCTAACCTGCTGGATGAAGAGAGACATGGTTATCACACCAACTGACACCAGGCCAACTGCCAGGTATTAGAATAAGCCCATTCTAGACCATCCTGTCCCAGTCAAGCCAGTGCAGGCCATTAGAACTGCCCAGCCAATTCACAAAACTGTGTGAAATAACAAATGTTGTTGTTTTAAACAATAAGGTTTCAAGATTATTTGTTACACAGCAGAAGCTATCTGATGCAGAGGGTCTCTTGTTCAGGATGGACTAAATGTATGTGTTTACCTGCATTCCTAGCAAAATCCTAAAATTCTCTACCATAAAAAGGAACCAATTAAAGGGTATAAGCCCATAAAGATATTGAGAATAGGATCAAAGACAACAGCAGTTGAGAGATGTCAACAAATTTTAAAAAGATGGAAAGTTGATAGAGGCATGACAAGTGACTCAGCTAGAGTGGAGGAAGCTACTACCTGGGTCTGGTGGAGGACTACAGCAACCCAGTAAGGCTCATACCCTGGGGGTACTGCAGAACATAGTGGTTGACTTAATGCAGGCCCTGTCTCTGCCAAAGTAGCCAAGCAGCTAGCACCAATAGTTAGCACCCTGTTCTCTCATTAAAGGAAACTAAAGATTCATTTCTTAGAGAAATTCAAGCAAATAGCATCCACACTGGGGAATCTGAGGCATAAAAAAGCATAGGAATATAGGGCTGCAAACTGGGGAATGAAGTCAAAGGTGGCATCCTAACGTGTGGGCCTCTCAGTCACTCTCCCCAGTCATACTTTATGAATAACTAGAGGTGTTCTGAATGACCACAGAAGGGCTAAACCACCACCACGAGACTCACCACCAAACAGCCAGCCAGCTGCCTGGGCCTCTAGGGCAGGGTCTTTGGTCCACTCGCTTCACCCACCTCAGAGCATCTAACTAGCTTTCTTGTGTCTCAGTTAGAGATGAACACAGAGAGGTCACCCAGGCATTTGAGGAAAAGCCTCTAACACAAAATATAGAGACTGAAAAAAGAAAAAGCCAGAAGAAGAAAAAAGGAACTCAAAGAAAAAAGGCAGAACACAGGGAAGAGAAGAAAAAATATATCATGTTTTCAGAGAGACAAGAAAGAGAAGATAATGCACCCATGAAACACACAAAGATGCTATAAAAAAGGAATACTTACAGAACAGAAAAGAGTTTTTACAAATTAAAAAATGAGAACTAAAACACAAATTTCAGTAGAATGGAATTTAAAATTGAAAATATCACCCAGAAAGTAGAACAAGGAAACAATACAATGGTCAACAGGAGAGAAAAAGAGAGAAAACAAGAGGCTCAATCCAGGGGACACCTGATTGAAAGGCAATGCAAAAGATGAAGGAAAGAGGAACAATTTATTTTTAAAAATTATTAAAAAATTTCCCAGCACAATGAATGAATATCACCTTTTTTTTTTTTAAGATTTTATTTATTTATTTGACAGAGAGAGACATAGTGAGAGAGGGAACACAAGCAGGAGGAGTGCGAGAGGGAGAAGCAGGCTTCCCGCAGAGCAGGGAGCCTGATGCGGGACTCAATCCCAGGACCCTGGGATCATGACCTGAGCCGAAGGCACACGCTTAACGACTGAGCCACCCAGGCACCCCAAGAGATCTGAAATTCTTGAAGAATTTGAAACAAAACAAAACAAAACAGACTACATACAAAGAATGGGGGATAAGAATAGCATTTAACTTCTCAAAAGTAACACTGGAAGCTAGAAGATAATGTTTTTGATATTCTGAGGAAGATGACTTTCAACCCAGGATTAAACACCTCAGCAAATGATCAGCATTCACACATGGAATAAGGATAGCTCCAGACATTGCTGCCCACAAGCTCAGGAAATTAATGGAAGGTGTGCTCTGCCAAATGGAGGGGAAAAAAACAAGAAAAAGGATAAAGAGGAAAAGCCCTACAAAGGAGAATCATAAAGAAAGGCCCTGGGACAACAGCTGTCGTGTGGTAATGAAGCTGCACTGGAGTGGAGAGAGAGAAGGGAGGAAGGTCTCAGGGTAAAAACATTATCTGAATTATTGGGAGCATTCAACAGTGACCAATAGTATTCTAAAGAGTTTTAATCTATGTCTGAGTGAGGTTAGTGGAGATATAAGAGAATTAAATTTTCATCTACCACAACAGGAAATCAAAAAATAATTTTGAATCAGATGAATCAAGAACAAGCAGTAAAAAAACCCTGAGCATTTACAACTTTGGAGGCCACCAGAAAGGAGGTAAAATATTTAAAGTGGTTCACTGTCTCTAGAGGCTGGTCTGGATGAGGCAGGGCAGAACCAGGCTGCTGCTTCTTGTGAGAAGCCGTTGTTAGCATTATTTTCTTCTTCTTCTTTTTTAAGATTTTATTTTTTAAGTAATCTCTACACCCAATGTGGGGCTCAAACTCACAACCCCGAGGTCAAGAGTTGCATGTTCCACCAATTGAACCAGCCAGGCTCCCCTGTTGTTAGCATTATTTTTTAACTTTTTAAACCACCTGCATGTATTGCCTTGACAAAATAAAACTAATGCTAAAATAAAAGCTCCTAAAAAATAAAACAAAGATTTACTAACCTTTTGTCTCAGTTTATGTGTATCACTAGAAATGGATTCAATCTCATATGGCATCTCAATGGACATACTCAAAGAGAAGCTACCAAAAAAGAAGAAAAAGTTGTCTATGATCTTAAATATTAAACAAATACTTGTTGTCATTTTATATAATTTTAAGTAAAATTTGAAACCATAAAACTAATGTCCACTGGATGTCTGAAGAGGTTTTATATTTTTGGTACTAACCTTTGTTTTGTTCCTATTTTCTTTATATAAATCTTCTCTACTGTATCCTGTTAAAAGAAAAATATATATGTATAACTAAGTATCTACTGAGTTTCACAATGAGAACTCTAAGCTGAATGTAATGTTACCAAGAGCACAATCTACAGGAGCAACAAGACAGTTGGTCTCACTTCTGAGTAGTGAGACACAGAACATTTGCTCATGGAATGACAGTTAACTTCTAAAATGTAACTGATATCAGGGATAATTTATTACCAATTTAACAGAGATTTTGAACTATACATATTTCTATATGTGGGTATACACATACACATATACATCATACCTCTATATGCATATACACACACACAATTTATATAAATATGTACAAAAGGGAAACAAAGCGTTAACCAGTAGCTTTGGGCTACTATCTCTGGCAATGGAATTAAGGATTGTTTAAATTTTCCTCTTTGGTTTATTTGCACTCTTTATGCTTATCTAAATTCTTCATAATGAACATGTAATACAGACACAAAAATTTTTTAAGTGACTGAACAGAATAAAAATATTATACCTATTGAGCCTAACTGTGTCTTTATTCTTTTCATTTTACAAACATTACATGTATCTAAACGCAGAAATGTCAGTAAAATTGACTTCATGCCAGAAAGATTAGATTTTTTTTCATGTATTATTATTATTTTCTTTTTTAGAGAGGGAGAGAGACAGAAGTGGGAGAGGAGGGGAAGAGGGAGAGAGAGAATCTTAAGCAGGCTCCACGCCCAGCATGGAGCGCAACTCAGGGTTTGATCTCACAACCCTGAGAACATGGACCTGGGCCGAAATCAAGAGTCAGATGCTTAACCAAGTGGGCCACCCAGGTGCCCCTGGAAAGATTAGATTATTTTAGATATTTTTAAATTCCCTATCAATAAATCACTAAAAAAACTTCTTTAAATCTTTCTAAGCATACAAACCTGAAAGTTTTCATTCAAAACTTTGTCCTGTTGCCAGGGTGCCACGGTGGCGGGCATGAAGAAGACAGCCCTGCTGCCTTGGATGCTGAGTTCCGTGATGTAGGTAATTTTGATAAGGACCTTAGCCTTAGGGGGTAGATTTCCAACACTAACAGTAAAAACATCCTGAAATAGAAACACATTTCTCAGCTTTCTACTCAAAAGTGCATCCATTCTATGCTAGTTAATCCCTATTACATGAGCCACTTAAATTACAGTCTGCCAGACTCTTCCTCATAAAATGAGCATAGAATCTACAAGACAAATGGGCATTGGCAGCGCTAAAGGAGAACACTGCTTCCGGTCCCCAGGGGTAGGGCTGGCGTGACATCTACAGGGGGCAGAAGGAAAGGAGGCCCTTTGGGAGCAGGACCTTGCCCTGACTGGGGAGCGTCACCTCTGTCCCCTACACCAGAGGCCCTGCCTGCAGGACTCTGCTGCACAGACAGCCTCCATATAGCCCCTTCTTGAAGAACCTGTAGCCTCTCTGACCTCCACAGCACTTGGCGGCAATCCTCTCAGCAGCCTTAGAGCTAGAGCAGTTTTCACTAACCTGGTCCTCACTTTATCCCTTTATCCTGTAGTTTATTCATCATTTTATTTTTTAGGAAATGTATTTCATTTTATTTTAAAGGGGTATTATAATCACTGCATACGAAGATAAGCTCATGACTGGCTAGGGCAGAAAAAAGGGAGGCTAGATCTATTTTTTCTGATACCTACACAGAGAAACTCTTAACACCCCAAGCATATATTCCAGTCCACTTGGCTGCACTGCCATGAAACTTACTATGTTTAGGAGCATATAATACTAATGATTAATATAAATTTTAGGGGTAAATGATTACTTTTGATATCAAGGATATCCATTTGCCAGGATATCCATTTGCAAGAATATCCAATAAAGAAATGGATTCCAGTGAAGGGATAAACAATGAAGAGATGATTATTTGAACAGTTCATAGTGCTTGTCCTTAAAAGAAGTGCATAAAAGCCTGGGTCTCATTTGAGAGACTGCCACATAATAGTGTGGGGTTTCTGTGTAGGGTATAGATGCAAGATGTCACTTCTGTTACAAGCCGGATAATCTACAAAACCGTAACTTGTCTTGACCTGCCAGGAGGCTGAGTTTCAAGGCAGCCGAGTGAACTCAATTACAAAGAGTGACAAGCCCCTCTGAGGACGACGAGGCACCGGAACTGTGGGGATTCCCCTAAGGGCTCCAGTGGGCTAGCATCTCGGTGCATATGGGGGGAACTCATGTAGGTGAGGAGCGTGGGGAGCACCATTCAGTGCAAGACACATTTCTTCCAATTTTGTCCTCCTTTCTGATATAATGAGTTTTGAAATCTTAGGTGTCCCTACATAATATTCAATCACAAATCATTTTCACCTCAGTCCCTTGGATGTCTAAAGCCACTTTGCTACTCTTCTGATAGTTGGGAACATCATATATATAATATATATAGCATATGTACATTATATATATTATAAACGATAACATGATATGTAATACAGTAATATACATTATGTTTTATATATACACACGTATAATGTTGCCAAGTATAGAAGAATATCATTTTACATGTATATATATATGTATATATGTGTATGTGTGCATATATATATAAAATGTTCCCAACTATTAGCAAATAGAGAATATATAATTTATATATTAAACACATAACACATATGTAATAATATATAATATGTATATAATACATTATATAATTATATTATTAATATAATATATTTTAGAGTGAGGACATCATAGTCACTGGATGGCAAAATACATTCTGGGAGACCCAAAGGCTCTGGTTAGCAATGGTTCTGACCAGACTTTATCCATAGGTAATATCCTTTGTGAAGACTGTTTTCCTGTGGATCATTTTCCTAGGGAAATATATTAGCATCAAGGAGGAAATATGCCGACCATTTCATTTATGACAATAACCCCACACTGTTAAGCGTCAGCCTATTAAATGAACCCCAGGCTTTTATATATACACTTTGGCCAGGGGTAGCATTATTACCTGTTTAACAATGACCTCTTCCTTGCTTATTTCCATTCTGCAAATTGTTATCTTAGATGTCAAAAGCAATCATTTATCCTTTAACTCTATATTAATCTTGAGTAACTCCCCCCACCCAACATCAAATTTTCATGATGCTATGGCAATGTGCCATCCTCAGAGGTAATATCTGAAGCACGTGGCCCTGTCCTCAAAAACAACTAAATATCTACACTGGAGATAATGATTACAAACTGCATGCAATCTAGTATCTGCCAAAGGCATATTTAAAGCATCTTATATTTAAGAAAAGAAATCTAGTGGACATGATAGCTGTTCCTTCTTTCAAATTCTCCATATTTTATCCCTAGGAAAGCAATTAATCAGAAAGAAAAGAATCTGGACCTATCTCAGGACCCTGTAGAAATGTCTTCCTGGGATATGACTTGGTAAAAACTGGATAAATTGCTAGATAAGCTTAGTCCTAGGAAAAATGTATATACAGTGAACCCTTGAATGAAGGTGCTGACCCCTGTGCAGCCAAAAATCCATTTATAACTTTTGAGTCCCTAAAAATTTAACTAGTAATAGCCTACTATTGACCGAAAGCCTTACTGATAACATAAACCGTCAATTACCACACATTTTGTATGTTATATGTTATATACTAAAATCTTACAATGAAGTAAGCAGGAGAAAAGAAAACCATAAGGAAGACAAAATACATTTACAGTGCCATACTGTATTTAACGAAAAAAATCCGCCTACCAGTGTAGATCCAAAGTTCAAAACTGTGTTGCTCAAGGGCCAACTGTATATTACACTCTTTTATCAGAAGATGAAGATTATGTACCCCCAAATGTTTTCTTTTTGTTGTCACTTCTGGGAAACTCAGTTCCCAAGGACAGAAATAGGTCTTCTTATTTGTTTGGCAATACTGACACTGTTTCCTCCTACCTTTAGGTAAGTCAAACGGTTCTGACCAGTTGGACCTTCCCTTGCTAACAACAAGTTAAACTCTAGGCCTAAAATAGCAGAAATTATCCCAGCTTCTACTATGGACTTCATGTTTCAAGTCATATTCCAACTCTTTCTCCCTTCTGGTAAGTATGCTTGACTAATGGATAAATCAAGCCATACGGGTGCATCCTGATCCATCAAGTACGTGCCATGGCCTTGACTGATGGCTTCTCGGTATTCATGGTGGGCTGCTTCCTTCTCTTTAACCTGGAAAAGATTATTTTTATACCAGTCATAATATGAATAATGATTTCAGACTTTAACAAGAAAAACTTCATCAATGTTTATTAAAACCTAGGCAGAACCAGAAAACTAAGAGCCTAAGGTGAATGGAAACTTACATAAAGTGATCATTAAAATATACCTATCTGGTAAGAATTTGGATCAGAAAAGGTCAACTAAAGTGAAATCTCTTTAATTAGTTGGGACCAAAATATTTCAGAGTCAACAGTGAAAAAAAAAAGTTTGATTGGGACTTTATGTTGAACAAAAATAATAAAGTTTATACTACATTTAACAAAATATGAGTTATTATTGCAACTGTGGGCTAATCCTTAGAATAAACAAAGACTGTATCACTTATTATTTCTTTTGGTACAACTTTTCTTAAAAAGTTAACAATGGCGACTGTCGCATCAATTTGACTGTTACAGCAGTATGCAGAGGATCAGTTTTTTGCAAAACTATATAAAGGCTTTACCAATTTTCCATTGTGCCTCTCTTAAAATTTTGATATTGAAATTGCTCTGTTTCGAAATGCTAGGCAAAGAATTTACAAGGCACTGACTGATGAACACTGGACAGGTAGGGACAGAAACCAATTAATCAGGGAGGGATGTTTAAATGGAAGCCAACTATGTTTAAATGCTTGGTTCTGCAAAGAGTATTTCTGTTTTATGATAAGGCTGCTATTCAACCTTATAGCTATGGGGACTCAGGTGAGGAAGATTTGGGTAAATGGGAAACTGACCTTGAATCCAAAGAGCAGTCACAGTGCATTTTCTCCCCTTACCTCTCCTACTATGTGCTTCCCATTGATGAACGCTTCAAAACCACACACAGCTGCCTTATCATCCAAAGGAAAAATATATCTTGCCTCAATGGGCACAGAACTCTGATTGGTGTATGTCTGAAAAACAGTGACCTGAAGAAGAAAAAAAAATCCATATACTTGATGAAACAATATGGAACAACATTTGCAGGAACAACTATTAATGAAAACTATTATGTATATTTTCTTTAAATTCCTTGAATTTTTATCATGTCTCTCAAATTCCCAACCCTGGCCTCAGGAGTTAGAGCATTCTATGATTGCAATGTAGAGTCCATGTCACATTATAAAGCGTACCAGCTGCAACTTTAGGTAATTCATACATCCTTGGCTGGAATAAAAGTCACTAGTATTACAATATTACAAACACTGGCTTAACAGAAGCAATGCAGCTTTCGTTAAGAAGACAAGATAGCCTCTTTATGTGTGGGTCTTGATCCCTCCTTGGTGTCACGTGGGCCCAGACATTACTCCAGAATAGTTCTTATAACTGGTCTGTTTTCAGGTCTTGACATTTCCCTCCTTTACCTCTCTGTACATAGCCCTCCACAGCTTTTTTCATCTATCCTCATCTCTTCCTGTCGACAACTCCTGAATAAACTCTTTTCCACTCCTACCTGCTGTCTCTATTCTTACCAGATTAATTTTACCAAATGGACTCTGTTTATCACATTACTCCCTTGCTTAAGAAAAGGCCAGTCTTTAAACAATTGCAAATTTTTGAAAACCCTAGACATATAATAAACACTAACATTTTAAACATGTGGCAATAATAAGGAAAAAATATTTAGCAATTTGTCATCAATAATCTCTGGGAAAAGTGAAATGAAAAATAAAAGAATAAAGGAAACAAACTTATTCCATAATGCTGTCCACAACTGGATTTATGGTAAGCTGGGTTGCCCCTAGTGTATGTGCTGCACCAGAGAAAAATATTTTAAGGGGCATATATTTAAACAATGTGATTGTCCTCAAATCAACAGTCAGCACCCTCCAGGAGATCAAATCTCTCACAGTTCTGCAAACAAAGGCCTCACTGGCTGGTGACAGCCACCCGCTTACCAGGCTCACCCTGGAACTGGAGGCTGGCTGTGGCCCGAAAGGATCCTATAGGATCCCAGGGTTTCTTGGGTATCTGGGTGACTCTGACCCATCATAGAAGGTCAGAGAGCACCCAGCAGAGGAGCCATGTGGATTGCTGACCAGGAGGACATCACGCACGTTCCCTGTGCATAGAACTCTCTTCATTTCTCTCCTGGGTATCCAGTTTTACCAAACCCTTCAAGGGCACGTATGCTTGACCTGTAAATGCTGGATAGGATCACTGTCTAATTGTCCTTTGGTTTGGGTTCATGTTTTTATCCTGCTCTGTGGATGTCCTGCCTGCATCTAGTTAGCAGGTCTGTTCCCAGGGGTCAGGTCTATGTCAGCTTCACTCTCTCTGTATATCCCATGATATGACTGGGCACTCAGAAAGCAAGAAATTTTCGGTAATGATGACAGAAGTATTTTTACTAGGACTTAGAAGAGAAAATAATACACTGTACTAATTTTTGACATCTTAATTTTCCACCTTCAGATGAAACCACTATTTTAGTTTAGTTATTAAACTAAAAACACTAAACTCATTCCTAGAAGAGTCAAATATGTGAGCCACGAACATACAAGTCCCTGCCGCTGGGCCTCTGCTTGGATTCTCAATGACAATCTACAAGCCAGCTGTCTAATCACAAATTAGTGAAAAATTCACTGCTAAATCATGAGTTATTTATTTATTTATTTTTAAAGATCTTATTTATTTGACAGAGAGAGGCACAGCGAGAGAGGGAACGCAGCAGGGGGAGTGGGAGAGGGAGAAGCAGGCTTCACGCGGAGCAGGAAGCCCAATGCGGGGGTTCGACCCCAGGACCCTGGGATCATGACCTGAGCCGAAGGCAGACGCTTAACGACTGAGCCACCCAGGGGACCCATAAATCATGAGTTATTTTTTGGGCAAAGTTATCCATGGAAAAAGCTTCATCAGGTTTAAAATATCAAATGGTGCAAGTTGTCTAATCCAAAGTAATGTACAGAGGACGTATGGCTCTCCTTGTGACACACTCAGTTTTTTATCTACTGCATGTGAAAAAAATGCCCTATGTCCTTTATATTCATTGTATTTAATAGCCACATGCTGGCTGGCAGATATTATTATTTCCATTTTACATTTGAGGAAACGGAGGCACAAAGAAGTTAAATAATTTCCCCAAGGAAGGAGATAGAAAACAATGAGCAAGGATTCAAAACTAAGCCTCCAAACTCCAAATTCTCTGCTTTACACAATCTATCCCAGGTTGTACTACTGCATAGTGGTTAAAGAGGCTGGACTTGAGAATCAGAATGATCTGGGTTCAAATCTGTGCTTTATCATGTCATTCAATGTCTCTGCATATCAGCTTCCTCATCTAAACAATGGGCATAATCACAGCATTCACCTCATAGAGTTTTGGGGAGGATTAAATATAGCATGTGAAAAACTCAATCCAGAGCCTGACTCATTGGAAGTGGTAACCACTGTGGTCACACATCCCAAGTGGCTCCAAACAGATTAGCATAGGTCAGAACATTTACCATGAGTCCACATCACGGTCTCCCAAGGTCTATAAGGTCTCCCTGAGCTATTTAGGGATATGGGTATGGATCAGAGTGGGCCCGGGAGGCAGCAATCAGACATATGCAAACTGGTACAGATATTATGGGTAGCATGCCCTGTCCCACCCACCATACCCCATTTCCCCAGTTTAAGGTGACCACTACAATTAATCTGATTTCCCTCTGAAGAGAGGGGAATATCATAATACTGGACTCAGATGTTCTAATTTTTCTAAGAGGTCTTTAGTGGGTCAGTGTAGTCCTCAGTGTTTAGGAACCAATGAGGAGGTCAAATCTTAGAAAACAGAGAGCCTTCCCAGTATACTGGCAGCCTGCCTGCACGTTTGCCCATGAACTCTCCTTTCTGTTCCATGACCGCAGCTGCACTAGCTGCATGCTTCTGGCTGAGGCCAAGCACTGCATTTGAGCATTAGCTCTCATCCTCCTCCCCCTACAGAACAGTGCATCTCCAGCAATTCCCCCCTGTGATACTGTGATTTATAATAAGAAACATATATTTTGGTCTTTGTACCTGTTTCTGGCACAGAGCTCCCCAAACCCTCAGAATTTCCTAAGTGATAAGAACAATGTAGGTGTCTTGGTGTTCATAACAGACCCCTTTCAACCACACCTGAGTTTATGTCAAAGAGGTGCCTTTTGAAAAATACCTAAGGATAGGGACTGGTTTCCAAGGGGATTATAGGGTTGGAACTGTCAGCCCCACCCTCGGACCTCAGGGGAGGGGAGAGAGGCTGGAGGTTGAGCTCACTCACTGATGGTCAATGATTTATTAATCAATCATGCCTGTGTTAACCCAAAAAGACAGGCTTCAGACAGCTTCCAGGCTGGTGAACACGTGGAGATTCAGGGCAGTGGCGTGCCTGGACCAGGCAGGGAAGCTCTGTGCCCCTTCCTACACACCTTGCCCTACACGTTTCTTCCAGCTGGCTGTTCCTCGGTTGTATTCTTCTGTAATAACTATTAATGTCGTAAGTAAAATGTTTCCCTGAGTTTTGTGAGCCACTCTAGCAAATCAGTCTAACGCAAGGAAGGAGTCTTTGGAACCTCTGATCTACAGCCGGTCAGCCTTCTAAAGGCTTTCATTTCACTCAGAAATGAGTGAATCCATTCACTCAGTACGGCCTGTGTCCTGATGTGAGCTGATCCCCACACCACCTCTTTAATCCAATCTCCTGCCATGCTTTCCCATTCTACTCTGCTGTAGCCACAGTGGCCTCCTTGATGTCCCTGACCATATCAGGCTTGCTCCCACCACAGGGTCTTTGCACATGCTGTTTTCGTTTTCGCCACCTGGAATGAGTGACCCCTAGATGTCCACACGGTTTAGTCTCCTCTAGGATACATTTTATTTATTTATCATGTGTTTTGCCTAGTCCCCCAGTAAAATGTATGCTCTACAGGGCAGTTTTTCTTTTGTTCATCGCTGTATGCCTAGACCTAGAACAGTCCCTGGTATGTAGTATGTGCTCAGTGAATTGGAAATGCATGTTTTGTTTAATTCATGCGACTATAATCAAATTGTTATTTATCTGTTTAAAGTATCATAAAACCACAAAGAACATACCTGGGCTACGAAGTCTATTATTTTTCCCTTGATGTGAACATCCTCAAGAGGAACTGAATTGCCAGAGACATCCTGCAGGCCAGACTTGATGTTGCTGAAAGGTTTGGCATCTGCTAACTGATAATCTACACATTAAAAATGATAATGTTAGCTTTAAAAACCATCCCTGCACTGTCTGCTTCTGTTACCTCAATCGTTGTTCCTTCCCCTTCCCTTCATACATTATATTTTAGGAAAAACAGACAAGCGGCATCTTATGATTTTCAATAGCCAATGCTGTAAAGTAAGTTAACCCACATGAGAAAAATGGGGGCAGCCTTCATAAGAGACACTCTGCCTTTTTAATCTAGAGACTCTGAGGATTCATCTTGAAAATGTAGAGTCACTCAATTACTTGAAAGACATACATTTAAAAACACACAAGTACACAAAAGTCTTTAAGAATTTATAAGTGTAGTTTATGCATGAATCTAGGTATCTCCATTCCCTGGCCTGTAATTTTGATTGGTCAGTCACTATTACTTATTGTGCCACAAAAGCATGTTGGACCAATATGAGACTCCTTAGACTTTCAATCCAAGGAACACTGGATCAAACTTCTAATACAGCATATGAGAAAAATGTTCCCCTTCTATACCAGGTGCTACAAAAATACACATATAATTAGAAATGTAAATATATACTCTCTTGCCAGACATTTCATTTAATGCTCCCAGAGGAAAAACAGGAGTCATTTTCTTATATGTGAAGTCATACATTTCTGACAAAAAATAATCTGATCACAGTTAAAAATGTTAATGAGTTCTTACAATGCTATTAATAAATATTATAATAGTTTGGGCTTATGATTTTCTGAGAAGCTATCATCCTCTCATATATTTCTACTACTAATATATAAGCTGCATATTACAGTTTTGGGAGTACCTTCGCTTAATGCAGATATTGATCTCATTTGCAACACAGAGAAACTGAGGCCCAAAAAGCTTATGCAGTTTGTTTCATATTGCACAGCCTAGTAAGTGGCAAGTTGATACCTGAACCTGAGCTTCCTGATTCTAAAGCTGTGTCTTCTGTCCACTTCACCAACCCCCATTACACTTTCTGTGCTTCGACATCTTAAATTGCTTCAGTGGGTTTTAGCATCGGCTGTCGGGAGGTGTACGAGCTCAACTTAGGCATATTAACGAAGTAATATGTGATTCTGAGATCACTTAAGCTCTCTTAAGTATCCTGGTTTTTACTTTTACAAAATAAAACAGGAAATGGAATATTTATATATGAAGTCATAGATACAATTACTGAACATGAGCATAAATTCGTCTAAAAATAAAATGTTGGAGTTCTATAAATACCACATAAGACAGCATTCAAGAAAACTGTCTTACCTTCAACGTTTGAAAAATTTGAAAACTCAGGTCTGTATTCCTCTACTTCAGTAGTATTACAAAGATGAAAGTCCTTTATTTCATCTCCAGATATACAAAATTTAATAATATATTTCATTTTAATCTGATTGGTTTTATATACAACAAATTCATCATCCTAGAACCAACAGAAATGATTAGGTGGAGGGAAAAACCTTTATTGGCAAATGTTCTCATAAAAGCAGAACTGCAGGGGCGCCTGAGTGGCTCAGTCGTTAAGCGTCTGCTTTCGGCTCAGGTCATGATCCCGGGGTCCTGGGATCGAGCCCCGCATCGGGCTCCCTGCTCCGCGGGAAGCCTGCTTCTCCCTCTCCCACTCCCCCTGCTTGTGTTCCCTCTCTCGCTGTCTCTCTCTGTCAAATAAATAAATAAATAAAATCTTAAAAAAAAAAAAAGCAGAATTGCAGGTTTGCTAATTTAGAAAATACTGAATTCAGGGAGTCACAGATATGCAATAATTACTTAAACTTAAGCATATTCAATAAAAACAGGAGCCTCTCTGCCTGTTTCTTGAAACAAATACCTCAAAGTCTGTGGTGACAGTGGCCGTTGCTCGCACCCCATGGACACTGTCGTAACCTGGTGGTGCTTCCGACAAGGAGAAGTCTTTTTTGTTCAAGTCCATGCACTTCCCGAGGGCTACATCACAGACGACCAAGAGCCTCGTGCCATCTGTCTCTCCTGCGTGGGAGTACTTAATACTTGTGCTGCATTGGGAAAGGAAGAAAGCACGTGTTTGTAATTCATGGTCATGGCAACAATATTTTATTATCCATTATCCATCTCTATATGTGAAACACTTTCTAAACGACTGTACTGGTAGAATGTTCCAAATTTTACTGCTATTGAAATATCTCTGAAGATTCAATTTAGAACTTTATTGTTCACTTATTTGTTTAAAACTTTAATGTGAAAAGTACATATGTTGCCTTCTGTTGTGTTAGGCAGTGCTCAAAGTACTTTCTTCCAGGGGTGGATGAATTCCACCGTTTCCCCAAATCTTTATTAATTACTAAAACACATATTTTGGTATGGTAAACACCAAAGTGATGAAAGAGAAGGAAAATTCCCCACTTTTTTAATTAAGCAAATAGATTACTCCTCTGCACTGAAGCTCAGAGAGAACATGAAATAGCAGGTAAATAAGAACTGCTCAAAGGGAAAGATGGGCACTGTATTTCTCACAAAGGCTTCTGAATCCAAATGGAGAAGCAAAAATTTCAAATGACATCTAAGTGAGAGATTTTGTTTTGACTTTCTTCAGGGCTCAGCAGCTTTAAAAAAGCAACTTTTGCAATTAAGGAGCATAGGCTAGGACACCTTCGGGAGCAACATTTTTGGGACAGACCTCTATTTTTCCAAATCAAGACCCAAATGTAAAAGTGTTTGTTCTATCCCCTCTAAGACTTGCCCCCTTTTATTTATAAAAAATATTTTATTTTTAATTTTAATTTTTTTTATTATGTTGTTAATCACCATACATTACTTCATTAGTTTTTGATGTAGTGTTCCATGATTCATTGTTTGCGTATAACACCCAGTGCTCCATGCAGTACGTGCTGTCTTTAATACCCATCACCAGGCTAACCCATCCCCCCACCCCCCTCCTCTCTAGAACCCTCAGTTTGTTTCTCAGAGTCCATAGTCTCTCATGGTTCGTCTCCCCCTCTGATTTCCCCCCCTTCATTTTTCCCTTCCTGCTATCTTCTTCTTCTTTTTTTATTAAACATATATTTTAATGTATTATTTGTTTCAGAGGTACAGGTCTGTGATTCAACAGTCTTACACAATTCACAGCGCTCACCATAGCACACACCCTCCCCAGTGTCTGTCACCCAGCCACTCCATCCCTCCCACCCTCC
>NC_138371.1:102542154-102559209 GCF_054177405.1 Leptonychotes weddellii | reverse complement strand
CTTTTATCTTGATGAAGTCCCAATAGTTCATTTTTGCCCTTGCTTCCCTTGCCTTTGGCTATGTTTCTAGGAAGAAGTTGCTGCGGCTGAGGTCGAAGAGGTTGCTGCCTGTGTTCTCCTTTAGGATTTTGATGGACTCCTGTCTCACATTGAGTTCTTTCAACCATTTTGAGTCTATTTTTGTGTGTGGTGTAAGGAAATGGTCCAGTTTCATTCTTCTGCATGTGGCTGTCCAATTTTCCCAGCACCATTTGTTGAGGAGACTTTTTTCTATTGGACATTCTTTCCTGCTTTGTCAAAGATTAGTTGACCATAGAGTTGAGGGTCCATTTCTGGGCCCTCTATTCTGTTCCATTGATCTATGTGTCTGTTTTTGGGCCAGTACCATACTGTCTTGATGATGACAGCTTTGTAATAGAGCTTGAAGTCTGGAATTGTGATGCCCCCAGCTTTCCTTTTCTTTTTCAACATTCCTCTGGCTATTCAGGGTCTTTTCGGGTTCCATAGAAATTTTAATTTAGATTATTTGCTCCATTTCTTTGAAAAAAGTGGATGGTATTTTGATAGGGTTTGCATTGAATGTGTAGATTGCTCTAGGTAGCATTGACATCTACACAATATTTGTTCTTCCAATCCATGAGCATGGAATGTTTTTCCATTTCTTTGTGTCTTCCTCAATTTCTTTCATGAGTATTTTATAGTTTTCTGAGGACAGATTCTTTGCCTGTTTGGTTAGATTTATTCCTAGGTATCTTATGGTTTTTTGGTACAATTGTAAATGGGATCGATTCCATTAATTTCTCTTTCTTCAGTCACATTGTTAGTGTACAGAAATGCAACTGATTTCTGCGCATTGATTTTATATTTGCTTGTGTTTGAACTTTGCATACATATAGAATCACATTGCAATGTTTTGCTCCACATTATGTTCCTGGAGCTCATCCATTAGACATGTGTAGCTGTAGTACACTGGTCAAAACTGCCATATAGCACTCCATGTAGAACTACACCAAAATTTTTTGATCCATTCCACTGTCAATGGACATCAGTATTACAGTTTTCTTGGCCATTCCTGTACATGTCTCCTGGTCTATGTCTACTTACTAGGGTAGTGATTCTCAACCCAGGCTGCATATTATAATCATCCAGGGAGCTTAAAAAACTATTGATACCCAAACCTCACTCTTGGAGATCCTGATTTAATTGATCTGGGGTGAAATCAGCACCAGTAATATTTAAAAGCTCCTCCAGGTGGGGAGGTGGGGGGGGATGGGGGAAATAGGTGATGGGGATCAAGGAGTGCACTTGTGATGAGCACCCAGTGCTGCACTGAAGTGTTGAATCACTATATTGTACACCTGAAACTAATATTATACTGTACTAACTGGAATTGGAATAAAAAACTAAAAAAAATCCTTCAAGTTAAAACAGTGTCCTCCAGGTGATTCCAATGTGTAGCCAGGATTGAGAACCACTGCTTCTTGGTTCATAGGCCAGCTAATCTATAGGATTCCTGAGTCATACTATCAACTATGCTCTTCAACTATAGCAGATGATGCCAAAATTTTCTCACGAGGGCTTATAATTTTTTAGTCCTAACAACAGGGTGTCAGAGTTCAGACTGTTCTAGAGACTCACCAACACCTAGAGATGTTAAACTTTTTTTTCTGATAGGTGTAAAATGGCATACTATAGTTCAATTTGCATGTTGTTGATTACTAATCTTTTCAAATGTCATTGTCTATACATGTTTTCTCTTCTGTTAGGTTCCTGCTCATGTCTTTTGTCCATTTGCTTATTGAGCTCTTTATTTTTTTCTTACTGATTTGTAGGAATTCTTTAAATATCCTGGATAATTACCTTTTGTCCTGGGTCTGAACCCAGGCTCCATCCTATAGCTCTGCGACCTTATGCAAGTTACTTATCCTCTATCAGTCTGTTTCTTTTTCATAAAATGATGTCACAATATCACTTGTGAGGTTTATAGACAATATACATGAAGCACATAGCCTGGTGCTTCACACAGGGCAGGTGTTCAATACCTTTTTTTTTTAAAGATTTTATTTATTCACTTGTTAGAGAGAGAGAGAGAGAGCACAAGCAGGGGGAGTGGCAGGCAGAGGGAGAAGCAGACTCCCTGCTGAGCAAGGAGCCCAACATGGAACTCGATCCCAAGACCCTGGGACCATGACCCGAGCTGAAGGCAGACACCCAACAGACTGAGCCACCCAGGCATCCCAAGGTGTTCAATACATTGTGGCTATTATGAAGACAGATTTAAGTATTAACAAGGATATTGACCATGAAATATTATTCCAGGCCTACAGAGTTTATTTACAATAGATAAGTTGTTTTGAGAAGAGGTCCTGTGCTGTAGAAGTTAAGATCACTGGTCCTGGAGAAAGACAAAATGCTGTGTGACCTTAGGCAAGATACCCTCAGTGTCACTCAGTATTCTTTGTGATATGGGATAATAACAGAACTGACCTGAGAGGGTTGTTGTAAGGATTAAATGGGTAAAAGAAATGTAAAGACCCTCAGGATAGTAAAATCACTAAGATGATTTGAAATTTTCCCAAATCTCCGCTTCAAAAGACATGTTTCTATAGTATACTGAGAAAACCGGTTGCTTTCAATGATCTGTTACTCGGGTGAGAAATCCCTCACAAAGGAAAGATGGAGGAAACCATGTAGCAACTACTTGGTAATAAATCCTTGATGATGGGTGTAACAGGATTAACGATATAATGTATAGTATATATAATACACTAACCTGAGTGAATCACTGAAATATATTCCACTCCCAAGATTTCCAATGTCTGTTCTCTTTGTGCCACGATCTTCAACTACTTTGGGTAAAAGCAACCCACTAAAAAGAAAAAGACATTACAGTGATTTACTAGAAGAAAGGTATCTTTTATTGTAGCCTCAGAATTCTAGCAGAGACAGGTATTATTTAAGGACATGCTAAATGAAATAAGCCAGGCACAGAAAGACAAATACTGCACAACCTCACATATATGGGGAATCTAGCAAAGTCCACCTCATAGAACCAGAGTGCAGAATGGTGGTTTCTAGGGACCGGGGGTTGGAGAAAATGGGGAGATGTTGGCTAAAGGGTATACTAACTTTCAATTTTAAGATAAATAAGATAAATAAAACTCTTTGCTAAGAGCAGATCTTGTGTTCTTACCACAAGAAGAAAAAAGATAACTCTGTGAAGTGATGGATGTGTTAATTACCTTGACTGTGGTAATCATTTCACAAAGTACATGTACATTAAGTCATCATGTTATACACCTCTAAAAAATCACCTCGTACAACCTAAATATATAAAATTCTTATTTGTCAATCATACCTTAATAAAGCTGGGAAAAAATACACCAATTAAAAGACTATAAGTAAATAAAGAGCATGAAATGAAAGGCAAAATGTCCAGGTGCTGTTCAAATATACCAAGCTATGGCCATTTCTCATCACTGTTTTGGTCAGCCCTGAGATGCTGGCCATTTTTCCTGCCTCAGGGCTCTGTCTCCTACCTGTCAAGGCCCCCAGCACTCAATAGAACCATGTTTAAGCCCAATGCTGACTGCATTTCTTTCTGGCTCAAGAACTTATGCAGGTTTCTACTGGCCTTCTAGCTTTGCTAAGAACTCTCTGCAATCAAAGTTAAACCATGGTTATCTCTGGAAAGGTGGATAAAAGGAGACTCTGCTTTTATTACATAAATATCTACTGTTTGAATTTTGCATTATGAAATGTAATTAATTTTGTAAAATGGTTTTTGGGTTTTAGTCCTACTTAAAGTTTATTTAAAAAAATTTTTTAGGGGTGCCTGGGTGGCTCAGTCGTTAAGCGTCTGCCTTCGGCTCAGGTCATGATCCCAGAGTCCTGGGATCAAGCCCCACACTGGGCTCCCTGCTCAGTGGGAAGCCTGCTTCTCCCTCTCCCGCTCCCCCTGCTTGTGTTCCCTCTCTCACTTTGTCTCTCTCTGTCAAATAAATAAATAAAATCTTTAAAAAAACCTTTTTTTAAAAAGTAAAGCTAGTACCTATAATTTTAGATTTTTTAAAAAAGAATAATTTATTTATTTATTTATTTATTTGCGGGGGGTGGGTGGGGGAGGAGCAGAGGGAGAGGGACAAGCAGACTCCATCCCCACCAAGCTTGGATCCCGACATGGGTCCCATCCCAGGAACCTGAAATTATGACCTGAGCCGAAATCAAAAGTCGGATGCTTAACCGACTGAGCCATCCAGGCATTCCTAATTTTAAATTTTTAAATCTTTGTTCTGTGTGGAGTTTACTTAAGTGTGAGGAATGAGGTAAGGATCCAATTTTGTATTTTTTCCAGGTAGTAATCTGTCCCAATATATAGTATTGAAGAAATTATCTTTCTTCCACAGAAATAAAAGCTACTTTTATCATATACTAAACCCTCTATGTTTTTACATTTACTTTTGGATTCTTTATTCTGTGACTAATCTGTTCAGGTACGACCTCACTGTTTTAATTAACATAGCTTTATAAAGTGTTTTTAGTGTCTGACTGGTTAATTCTTCCTCATTAATCTTCTTTTTCTGAATTACCCTGGTAAAATCAAATTTTAAAAAATATGTACGGTAGAATCAGCTTTTTATTTCTTTTTTTTTAAGATTTTATTTATTTATTTGAGAGAGAGAGAATGAGAGAGAGCACCTGAGAGGGGGGAGGGTCAGAGGGAGAAGCAGACTCCCTGCAGAGCAGGGAGCCCGATGCGGAACTCGATCCAGGGACTCCAGGATCATGACCTGAGCCGAAGGCAGTCGCTTAACCAACTGAGCCACCCAGGCGCCCAGCTTTTTATTTCTTAAAAAAATATCTTGTTAGCACTTTTATTGTGATAGCTCTAAATTTATAGGTTAACTCAAGGAAAATTGGCATCCTTTTGGTTAGTCCAAGTATCTTTTGGGTCCTTCAATGGCAGTTTAAAATTTTTTCCAGATGGATCTTGTATATTTATGTTTCTTCTTAGGTATTTTTTTTCTTCTTAGGTATTTAATTAAGGATCCAGATGTAATCATATCCTCCCCTGCTCCCTGTGACTGCAGTTCAGCTCTAATATTAAGTGGTTATTCAAAGCAAACAGAAAATTACAGTTATGTTTTGAATAGATAACTCACAGTATCTAGGTAACTCTAATTTCTAGACCTTTCTCCTTAAGTATTGGATATTCCCTAGATTAGATAAAATAGAAGAGCCATTAAATAGAGAATCCCCTTTCTTCATATGATACTGTTTTCAAGAAGCAATTCATACCCATGTACTACAATATTTTAAAGTACATAAATTAAATTAAAGTACATAAAGTACATAATTTAAATTACACTTGTTACAATTTAAAGTGTTCGGTTTTCTCTGGAATGCAATAAGCTGATTTTAACTGAAGAGGCCCATGTAATATGGAAAAAAAATAGGAAAAAAGGGTAGAACACTTCATGTTCGTGAGGCTGAAACATTTGGAAAATAAAGATGGTATCCTCTTACCGGGACAGGATCCCTACAAAGCTTTGTACAGGAGATCCATGCAGTAAGGACTTCACATTGCCAAGCTGGCTCAAAAACTCTGTGGCTTCATTCACTCTGCCAACTCTAAATATCTGCAAGATGTCCACTGGACCTCTGGTGTAAAAAGTAGAAGAAAAACCTTGAGACTGCATAATCAAAAGCAAAATAAAAAAATCATTATTAGCAGAAAACGCAAAACAGCCCAAATGGCCATTATTATGGAATGGATTTAGTGAATCACAACACATTTCCTGGAAATATGCAGTCATTAAAAAAATCACACTCTTAAAAAATAAATAAGGATATGAAGTAAACCTCATAGTAAAATAAATTTTAAAAATAGTTTACAAAACTTTATACATGGTATGATCTCAAATTTTGTCAAATATATAATATATATAATATATATAATACATATAATATATAGATGAAATTCATTCATGCATTCATTCATTCAACAAATACACTCTGGAAGCACCTGGGTGTCTCAGTCAGCTAAGCATCAGTCTCCTGATTTCACTGGGGACATGATTTCAGGGTCATGAGATCAAGCCCTGGGTCAGGTGCCACACCAGGCATGGAGCCTGCTTGGGATTCTCTCTCTGCCCCTCCCCATCTTCTGCTCCCGCACGCATGTGCTTGTGCTGTCGTTTCTCTCTCTCTTAAAAAAAAAAAATAATAATAATACACTCTATACACTCTAGGCTGAGTATTCTGCCAGGCCCTGGAAGTGAGATACTATGGTCTCTGGCTTCATGGGGTTTGAATCCTAATGGAGAGAGACAAAAATTAAAAATTAAAAGCTAACAAATAACTGATTTTAAGCTCTACTCAGCAAGCCAACCAGGTTCAGAGAGAGAGGATGGTCAAGAAAGGCCTGTCTTTGAAAGTGACAATTATTGCAACATGACATAATACAGTATATATTTTAAGACCTAACTGGTTCCTTTGGGAAAATCAATTGGCTGGGGCAGGAGCAGAAAGAGCGTCAGGAAGCAGGTGAGACATCGGTGTCTGGACTAAAGGTGGCAGCAGTGTGAATGAAAGATGCCAATGGATTCAGACATTTTGGAGACAGAACTGACAGGGCACAGTGATGTGGGGATGAAGGAGAGTTGACAGTGGCTCTGGGTAGGTGACTAGGATGGGGAAGCATGGGGAAAGACTGGGGGACTATGGAGGGACAGAGTTGTGGGGTAGAGGATGTAAGAGAGCCTATCCAGCAGGTCTTTCCAACTCCTCGTTCTTCGGCGTCACACTGATAACTTGACACTAGCTATAGTAGGAGTATTTACACCACAGAAACCAACAGTTATTGTAAGTCAGGACTTCTTTTTCAGAGAGCTGGTTTCCCAGCACACCATTAGATGTGGAGAAGAATCAATAATTGAGTTTGAGATATATTCTACACCAACATGTTAACAGTGGTCATATTATCTCTGGGTTATCTCTGGGTGGTGAGATTTGGGTGATCTTCGGTTTTCATCATGCTTTCACATATTGTCTAAACTTTCAGCAAAGAACATGAATTTTATAACTAGAAAAAATTAATATGAAATAATCATTAGTGAAATGAAATGGAGAAAATCTAATTCTTCACAGCAGCAGAATCTCTCCATAGGGAGAGGTCCACTTTTGTCATATGAACAGTTCAACATCACTTGGGTGTGAGGTGAGGTCTCCAAGGCCTGCTTGAGTTACATTAAATGGTTGAACTGTACTCCCCTCCCCAGGCTTGAAGACATGGCTCTTCCTTTTCTTTGATTCCCTGGAAAAAGTCATTTACTCTTCTCCTGATTCTACCTTCATTGTTACTAGTTTCTTAATTAGTATTAGATCCTAGCAGATACCTATGGGAGGGTCAAAAGTCAAATAAAAAGAAATAAAAATAATTTGATTATATATAAAAGTGAAATCTGGAAAAGATCTACAGGAAATGATTTTTTAATTGACATAAAATTCAAATAATATAAAATTAACCATTTTGAAGTGTACAGTTCAGTAGTATTTAGTATACTCAAAGTGTGCAACCACCACTTCTATCTAAACATTTCAGCACTACAAAAGAATACCCCATACCCATTTAGCAGTCAGTCCCCATTCTTCCCTCTCCTGGAACTAGGCAATTTGCTTTCTCTCTCCATGGATTCGATTTATCTATTCTAGATATTGCATATAAATGAAATCATACAATATGTGGTCTTTTGTGTCTGGCTTCTTTCACTTAGCATAATACTTTTGAGACTCACCCATTTTGTAGCATGTATCAGCACTTCATTCCTTTTTTTTTTTTTTTCTTACCTCATTTTGTTAATCTATTCAACCCCTGATGGACATTTGGGTTGTTTCCACCATTTGGCTACTGTGCATAGTGCTGCTATGAACATTCATGTACCAGTATCTGTCTGAGTACTTGCTTCAATTCTTTGGGGTATATAACGAATGGAATTGCTGGGGCAGATAAGAAATCTGTGTTGAATTTGTTGAGGGACTGCCAAACAGCAGCTGCAACATCTGACACTTTCAAAAGCACTGTATGAGCGTTCCAATTTCTCCACATCCTCATTTAAAACTTACAATTTTCCTTTTTTTCCCCAAAGAATATACCCATCTTAGTGGGTGTAAAGTAATGTTGAGAATGGCATTTGAGGATGACTGATTGAGGAAGGCAGAACACAATTTTAGATAGGTCTGTATTAGTCCATAAGGGAGGCGTATGTGGGTCTGGTTCTAGCAAGGTGCTGGAAAACCAGTTCTCAAAACAAAAGCAAAACCCACACACGACCCTGATTTGTAGCATTTGCTGATTTCCATGGTATAAATCTTCCCACCATAGCCAATTTCAAGTTACTAATTGTACTCAGTTCACAAAATTCCTAAAAATGTACAACTGGCCTCCGCAGTTGGTTCAAGGGGCTGCAGTTCACCACCTTTGGCTCTAAGCAGTGTGTGAGGCTGATTAAGGTTAGCCTGGCCCTTTATACCTAATGAGAGTCGAGATGCCAGAAAGGTCCAGAAGAAAGACTTCAGGCAGAGGAGGGCTGGGAAGTTACATTAGTGGGATGAACGACCAAACCAATGCAAGTCACTCTCACCCTCGAGAATAATCCATCAAATTAGTTTCTGAACCTTGAAGCTGGGTCCAGGCTCTGAGAGGAACTAACTAATGCCCAACGAGGGCTTGTCGGAGCAGCTGATCCACATGCGTCTGTTGTTACTGCTGCTGCCCTGGGTTGTAGAACGTACATGGACACAAGCAACACAGACTCACAGTCAATGAGGAAACAAATGTGACTGACATTTAGGGGTGTCATATCTCTTAACGTATTTTCCAGATTTTCAACTGAGTGTTTTCATGCCATGGAGTGGCCATTTTAGAAGCTGCCACGCATATAGTCCTGCATCTTAAAATCTTAAGTGGATTTTCCTATATAATATCCTTCAAAACAAAAAAAATACCTCGTGATTTAAATTTTTTAAATTTAATTCTCAGCAAGATTAGGTAAACTTGAAATTATTTCGAGTAGAGTAGTAGGGAGTGTTTTCAAGCACAGAATACTGTCCCAAGGCCTATTATATACAGATATATATATAATCCAGCATGGAGCCCAACGTGGGGCTTGAACTCGGGATCAAGACTGAGCTGAAATCAAGAGTTGGACACTTAACCGACTGAGCCACCCAGGCGTCCCCAAGTCCCATTATAAGCACAGAAGAAAGTAATCTGTCATCACAACATAGCTACCTTGTTACAGAGGATTAAATTACACACGTAATTATGGAGAGTAGTTCTTTTAACAGAATCTGAAATAGTATTACATAATAACAGATCCTAAGACATTTCCTTTACGCATACCTGTGATTATTCTGTAAAACCTCTTTTCTAACTCTGAAAAATTCTTCAGTGTTTTGTTCAACATGCTCAATTTTGCATCTCAAAGCTCGGTATTTGGCAAGGGATGGGGGGTTGGGTTTGAACAAATTAGTTTCACAGACATTAACCATGTCTCTTATTAGCTGTAGATGGAAATAATACAAGATGTTAGAATCACTATATATCAAAATATTTAGCGCACGTTACACTTTCTCAAAAAGACTGGAAAAATAAGGTTCCCCCCACCGAAGTCTTTTTTTAAGGTTTTATTTTTAAGTAATCTCTACACCCAATGTGGGGCTTAAACTCACAACCCAGGGATCAAGAGTTGCATGCTCCACTGACTGAGCCAGCCAGCACCCCTCCCCCAAAGCTTTTGATCAATAGGTAAAATGCACATTAAAGGTAATACCTTTTTTATATATTGTGCCCTCAGGGATGGCATAATATACCATAATAATAATAGTGTACATCAGGATAGCACATCATTGTTGATAAAGTGTTTTCTGGTACATGGTTCCTCTAATCCACACTACAGCACTGGTCTTATTAGATCTTATTGTCCTCATTGTATAGATGGGGAACGTGAGGTTCTGAGAAGCTGAATTAATTGCTCAAGATTCCACAGCAAAGATGGGGTAGTGACTAAATAGGAACTCAGATCATCAGAATTCAAGTCCAATTCTGTTAGCAAAACTTCAGTAAGCATGTTCTGTATGCCAGGCATTGTTTCAGGTTTGAACGATACAAAAATGAGTAAGACATGGTTGTCTTCCCTGAGAGAGAACCTAAGTATACTTGGTATACCCATAGGTCATGGAGCTTTGAGGAGGGAACATAGCTCCCACATAATCTGAATTACGTTTATTTTAGGGATGTATTGCTTTTACCATCTTTGAGATGAAAGAGACATTGACAGGGGAGCCCTATCTTGCCTGCCACACATCTTTATGACCTCAATGTGGGGAGGGGCTAACTGTAATTCAAATACACCAGCCATAAAAGAAAAGACTGATATATTTTTCTATATAAAAGTAAAAAATTTCTATATGGTAAAATAGAACAGGTCAACCAACCACCCCAAATTCACCATAAGCAAAGTAAAACAAAACAAAACGAACTGTAGAAAATATCTGCAACTCATATCCCAGACGAAGCTCCCTAACTTATTAAGAGGTCCTAAAAATCATGAAGAAAAATAGCAAGATCCAAAAGAAAAAGGGCCAAAGGAAATGAATAGACAGTTCACAGAAAAAAAAACCTCATAAACTAAATATAAATCCTGTAACTGAGAGGTCATTTCTCATCCATAAAATTGGTAAAGTCTGAAAGTTTGACAAATACACTTGGTAAAACTCTAGGAAATAGAAAGTCTCATTCACTGATAGTGGGAGGGCAAATAGTAGAACCCTTATGAGGGAATAAGACAAAATCTATCACAATTACAGATACATTGATCCCATAAGCCAGTACTTCTACTTCTGGGATGTATCTCAGAGACACTCCTGTGCAGCTACGACATGAAAATATTCAAGCATATTCCCTTTGGCATTGTTTGTAGTAGCAAAGTCTGGAAACAATCCAACTGTCTGGCATTAGGGAATGCCCAGACCATGTGGTGAATGAGGATGCTTTCAATTACAGGATATGTTAAGTGGGGAAAAATGGGTGCAGAACAGCAAAGATGGTATACAACTTTTTATGTAAAAAAAGAGGAGAGGAATAAGTATATATGTGTGTATTTATAGCTATTTGCATAAAGAAACTGCAAAGACAAGACACTAATAAAAATGGTTATCTAGCGAGTTGGGGAGTTGGAATGGGTGGAGGAGGGGCAGGGTAGAATACAGATTACTCTGAGTATACCTTTTAAACATAATTTTGACTTTTGAATAATACAAATGTATTACCTACCGAAAATAAAAAAGTTAAATGAATAAGTATTTGGATGGGCACTACATACACCTTCTCAATAGGAAAACCAGCAACTGAGGTTCTTAATGTTGGGTGGTAGGCAAATCATGAAACTAAATTTGGAAGGCTCCTTTAACATCTCATGTATTGGTTCATCTCATTTGTTGATTCTTCACTTATTTTGGATTACAGATGCCTCCAGGAATCTGTTGAAAGCTACAATTTCCCTCAAACATGCGCTATTTCGTATCTTTGAACTCTTGCAGTCTATGTCATGGATTTCTGATCTTGTCCCAATTCCTTCATGCACAGATGAGGCAACTCAGAGCCAGGGAGTGACTTGGTCTCATCTAAGGTGAGGGGGACACTGGGGCTGCCTTCCTGCTTTCCTCTTTGCTAACTGAGCCCTGCTCCCTCCCCTACAGTTCAAGGGAGAGGGCCCATTTCTGCAGAGTTAGTAATTCCACTCTCCTTGCCAGTGACTGGCTTAGGAATGCACATGTGACTCAGTTCTGAGCAAAGAACTGACCAAAGAGTCTACAGGGCCAGGGGAGCTTGCCCTAAGAGACAAGAAAAGAAATACTCTGGTTGAGATGCTATGAATAACTGCAGCTGTGAGGTCATGAAAGGTGAGCCAGGCTGAGGGAAGCTAAGTTTACAGGAAGCACAGAGATGGAAAGAAGCTGGGTCCTCGTTGGTAATTCTACCTCTAAGCGAATGGACCAGAAGCCACCCTACAGCTGGCTTCTTGTTACACAGGGTGATAAGTGTTCTCATTGTTTAAGTCAATGACAGCTTTCTGTTTCTTTTGCAAAAAGAATCCTAACTCATCTCGAGATAGGGAAACTGAAGGACTCCATAAAAATCTGCTTTTGTTCCTTTTCCTGTTTCTATTTTTGCTAGGACCTCCACTTCACACATGCCTGTGATGCAAATGGAGTTATGTCCTCTAGAATTCTCAAGAACAGATAACATCTAAGGAAGGACTAGGTGAGAATGAACTGATGAAGCTATCTTAAGAGCATTCCAGACCACCAGAACTAGACATCTCCACAACAAGACCCCCTGGCTCCAAGGAATAACACCTGGGCCCTTTGTTCTAACCAGTTCCTGGGTGCCAGACCATGATTCTCAATAAAAACCCCAGGTCCCAAGCAAAGACCCCCTCCTTTCCTTTCTGAGTCTCCCAAACACTGTCTGTACCTGCTCTCTCTCTCTACCTTCAATAAACTCTGCTATCACCTCCCGCTGGCCCATGTTTGATCTGTATCCCGTGAGCAGCCAGGGACCCTCTTGGCTGGTCCTGCGAGACCTTCTCTGGGTCCTCAGACCTGGCCTGCCAGCATCATCCTGATATAGAAAATTACAGTGTAGCAATTCTAAATATATCTGCCTTTGTACTACTATTCCAACACATTCATGTTTGGGAACATGTTTCAGATAACTTCCATAAGGACCCAAGGCATTCTAAAATGGCTCAACATTTATTTTTGAGCCAACTTTTGTGATTCAGGGCTACTTTATTAATCAGATTTGAAAAGATCCTTCCCCAACATATTTTAAATTGAATTCTGTATTTCAGAGATTTACCTGGCAGAGGTCCTCTTTCTTAGCCAATAGTCTCAGGGTCACTTTTTCAGTTGTTGTACCTTTGTGAGGTATTAATGTGTAGAACTCAGTCATCATTTTTTGCAGTTGTTCTTCTGTTTCTCCGTTTTTCAATGCTGCCTTTACTAGAAGGAGAAGTCCTTCTGCCTTGCTCACCTTTAAATGGAGGACAGTATATGCTTATTAAAGTTGATTCTTGACCATCAGAGAGAAAGTGAAGGAATGTGCCTAAAAGCAACTAAAATAGTTGTTAGGTAAGTCACAACTATTAGTTTTCTACTGGACACCAGCCGTAAAACAGATGCCATGTTTACAGGAGATGTAGCTCAGTTGTGACGCCGCCTCCATGAGAAATCTTCCAAAACCGGGCTCAGCTTAACTACAGGAAAAAACCAGAGCCTTAAATATCTGTATCTGTATATCTACATCTAAACCTACATCTACAACCGTATCTATAGCTACAACTGCATCTACATATCTGTCTATATTCTCGGAGAGAGGAATACTAATGCAACCACAGGAGACTTGCTTTTCACACAAGAAGTTTAGAAAGCTGTCAGAATCACACTAGGAACAAAATCCAGCAGAACATGTTTCTAATTACGTAAGCACTGTTTGGACTTCGCCCCAGAAAACATTTTTCTCCCTGAAATAAGTTAGTTTAGTTCCACAGAGGGAAACTGTATTATTTTACTATGACAATGCAGCTGTACAAGTTGTACCATTGGGAATATTTTCTTTCATCTGCTCTTTCCGTCATACAAAATTAAGGAGAGTATTTTTTGGAGGGCTGCAAGCATCCCTGGCCTTTCCCTAAAATGGTCACAAGTTACAAGACTGTGAAGCAGTGGCTCTGAAGTAGACGAGGGTCTGAGCATCTGACTGAGGACCAAGAGCAACCCTGTCTCTCAGGCCTGCTAAGCACCTTGTGACCTAAAGGAGCAGGCCTCCCAATGAGCCGGCACCAAAAAGCGGACCTTGGAGCAGCTCTTGGGTCTGACATTTTATATAGATAAGAACATCTAGTTTTCTTGGAAGCTTGTTTTCCCCTCAGTGCTCTCAGTGTTCCCTTTTTCCAAGGTAAGAAAAAGCACGCCAGGAATGCATCCAGGAACAGCTGGACCGGCACCCAGACACACGTGGTATTATTTAAGCCGGTAAGCCAGAAAGCAGGTTTGTCATTATAGAGGTTCTGCTTCAAGGGCACGCGTGACTCACGTCATGGAGACTAATCCTGTTCACAGGCTTGAGAAGCATGTGCTCCAGGTGGCCGAGAGCTTCCGCCCAAACCATCTCCACCAAATCGCTCACTTCTTTGCTCAGAGTGCTTGAATTTATTACCTCCTCCAAAAGCAACTGCAACAAAGTTAAAAAAAAAAAACAAAAAACAACCAACAAAAGGTTTCATTGGTGAGTTGATTTAAAGCTGAGATGAACAGAGATGAGAGAAGAAATAATCACAGCCAAGGAGAGAGTCACAGGCAGCCAAGGGACTGATAATTCTCTGTACCTCCACTTCCCCCCTACACTCTATTTCCCCTTTCTCTCCTTTACTCCCACTTTATGTCTCCTTTTGCCTTTTCCTTCCCTCTGTAAGCTTTAGGTCTGCCAGTGGCATCAAAGTTTAAGTGGCATTAAGGGTTAAGGACCCCTGATTCTTGGCCTAGGTTATAACGGAATCTTTGAAAGCCATGGGGGTTTGTTGCTGGAGCAAGCAGGAAGTTTTGTGGCTCTTCCTAGAACTCACTCCTCACCCGGTTTCCACACCTGCCTGTGAGTTTACTCTTCTTGTTCTCTGACTCTTCTCTCTTGCCAGGTTTTTATTTGTCGTAAAGAAAACACTTCTATTAAAAATATTCAGTCGATCACACAAAATAGCACACAGAAATCAATCTTACTGCTTGCAGTTTTTCAGATGCTAATTGGGTTGCTTCCGGTGTAAAATGTTCTCTTAGCAGAAATCCTTGTTTCTTCAGCTCTTCAATGTAATTTTCGTAGTATTCACTTGCATCTGCAGAGGTTTTCTTTACAGAGGACTTTCTAGTCTGTGAATTATAGTGTGGAGCAAAATGTTAGGATGTGAGGATACAGTCACTTATTAACCTATGGATCTTTATTGAACACCTCCTATGCACCATGGGGAAACGGAATGTAAATAAGGCATTGGATCCCTGCCATGAAGGCACTGATTACTTTTTTCAAAGAATTACTTAAATCTTCAGTTCTTCACAAAACTGCCTAACACCTGAAAGTAAGGGGAGAAAAGCCTGAAAAGGCGCAACAGGCAGAAGAGATGCATTTGATTCATGGGAGAGTCATTCAAACGTCTGTTCAGAGATTACATACTCTTACTTTACATACTAGTCTAATTAGCTTTGAAGTCTGGCATTCAAGCTTTTTGGGAAATGAGAAAAATAAATCAGAGGAGAGGAAGAAAAGAAAAATACCTCAGAAATGAGGTACTGTTAGGGACAAGCACACAGTCAAAATGAAATGATAGCTACCAGCAAGGAGAAAGGCAGGAAAGCTCTTAGTCATGCAAATAACGTAAAGGCATGGAGCAAGGTGTCCTCTGGATAGGTACAAACTGCCTCCTTCCTTCCAACCTGCCCGTGGATGTGGCATTTGTCTGTTTTTCCTGGAAATCCTTGCTCCTGTTGTGAGCAGTTGTCCCAAAGTTATTAACCTCTGAGAATATGGGAAGTCCAGCCCCAGCTGGGGCCTGTGGGTGTTGGCTAAGCCCCTGGCTCTGGAGTGTATGGGAGGGGGTGCGGGGGGTGGGGCAAGTCAGACTCCCCAGGACACCATAACCCGCCCTCCTGAATTGGCGGCTACAGGGAGCCTCTGGAACGTGAAGAAAAGAAGCATATCATGTTCCAGTTACTCCATTTAAGAAGGTAGAATTTAACATAATTTTGGAAGATTTGCACAAAATGTTTTTGTATGAGAGAGAGAGGCAAGCTAGAAAAGCCTCTTTTGCAGGACATCTCTTTCAGTGTTGGTTAAGTGAGGATAATTTCTATCAAAGCAGACTCACCCGAGGAGCCCTCTATTTGCCTTCTCAGACTCAGGCTTGCCAAGGGAGGAAGGCACCCAGGAAGAGCTCTCAGGGTAGTAAGCAGGAGGGGACACAGTGGCCTATTCAGCCTTAGAGTTTTCTTTTTCAGTAAAGAAAAATAATTATAACACGTTCTATCATGGTTTTCAACTTGATGTTTCCTTACTTTTTATCCACACAATTAAACCCTCCACAAAATACAGCATACATTTTTGGGGTAAAAGGTTAACAAAACCCTTTCTCTTACTTAGACACATTTGACTTGGATTAACTTTTTGTATCTGTTCCCAAAATTGCCTGGGTAATAGTGACTTCTCATTAATAAATCAGGACTGGGAGTTCAATGAATGAACGATAAGTGGTAGGTGGGAGACCTGACCCTTGGGTTTCCCTGAAAGCAGTGTCGTAAGTAATGGGCACCTCCCTTAAAGACATCTTGAACCTAGGCCCATGTTACAACAGGTATGGGCTACTGTGGGTGGGCTTCCAAGTCAGGTAGATTTTGTACCCACCTGAGCTGAGTCTCCCTCCTGGCACCAGAGCTGACACCTCCAGTGGGGGCAAAGCCAGAAGCATCCAGAGCCTGAGTACTATGCTGTGAGGACCAATCCTACTGAGGAGCACCTGGGTGAGAAGGTGCTAGGTTTCCTGCCTGTAAATCTGTCTGGACAGAAGACACCCTGTGGGTATGGCAGTGTTTACTTTGAATTTTAGGTATTAGTTCTGAATTTATTTTTGTTTCATAATAGTTTCAGGTTGGAACCATGGCCTTGACTTGACCGTGACCTAACATAAAAGTCTCGGCCTCTGCAAAGCCTTCCTTGCTCTTCTGTCCCAGTGGATTACAGTCATGAATATGTAGTTTCATCCCTGGTGGTGATCTCTGAGGGGCAGGGTTTGAAGTAATTTTTATCTTTGGCCTCCAGTAGATCAGTTGGTACATAGTAGGTACTTAACTAAGTGTGTGAACAGATTGCCTTAAGCAGAGTATACGTTAGTCAAGTTCCCACAAGTGATTCAGCACAGGAGCAGGGGGCCTACATGCCCTGCACGC
>NC_138371.1:102452812-102542054 GCF_054177405.1 Leptonychotes weddellii | reverse complement strand
CCTCTAGAACCCTCAGTTTGTTTCTTGGAGTCCATAGTCTCTTACGGTTCGTCTCTCCCTCCGATTCCCCCCCTTCATTTTTCCTTTCCTACTGTCTTCTTTTTTTTTTTCTTAACATATAACGTATTATTTGTTTCAGAGGTACAGGTCTGTGAATCAACAGTCTTGCACAATTCACAGTGCTCACCATAGCACATACCCTCCCCAATGTCCTTCACCCAGCCACCCCATCCCTCCCACCCCCCACCACTCCAGCAACCCTCAGTTTGTTTCCTGAGGTTAAGAATTCCTCACTGACTATTTCCTTTTAACAAGAAAGAACCCTGTGCTGTTCTAGTCAGAGCACTGCTCTCACCCTCCTCTCCTCACCTGCCATATTCCAACGGAGACATGTTTCTACCTTTCAAAATTATTTATCAGGTAAAAAGTTTAACAGATTGGCAGGTTCACTGAGCAATGTTAAGGAAACTAGGTATGAACAGAGTGGATAAACACATAGGAATCAATATAAAGATCATTACCTTGCGGTGCCTGGGTGGTGCAGTTGGTTAAGTGTCCAACTCTTGGTTTTGGCTCAGGTCATGATCTCAGGGTTGTGAGATCCAGATCTGCACTGGGCTCTGTGCTCAGTGCAGAGTCTGCTTAAGAGTCACTCTCCCTCTCCCCCTGCCCCCTACTCTCTCTCTCTCTCAAGTAAATAAATAAATCTTAAAAAAAAAAAAAAAGATCATTACCGTGAGGCCACTAGCCAAGAGGAAATGTGCGGATGTGAGAAAGGCAGGGTCCTTGGGATCCTGGGAGCTCTGCAGTTCTAGCACTGCCACCTCCTTACCTCCCTCTGCCCCGATCTGGAAAATAGGTTGTTCCTTCAGAAGCTGCATCCATTCAGTAACAAACCACATACACCATTTAAAAATGCTGATTATAAAACTAACACTAGTTCGGGCGCCTGGGTGGCTCAGTTGGTTAAGCGACTGCCTTCGGCTCAGGTCATGGTCCTGGCGTCCCGGGATTGAGTCCCGCATCGGGCTCCCTGCTCGGCAGGGAGTCTGCTTCTCCCTCTGACCCTCCCCCCTCTCATGCTCTCTCTCTCTCTCTCATTCTCTCTCTCAAATAAATAAATAAAATCTTTAAAAAAAAAAAACTAACACTAGTTCATTTGGAGATATAATTTGGAAAATACAGCAAGTATAAAGAAAATATAAAAATTACCTGAAGTCATACTACAGATATATAATTACTATTAATATTTTGGTATATTTCTTGTTGGTATTTTTACTATAGATATATCTGTGTATGTTTAAACTGTACCACTTTTTAATTTTCTTTGTCACAGAGGAAATGTTATTTCCAAGTTATATTTTATTAAAATATCTAAAATATACAAATGGAGCATAATTTTGAATGCTAGGGTTTTCCCTTATATGATACTGGAGAAATAACTTCCTCTTTTTCTTTTTAATGAATAGTAATGGAAATTCAGCATGATGTAAATAACTTGTTGTCAAATGTAAATACTACTCTTAAAAATACAAGAACCCATTAATAAACAGGGAGGAGGTCTTTACTTTTAAAGTCATGTTATTATTTTGTACTGTTTATATTTTTATTATGAGCATGTATTACTTTTATAATAAAAACACTAAAAAGTTAAATATTAAATTTTAAATATAAAATTGTCTTGATTATTAAAAATCAACTTTTATATTAAGAAATATTTATTCAGGATATGCACAATTTTCCAAAACAACGAGAAAATTATCAAGCAGGAAAAATAATCAGAAGACACTCGGTTTGTTTTTGTTTTTTAATACAGACTCTTACTTTTTCCAAGGTGTTATATTTTGCAACTTCAAAGTCTTGTGGAAAACGAGGAATTTCAACAATGTCTTTATAAAACCTGAAATTTGTATAATAAAATTTTAACATTAAAATGGACTTTTAGACGAAACAGAATTTTCATAAAATATTTCTTAGAAGTCTCCTAATTGCATACAAAATACATTTTAAGTCCCTAATCTCCTCCGAGGTTCTGAAAATGGTTAAAAAGTCTCATGTAATGAGCTGGATTCCTCCCCTGCATAACTCTAGAGCTCTGATGCCAAATACTGAGTGTCTGCACTGGAAGGTGGGGTGGCATGAAGCAGAAGCAGAGGCATAAGAGAAGCAGGCCAGGGCACTGGAGAAAGCACCGATCCTAGCAGAGGCAAGTGACCTGCGCTTTCTTGGGTTCTGATCCTTAGAAGCTGGGTCACTCACACAGGCTCACACCAGAGACTCTCATACTACAGTCAACCCCCTTTAAAACAAAGGTGTCAGATTTCTCATAATCTGTACTTTTATTTTTGATATTTGTTCTGTCTTTTAACACTACTATTAACAAATAAAATAAGGCTCAATGTGATGCTTAATGACACTACACTTTTGGGTATGCTTTACGAAGCCATATAGAAATGTAGCCTCACATACTCCATTTGCAGAAGTTGTCACTATTTCCATTTTTTGACCTATTAGGTAGGAAGAACAGTCTCAAGTCTAAAGGCTTCTCGGTAAGGTAGCAGGGTAAGCAGACTGCCCAGATCTCATCTCCAGTGCCTTTTCTTTTTTAAAATCAATCTAACAATCTAATTATGTTCACTCTTATATAATACTAACATGGAAATAATTATCACTATACTAGTTGAAGTAAAAAGTCTTAAATAAATAAAAGCCTAGAATAAATGAAAAAAGTACAAAAAACATGATGTATTAATAGCATTTTAAAACTGTGTTTGACTGTCTGACTTCAGCTCAGGTGGTCATCTCAAGAGTCATGGGATCAAGCCCCACATTGGGCTCCCCGCTTATCGGGGAGTCTGCTTGTCCCCTTCCCTCTCCCTCTGCCCTTCATCCTGCTTGTACTCTCTGTCTCCCTCTCAAATAAATAAATAAAATCTTAAAAAACAAAACAAAACAAAAAAACCTGTGCTTGAGGTTTACAAAACATTTTGCAAACTGAGTCTTAATGATCAGAAGTATATTACTCCGGGGACACCTGGGTGGCTCAGTTAAGCATCTGCCTTCAGCTCAGGTCATGATCCTAGGGTCCTGAGATAGAGTCCTGCATCAGGCTCCTTGCTCAGCAGGGAGCCTACTTCTCCCTCTGTCTGCCGCTCCCCTTGCCTGTGCTCTCTCTCTAACAAATAAATAAATAAAATCTTTTAAAAAATAAAAGTAGATTACTCTGTGAATTCCACAATGTTTTCCTTCTCCATGGAGTCGTCCAGGGATGGATCATCTGTTGTCACCTCTAGAACAAAAACAAAACACTTGTTTACTACTCAAAGATTTATTAAAATTATTAACAATAAGTCCTGGAATTTTTAAGATTCTTGAATATAGGTCATACTTACCATACTATTCTTTTCTTTTTTTAAAGATGTCCTTAAATTAGCTATAGTAATTGGTGATCTAAGGATAGTACAAGTGGGACAAGAAGAAGGTAAATTAAAAGTAAAAGATAGTAAGAATATATTATAATTCTATTTTAATAGGCGTGTGAGGAGAATTCTAATGTTATCTGTATTATTTGAAACTCATTGATGGATATTCAATTTCAAATGGAATTTTTCTCTTCAGAAGATTATGGTGAGCATAGTTATGAAATGCATTTCTAGTATGCTGCAGGGTCAGAATGAGTTCCCCAGTGCCATCATGTCACAAATGAAGGACCTGAGGATGTTCTTGCTTAGAGGAGGGAAATTTGAGGGTTCCTATGTGAAGCCAAGCAATTTTTGCTTCATATTTTTCTTATAAGAGAAGCATAACACTGTCTATAGCATTATGATATATAGGAATAACTCCTTTTATGCAAGAATTTCTTTCCAGTTTTAATTATGCTATCAAAATTTCAAAGGGTGTCAATGTATTTGCAGTAATTCTGAATCTGACTGTATCACTCTGGATGTTGAAAAACATTTTCAATGTAAAAGAAGTTTACTATCCTGCCTATTTTGTTTTAGCTACCATTTTCTGAGAGCAAGAAAGTCTGATGACAGCATTTTTGGACAATCATTTGTCTAAAGAGGCTGCACCACACCAAAACATTGATTTCTAAAACTCCTATAAATAATACAATTTGTATATACAATATGATACCTAACATATATCAGGTGCTTACTGTAGATTATTATTTATCAGAATTGCTTCACTTTTGATATGTCTCATGAGGAGGGCATTTCCCTATATCCAAAGGCTTGCTTCTTGGCCAGATTCCAAAATAAAATCTGGGTTTACAAAGGAGGTATGTTTCTTTTTGAGAGATCATCTTTGGGAAAGAACTTCTTTAGCAAAAGGCTAGTCATAAAATTTCCAGTCATTAAGTTGTGGTGATAATTTTTTAACACAAAGTTTCTTCTCCCTCCCAGATAAAGTTACACATCAGGTTTTCTGAGATTATCAGTGTTCTTGTAGTCTTTTTGAATCTGATCATACTAGATTGGATATTGAGAAATCTATTCCTATTGCTAAAGTAGTTTTTGTCCTTCACTATTTGGCTGCCCATTTTCTGAGATAAGAAGTTTAATAATTTTTGTAATATGTCTAGACAATCCTTTGACTGCCTTTGATAAACCAAAATGTTTACTATAGCACCTGTAATATATTAAGTACTTGATATAAAATACTTACCAGAACTGCTTGTCTTTTGACAAGGAGGTGGTGTGATGTCCACTGCCTTATTAGGATCATAATTCATTATGTCCAAGAGCCTCCTTTCTTTGATAGAGTTCCATATAAAATCTGGATTTATAATATGGATATGGTTCTTTTGGATAGACTTCAGTTGATACTGGCTCAGAACATCAGCATTGTCTAAGATTATATGTGTGCACTTAGAAAAAAAAAAGAATCAATTCATTAAGTACTTGTAAAAACAAAATCTAAAGAAATTACTTGCATCTGTAATTTTCAACCGTAAAAGTCTTTCTTTTATTAAGTTCAATTAGCCAACATATAGTACATCATTAGTTTTTGATGTAGTTCAATGATTCATTAGTTGTGTATAACACCCACTTCTCATCAGATAACGTGCCCTCCTTAATGCCCATCACTCAGTTACCCCATCTGCCCACCCTCCCTTCTGCAACCCTCAATTTGTTTCCCAGAGTCCAGAGTCTCTCATGGTTCGTCTCCCTCTCCGATCTCTTCCTTCAGTTTTCCTCCCTCCCCCTATGGTCCTTCACACTATTCCTTATGTTCCACATATTAGTAAGACTATATGATAATGGTCTTTCTCTGCTTGACTTAATTCACTTAGCATAATCTCCTCTAGTCCCATCCATGTTGATGTAAAAGTTGGGTATTCATCCTTTCTGATGGCTGAGTAATATTCCATTGTATATATGAACCACATCTTCTTTATCCATTCATCTGTTGAAAGACATCTTGGCTCCTTCCACAGTTTCGCTATTGCGGACATTGCTTCTATGAACATTGGGGTGCATGTGCCCCTTCTTTTCACTACATCTATATCTTTGGGGTAAATACCCAGTAGTGCAATTGCTGGGTCATAGGGTAGCTCTATTTTTAACTTCTTGAGAAACCTCCACACTGTTTTCCAGAGTGGCTGCACCAGCTTGCATTCCCACCAACAGTGTAAGAGGGTTCCCCTTTCTCCACATCCTCACTAACACTTGTTGTTTTCCTCTAGGATTTTGATGGATTCCTGTCTCACATTTAGGTCTTTCATCCATTTTGAGTTCATCTCTGTGTATGGTGTAAGAGAATGGTCCAGTTTCATTCTTCTGCATGTGGCTGTCCAATTTTCCCAGCACCATTTATTGAAGAGACTGTCTTTTTCCATCGGATATTCCTTCCTGCTTTGTTAAAGATTAGTTGACCATAGAGTTGAAGGTCCATTTCTGGGCTCTCTATTCTGGTCCATTGAGCTACATGTCTGTTTTTGTGCCAGTACCATACTGTCTTGATGATTACAGCTTTGTAATACAGCTTGAACTCCATAATTGTGATGCCTCCAGCTTTGGTTTTCTTTTTCAACATTACTGCAGCTATTTGGGGTCTTTTCTTATTCCACACAAATTTTAGGATTGTTTGTTCCCGCTCTGTGATTAAATTCTCAAAGCCTTTCTTCATGGGCTATTAGTTGTTTTTCTCTCTTTTCCTCAACTTCCTTCCTTTCCATCAGTCTGTCCTCTAGATCACTTATTCTCTCTTCTGCCTCACTGACCCTAGTTGGTAGAGCATCCAATTTAGACTGCATCTCATTCATAGCATTTTTAAGTTCGGCCTGATTAGATCTCACTTCCGCCCTTAGAGATTCTGTATAGTCATTTATGCTTTCTTCAAGCCTAGCGCTTAACTTTGTAATTGCTATCCTGAATTCTATCTCCGACATCTTGCTTATATCCATATTGATTAGCTTTGTGGCACAGAACATTGTCTCTGGTTCTTTCCTTTGTTGTGAGTTCTTCCTTCTAGTCATCCTGCCCAAGGAAGGATGGGTGAGTGAATGAACAGGGTCCAGAATAGCAACCACGACCCAAGCAAGATGCACCCTAGAAAAAATCTGAAGAGGTCAGACACCACCAAAGAAAAGCAAACAAAGCAAGATGAACCAAAACAATAAAAAAAAGGGGTGGTGGAGAGAGACTATAATCTCACAGGGTGGACAAAGCAGGTGATCTTCTTGTTCCTGATTGAATTTTGGTCTCTGTGTTAGAAGACACTACATCCCAAAATTGCAAGGAAAGCAAAGTTTATATACATATATAAAATTGGATAGAGTGAAAAAAGGACTAGAATGAGGCATAAATCTATAAAATGTAGATGTGAGAAAAAAAGTTAAAAAGCAACTTAAAGACATAAGTTGGTAAAATAAGAATCTAGTTGAAATGGGGAAAAGATTAAAAAAAAAAAGAAATGTAAAATTTTAGACTGAAGGATAAATGGGTCATGGGGAAACACCTGGAGCTCAATATATTATTTTCCCCTGGCTCTGGGGTTTTAAAGTCCTGTGGGATCTATAAGCTTGTTATCCACCTGTTCTTAGGTCTGTCTTCTGGGGGAGGGGCCTGTTGTTCTGCTTCTCAGGTGTCTTTGTCTGGGCGGAGTTGCCCCACCCCTTGTCAGGGGGATGGGCTCAAGGTGAGCTGGTCGTCCATGTGGCTTTTGTTCCCTGGTGGCTTTCCGCACTTCTTCAGAGGGTCAGAGCAAAAATGGCCATGCCGGGATCTCTGGCCCAGAACTGCAAGATCATGGTCCCCCTTCTTCAATAAACCCTCCAGGTCAAACCATCTCCACTTCTGTGTGCACCAAACCTATAGACTCCGTAGTTCACCCCCACCGCAATTCTCCCGGGGGGCATCCCTGGTGCCCAAGAGTGACACTTCGCTTTGTGTCTTTGCGACTGCAAGCGGTTGTGGGCTCATGCACACCCTGCTCCACTGCTCCCAGGTCACAGCTGGGTGCTGTCCTACTGTCCTTTCTGGGGCCATTGCTGCCCTGAGAGCTGTTGCCCAGTTGTGGGCACAGCCTCTCTGTGTGCCACACCCCACACAATCTGGCGATTCGTGCCCACTTCAATTCTCCCAGGGGGCGTCCCAGGGGCCCGAGAGCCTCACTGCACTTTGTGTCTTTGCGACTGTGAGTGGTTGTGGGCTCACGCATGGACCCTTCTCCATTGCTCCCAGGTAATAGCTGGATGCCATCCTACTCTCCTTTCTGGGGCCACCGCCATCCTGAGAGCTGTTGCCCAGTCGTGGGCACAGCCATTTTGTCTCTCCCAGGGGATGTTAAACAGCCCGCATGTTCCAATCCTTTTCAGGGTGCTCAGGAAAAGAGCAGTCTCCCTACCGGCCCGGCTCATGGTTTATGGTGACAGGAGCTGAGAGTCCCTTCTGGGCTCGCTGACCATAACCGGTTTCCCTGCTCCACTGCTTGGGCACTCTATCGGATCAGGTGCCCCCATTCTTTCTGTGTTTCCTGGGATCCTGAGACCACAATGACCCACCTAGAATTCTGCTCTTTTCATCCCCTGTGCCCCTTTAAGAAAGGGATGTCTCTCACTGGAACAGATTTCTAAGGGTTCTGATTTTGCACTCCAGCGTTATGTCACTTTCTGGCCGCTGGCTTATAGAGGGTCCCTCCCCACTCTGTTTATCTTCAGATATTTCCCCACAGATTCACGATTCCACACCTCCTACCTTGCAAAAAGCAATCGTTTTTCTGCTTGTAGAGTTCCAGATATATTTTCTTACATCTCAGGCTGAATCTGTGTGTGTTCAGAATGGTTTCATAGATACCCAGCTAAATTCGAGGGACCAGATAAAACGAGGTCCCTATTCTGTTGCCATCTTGCCTCCTTCCCCTAGAATGCCCACCCTTAAAAGTCTTGATAGTAATCTTTCTCAGATTTCTAAAACTCTTAAAAATAATATAATTTTAGTTAAATAAAAGTTTAAAAAATCAACAGTTTTTAAAGAATATGGATAGGGATATACCATAATTGATTAACGAACCCTAGAGGTTATTTCTAAATTTTCACTCCTTTAAACAATGCTGTGCTGAACATCTTCATGTACACATATTTGTACACTTGTTTAACTGTTTTCTTAGGAGTGGAACAAGAGATTCAAAAGGTATTCATTATTTATTAAATTTGTTAAGTTGTAATTTTATTAATCTATTTTGGAATAAATAGTATATGACATTGTAGAATATCTACAAAGTAAAATAATAATAATAAATTAACACATTTTGTACCATTGTTCCCAGTTCGTCTCCCCAGAGGCATCTGTTGTAACTTGTTTCTGGAATATCCTTCTAGAGCTAATCTATGCATAGGCAACACACATATAAGTACACAGCCCTATTTTTAGTCACAAATGGCAGCATACTAAACATGCTGTTCTGAACCTGCTTTTCCACTTAACAATTCATCTTGGAGCTCATTCCTCAACAATATATACATAGCTGTCTCCTTCATTATAATACCTGGTATGCACATTTCAAAAGTTTATATACATTGGCAACATAACTTCCAAAAAGTATACACTCACAGTATGGGGGAATTTCTGAAGATGAGAGACGATGTTGGCATTCTTTACCCAGAAGATAAACTGAGAAGGCATAACTGGCCTGAATTATTCATCCGTCCATAGAAATGGTGAAACAGGCAAGTGAGGAAAGCCATATAATAAGGGATGTATATACAGTTCTGCCTAAACTGGAGGTGAACAGGGACATTCCATCTCTGATAATCACAGGCAAACTACTAAATGCCACAGAGCACCCAGGATCTAGCTGGAGTTGAACATACTTCACAGAACAAACCAGACTCATGGTCAGCAAGCCCCAGGGCTGTGGTCCAGGAAGGGGCAGGCTAAGCCACCAAGCTTAACCTGTCAGGCTTACAGTTCATTTCAAGAGAGGGAAAGTAGCTTCCTTCAGCCTTTAAATAAACAAAACAAGCAGTACAAGCTGTACAAGCAGTACAAGATGACTTCACGATACACGTTTTTCTTTGTCCCCTGAGTCACACTGTACAGGTGACGCTCAGGGTTGACGTACTGGTGAGCGATTAGATAGACTGCTTTTTGCAAATGCTGTACACCATTACTTTTCTCCTTCGAGAACAGATTTGGCTGGTCTGAAATTATTTCTGTTTAGGTCTTCAGCTGTACTCTAATAACCTCAGATTCACAAGGTGTAATGGACAGAAGGTGAGACGTGTGGTTTTCCCTCCTCTGCCTTTCTCCAGCTCAACTTCCCTGTTGACGATGTCACAATTTCACCTGCCTTCAGTGACTTTCTCCTGTGGCTAATTTTCTCTGCTTACCCTTCTAACCATGACCCGCTCTCCCTTTAAAAAAAAAATTATTAATTTATTATTTTAAGTAAGCTCTATGCCCAGCATGGGGCCTGAACTCAAGACCCCGAGATCAAGAGTCGCATGCTCTTCCCACTGAGTCAGCCAAGTGCCCTGACCTACCCTCCCTTAATGCACAGTATTTATCACACAGTTCTTAGAAAGTTTGCAAATACCTGAGGATTTAATAAAAAGGAAAAATTTCCACCATTCTCCTTAATGTCATTTTGTAGCTTTTTCTTCTGTTGACGAGGTAAGTGCTTGACTTTCAAACAGAAGGTACAATTTGCAAAGATCCTTATAGTCATCCTGTAGGAAAAAAAGTCAAGTCATAGTTTTAAAGGATTCTCAATGGAATATCACTCAGCCATCAAAAAGAATGAAATCTTGCCATTTGCAACGACATGGATGGAACTAGAGGGTATTATGCTAAGTGAAATCAGTCAGAGAAAGATAAGAGACTCTTAACTATAGGGAACAAACTGACAGTTGCTGGAGGGGAGGTGGGTGAGGAGATGGGGTGACTGGGTCATGGGCATTAAGGAGGGCACTTGATGCAAGGAGCACTGGGTGTTAGATGCAACTGATGAATCACTAAATTGTACCCCTGAAAGTAGTAATACAGTACATGTTAATGAAACTGAATTTAAATAATAAATAAATAAACAAACCACATTATAATAAAATTCTGGTGAATCTGTGAAAAAAAAAAAAGGATTCTCTTTTCAGTGAATATAAATGACAGTGAATTCAAAATTGTTCTACATGAAAACTGTGGGAAGCTGGGCATTATTTTAAAAAGACATATTGCAATCATTTTTAACAAAAACTGAAGAGTGATCAAACTTGCAATAAGTATGTTGGTTTTAGAATCATTTTTAGCTTTATGGCTGATACTATGGCACTCCAAAATACTTTGGTATAGGCTCATACTATACATCTTAATGGAAGTGTATAGATTTCAGCTACAGATCAAGTGTGTGGTTTAAGAACATAGAAGCATTTATTTCTAAATTAAAAATAAATATATGATAGTGAAACCACAGATTTTTATATATAATTCTATAAAATCAAAAAGACCCATTAGTCCCATTAGTTATGTGGGTTTCTGTTAAGCCATTCTAGAGAAAAAATTGATCAATTAGTAATAAAAACATACAACTTACATTTAAGTGGAAACATATTTGTATTTTAATTTAATTTCTTTTATTATCATACTTTCCCACATATAGAAAAGAATTACTTCTAAGAAAAATAGGCATATTTTGAATGGAAAGACATTTATAGGTATTTAACAATAAACTAATAAATGGTGAGATACTGGATTTAATTCACAGTAGCTATTTGTCAATTTTTAAAAACTGGAGTCACCTCTAACAGGTTCCCCCAAATAAGGTGGTGTTTCATGGAAAGCGGCTCCCAGGTCTGACTGAGTGAGGCAGGTAGTTGTCAGGAACCTACAGGGCCCAGCCTCCCAACCGCGTGTCCAGGGTTCATGTTCCTTCTTCGCTCCCCCTGCCCCTGGAATGCCCAGTTCTCCCAGGCTAGAGTCCTCGTTCTAGTCTCCTTGCCTGAGCAATGGTGCCCATTCTTCAAGGCCCTGAAGGAAGTCTATATGAGGACCACCCCTAATTTAGGACAAAATGACCACTGACTTCCCCATGTGTGTACCTCAGGCACCCCAGATTTGCCAAATCCACAACATAGGCCTACCCCTGTTCTCCTCTTGGGAAGTGGCTGCTGGCTGTTGCTGGCTGCTCAAGCCACTGGGTGCTACCTGTGATTTCTCCCCATTTTACCCCCTTTGGCCATCAGCATTTCCTTCTCACAGCAGGTGCAATCGACCCACTTTCCCCATCTCCTATGTCACCCTGGCCCCCATCAGTGGAGACCTAACTTCCTCTCCCACTTCTGCTCCTCTCTGCCTCTAAGTTCCTCTACACTGTAGCTTGGGTAAACTTTTTTTTTTTATGTTTCAAGTGAAATTCAAATTTCTTACCATGGTTCAAGGCCTGGCCTCTCTCCACAGCCTCCTCCTGCACCTCTCTCACTCTGCCCTTGTCACACTGGCTTTTTCTCCAGGTTGGCAAAACTCCAAGTTGGGTCCTTAGGGCCTTCACACGTGCTGTGCCTTCCCCTGGGACACTTCTCCCTATCCCCACCCCACACTTAGGACCTAAATTATCTGTTCAGTAAATGAACAAATTAGGGGTTCACATTTTTTTTTTCTTATGATGTCTGGTTAAATTGAAGTCTCTTGATCTAACTCTGCCTTTCCATAGCATTAATACTTCTAATTTCCTATGTATTGATTGTCCTTTACATTTGAATTGATTCATACTTACCAGGGTTTATAGATGAGAGAGATGCTGATGGATACCATGAAAGGTATCACACTGTTATTTAGATTAATTGATCTATCTTGTTTTTAATTATTGACAGTAAAAAAACAAACAAAACACTAAAACTCTAATGAATCTTTAACAACGTTCAGGACAGTCTCTATGTAATGTACCCTGCCTATGTTGGGCAAGGAAGGCTGAAGTGGGAATGGATACTCAGATCCACCTCTCTAGATCTGTCCTGGGTGTGTTCTTAAGTCCTCTGACCTGGTCTTTTAAAAAATGGTTTTTTTTTTTTAAGATTTTATTTATTTATTTGACAGAGAGAGCACAAGTAGGCCGAGCGGCAGGCAGAGGGAGAGGGAGAAGCAGGCTCTCCGCTGAGCAGGGAGCCTCATGCGGGGCTTGATCCCAGGACACTGGGATCATGACCTGAGCCACCCAGTTGGTGGCTCAGTCGGTTAAGTGCCTGCCTTTGGCTCAGGTCATGATCCTGGAGTCCTGGGATCGAGCCCGGCATCGGGCTCCCTGCTCAGCGCGGAGTCTGCTTCTCCCTCTGACTCTCCCGGACCCTCTCATGCTCTCTGTCTCCCATTCTCTCTCTCAAATAAATAAAATCTTTAAAAAAAAGTTTTCTAATAGAAAAGTCATTCATGCTCATCTTAGAAAATTTGGAAAATTCAGAACTGCATAACAGCAGCAAAATAATCTCAAAACCTAGAGGCCATGTTAACAACTTCTTTTGCCTTTTCTTCCAGGCTTTTTTTCTGTGTGTATGTACTGTGATGGACTATGTTATTATCAAAATTGAAATTATACCATATTCACAATACCTATCTTGCATTTTATGTCAGCATTTTGTCTTTAGCATTAAATCATTAATTATTCTTGGAAAACATTTTTAATAGAGGCTATCTTAGATATGTATCATAAATGAACTGTTTCTATTGTTGGGTAATCAAATTACTTCTAAATTTTGGTATCAGTAACAAAGCTATAGGTATGCCTGGGTGGCTCAGTTGGTTAAGCATCTGCCTTCGGCTCAGGTCGTGATCCCAGGGTCCTGGGATCGAGTCCCACATCAGGCTCCTTGCTTAGTGGGGAGACTGCTTCTCCCTCTACCTGCTGCTCTCCCTTCTTGTGCTAGCTTGCATGCTCTCTCTCTGTCTGATAAATAAATAAATAAAATCTTAAAAAAAAAAAAAAACCCACAAAGCTATGGGGGTATCTGGGTAGCTCAACTGGTTATGTGTCTGACTCTTGGGCTCCAGGGGAGTCTGCTGAAGATTGTCTCTCCCTCTCCCTTTGTGCTCCCCCTCTTCTCTCAAATAAATAAATCTTTAAGAAAAAAAAAGCTATGATGTACACCCTTACATATAAATCTTTGTTTGTAATTCCAATGATTGTCTTAGAAAACAGTCCTGAAATCCTAAACAATACTGAGTCAAAGAGCTTAAATAATTTTTATTCTTGTTAAATTATATTACTTTTCAGTTTTACCTTAAATTGTACTACTTTACAGTTTTGCTTAAATTTCCTAGGAAAGTAATATGAATTTGTCTTTCTAAAAAAAAAGTCTCTCCCAAAGTAGATTAACCAGTATGAAGAAAAGTAAAGAGCACCTACAGTGCTGGAAATGTTCTAAACTAGATTATGGTGATGATGCACAACTTATTAAAAATCTTTGAATCATACAATTAAAATGGGTGAATTTAATGGTATGTAAATTATATCTCAGTAAAGTTGTTTTAAAAAAGCAGGATCCCTCCAGGGGCGCCTGGGTGGCTCAGTTGTTAAGCGTCTGCCTTGGGCTCAGGTCATGATCCCAGGGTCCTGGGCTCAGGTCATGATCCCAGGGTCCTGGGATGGAGCCCCGCATCGGGCTCCCTGCTCAGCAGGAAGCCTGCTTCTCCCTCTCCCACTCCCCCTGCTTGTGTTCCCTCTCTTGCTATGTCTCTCTCTGTCAAATAAATAAATAAAATCTTTAAAAAAAAAAAAAAAGCATGATCCCTCCATTGAGAAATTTTGAGATTTCTTTCAATATCTTTGATATTATTCTTTCTTCTATCAATATATTTTATAAATTATTTTAATAAAAATATAAGTTATTTGTGGATATTTATTGAATTTTACAGCCAGTTTCTTTTATCTAACTTTTAATGAGAATTTGCCCATTATCACTAAATAGTCTTTGAAAATATTCATAGAGGCTATGTGTAATTTAACTCTTCCCCAAGTCATCAGATATTTGGTTACTGAAAATCGTTCATTATTCTAAATACACTTTGAGGAAAATGTTTTATTCATATATTTTTGGCCAAATCTCTGTCACTGTTTCCTTAGAATAGATGGCCAGAAGTGGAATTACTGAGTCAAACAGTATAGATAATTTTTAGCCTCTATTTTGGTGGTTAAATGTACCTCACATAAAATTTACCATTTTAACCATTTTTAAGTCTACAGTTCAGTGGCATTGTTGTGAAGCCAAAGTATAAACGAACATTTTAAACAACTCCCTGGCCCATTCTTTAAAAGCTGAGGCCCTGTAGGAGGTAGTGAAACTAACACTCAAATACTGTGAAATCTCAAGTCAGGCCTTGACTTCCGTCTTCCTATTGATTGTAGGAAGTGAAACTAACACTATTAAATTCTATGAAATCTTGACTCGCGCTCCCGCCGCCTCCGCACCCAGCCATGGAGCGGCCGCCGCTGAGCGTCCTGCTCCTCGGCGCCGCCGGGTTGCTGCTCCTGCTCCTGCTCCTGCCCCTCTCCTCTTCCTCCCCTTCGGACGCCTGCGGCCCCTGCGAGCCGGCCGCCTGACCGCCCCTGCCCCAGCGGGCCTGCCAGCTGGGCGAGACCCGCGACGCGTGCGGCTGCTACCCGGTGTGCGCCCGCGGCGAGGGCAAGCCGTGCGGGGGCGGCGGCGCCGGCAGGGGGCACTGAGCGCCGGGCATGGAGTGCGTGAAGAGCCGCAAGAGGCGGAAGGGTAAAGCCGGGGCAGCAGCCGGAGGCCCGGGGGTGAGCGGCGTGTGCGTGTGCAAGAGCCGCTACCCGGTGTGCGGCAGCGACGACGTCACCTACCCCAGCGGGTGCCAGCTGCGCGCCGCCAGCCTGAGGGCCGAGAGCCGCGGGGAGAAGGCCATCACCCAGGTCAGCAAGGGCACCTGCGAGAGCAAGGTCCTTCCATTGTGACACCCCCCAAGGACATCCGGAATGTCACTGGCGCCCAGGTGTACTTGAGCTGTGAGGTCATCGGAATCCCAACCCCTGTCCTCATCTGGAACAAGGTAAAAAGGGGTAACTATGGAGTTCAAAGGACAGAACTCTTGCCTGGTGACCGGGACAACCTGCCTATTCAGACCCGGGGTGGCCCAGAAAAGCATGAAGTCACTGGCTGGGTGCTGGAATCTCCTCTCAGTAAGGAAGATGCTGGAGAATATGAGTGCCAGGCATCCAATTCTCAAGGACAGGCTTCAGCATCGGCAAAAATTAGTGTTTGATCCCTCACAATGAAATACCATTGGAAAAAGGTGAAGGTGCTGACCTATAAACCTGCAAAATATACCCGTCTGCATCACTGAAAGTCCTGGATAACTACAGCCCTGTTCTTGCCTAATAACCAGTTTCTTTTCCTCCAACCCACTAACGCTTAGTTATATTCACTGGTTTCACATAGAGGAAATCCAAAATAAAGATAACACATCAAGACAATCTACAAAAATTTATTGTCTGTTTACAGAAGAAAAGCATGCATGTAATTAAAATCAATAAAATGCTTTAAAAAAAAATTCTATGAAATCTCAAGTCAGGCCTTGACTTCTGTCTTCTTCCAGACTGTATATGGAGTCTCTCTTAAATGTGTGGCCTCTCCTGGCTAGCAGCTTTCTTAACATGTGCCACCAGTCTCTCCCTCATTTCCAAACTTCTCCTACACAGTCAGCGTTCATTCATGTGGTCATCAGACCTTATTGTGTACATATCAGATTTCGGAGTGTCTTCCATCCATCAGGCCCTGTGTTACGCGCACAGGACAAGAGCACACCTCCCCAGCTCCTGAGAAACTCCCTGAGCTCCTCCTCACAAATTCCAGCTACTCTATCCGCAACATGCACATATGGAGAGTGAATTTCTCCTTTATCATAACACTTCGCTTTATATATTTTTATATGTTTACTGTTATTTTGCAACCCAGAATCAAAAGTTTGAACATTCAGCAGCGCCGTGTTACTCTGGACCAACTCAGTCCTCCAGCTGAGTCACTGGGCATTCCCCGCAGGAAGTATTTAACGGATTTCCAAGTTTTCAACTTTGATCTTCAACATGCACATTAAATGTTTCTATCATGGTATTTCTAATTTTGAGGTCAAATTACATTCCCTGGTTATTCACCAAAATACTGCATTTTTTGGAAAAAGTTTCCTTTTCCCAAACCTAACTTTAAGAATACCTCATTTGAAGAAGACAGGGTGTCTGCCTACTGGAAGTTAGGGAAAACGAAGGTAAGCGATCTGCTCACTTTCCCTGAGCCCCGGGCGCGCCCAGAGACCCGGCTCTGAGCACCCGCTCTCCTTGGCGGCCCCACCTGTGTCCTGTCACCTGGGCCGGCGACCCGCACGAGAACACGCCAACTCCCCCGACGGCGCGGGCTGCAGGAGCGCGCCTCCAGTCCCACAGCAACCAGCGCGGTCAAGACAACTACGCAACCACGGACAGCGGCGGCACAGAGCTGAGTCCCCCGCTCCGGAAGGAAGTCGACGCGGCCACCTCCTGGCCAGGACTACCCGGACCGCCGACGGGGCCCGGCCTGTGCCGGGCCTGGTGGTCTAGCCAGCGGCGCCGACGCACCTGCCAGGGGATCCGGCCCACTCCCGACGCTCGCGGCTCCTGGCGCTCCAGACTCGGGACTCTCCTCGCGTCTGACGCTCCCGGCTCCCGGCGCTCCCCGCTACTGGCACTCCCGGCTACCAGAGCTCCCGCACCGACTGCTTCCGGATTCCGGGCTCCAGGCTCCCGGCGCTGACCTGAGGCGCGGCCCGGCAGGCAGTGTCTGTAAGAGCGCTGCCGGAAGCCCGCCCAAGGCTGCCTCCAGAGGCCGAGCGCTGCGTGGCGGAGGATTGAGGGGCTGCTCCGGGATTAGGCTTTGGGCTCGGGTAGAGTTTCTCTTCCTGGATCAGACTGAGGATTCAGGATTTTTTTTTTTTTAAAGATTTTATTTATTTGAGGGGCGCCTGGGTGGCTCAGTCGTTAAGCGTCTGCCTTCGGCTCAGGTCATGATCCCAGGTTCCTGGGATCGAGCCCCGCATCAGGCTCCCTGCTCGGTGGGAAGCCTGCTTCTCCCTCTCCCACTGCCTGGTGCTCCCCCCGCTTGTGCTCTCTCTCTCTCTGTCAAATAAATAAATAAAATCTAAAAAAAAAAAAAGATTTTATTTGAGAGAGAGAGAGATCACAAGCAGGGGGAGGGGCAGAGGGAGAGAATCCTCAAGCCGACTCCCTCCTGAGCGTGGAGCCTACGGGGGCTTGAAGGGGGCTCAGTCCCAGGACCCTGAGATCATGATCTGAGTCAAAGTCGGAGGCTTAACCTACCGAGCCACCCAGGCGCCCCAAGGGTTCAGGAATTTTTCAGTTCCATCTTTCAGGCAGGATTTGGCCAATGAGGTTAACTCCAAAGTTGGGAGTTTGGTAAAAGTGGGTGGATGGTGCTGCCATTTAACTGAGAAGTGAGAGAAATTCCCGGAAGCAAGTAAGAAGCAAATTTCGGGAAGGTTTGAGAATGGAGAAGCGGGAGGTTAAGATAATGAATTTAGTTTAGGACTTCCTGAATTTGAAGCTAGTAAGGTACTGTTCTCAAGTAGTTATAAATGTAGATCTGCCATTCCAAAGAGGTGGGGGCTGAGATTCATTGAGTGGGGAGGGAGAATAATAGGAAACAATAAAATTCCCCAGATACTGAATTAAATGAGAATAGAAGAGATGTAGAGAGGGTATGGATTTGAATTCTGACTCTTCTATTCATTACTCAGGGATTGTAGACAAGGTACTTTCATCATTACCTTTTGGATGGTGTAAGAATCAACTTAGCTGACTTCAGCAAAAATGGTATAGTAGGGAGCCCCAGGGTCCATCCTTTCCCAAAAACATTTTTAAAACCCGGCATAAACTGTCAGAAACCACCTTATCAGACCGCAAAAGATAGTCAAAGGTTTACAGCAAACAAGCAAATGTGCAGCCAGGAAAAAGGCAACTGAAACCAGGCAGGAGATGTTTACATGTTTTCACTTATTCTAGCTTCATTACCTTTGCCAGCCTTCATTCCCAGCTTGGATAATCTGGCTCTGGAGGGAACAGAGACTTTGTCTTAAGGAATTATGTTTGTTTTGACCTGTGTGGGGGTTCTGTGAGGGACTGATACTATGGGCTTACCTTTGTTTTCCCTAACTCAAATTTTCTCAGGGCACAAAAACAGCTGCTTAGGGAATGTAATGTTCAAAAACAGTGAAACGCAAATGAACCAACTACTGCTTGGGGCAACAAAACCCAAAAAACAGTTGGGGCAAAGGACAGGCTGAAGGACTAGGAGGAAAAGCATGAGAAGAAAAGCCAGGAGTGTGATTTTTTGGAGGAATAAGGGCTTTGGAAAACTCCTGTGTATACGGGGGCATCTAGAAAGCATCACACTTGCCCAGGACTCATGCTCAGAAAAGACTTGAGAACACATAAGATTATAATTCTGGCTGATCTTTAGGCTGTTGAAGCTGATGAGAGAGCAAAAGGCAAGCTGAGGGCAAAACAGGAGCTGACACCCCACGTTTAACATTCCTCAGGCACTGGTGACTGCCTAAGAAAAAAGGCAGGAGAGAAACAAATGGTCAACTGATAAATATCACAGTCATGCAGGACATGAAACTCCACTATAATTTTTAACTGTCTTAATGATTTACAAGAAAAACACAGTCTTAATAATTGGATCTCCAGGAACCTATAGACTCAATTTCCTGGAGCCCTAATGACACCTTCACCTCCTTAGGATAGAAAACCCTGTATAATCAGTCACTCCTTACAATCACAATACAGCTCTTTCTGCCCATGGGTCTGTCCCTATGCTCTAATAAAAACACCTTTTTGCACCATAAAATGTCTCAAGAATTCTTTCTTCACTGTTGCACTTGACAATCCCGCATCAAATGCAAAATAAACAAACCTTTTAGAATTTCTTAAAAAAAGAGTTTTATTTGAGCCCAAGTGAGGACAGCTGCCCCAGATACACAATCTTCACAAAGAAGAGAGTGCTCTGGAGAAAAAATGTTTAATACAGGGTTATATATGGTTTTTGTTGTTGTTGTTGTTACACCAAGATTATAAATCATCATGAGGAAGGACATTCCAGAAAATTATAAACTTTATCTTATGCCTTTGGTAAGTGCAATCTTGTAGGCTTTGGAGGTATGGGAATAGAATTTAGGGAGATTTTTACTTTTTTAGTTGAAATTTTTTTTTAGATTATTTGCTAACAAAGCAGATGTACAATGTGTGCTGGGGCAGAAATAGGGCCTCTGCTTTGAAGTTTGGTTAAGTCATTCTGATCTTGGTAAAAATTAAAGTGTGGCTTCCCTGGGAGCCCAGGAGTAGGGCCCACAAACATTAAAAGTTGAAACTTTCCTTTGTCAAGGCTCAGCACGAGCAGGAACTGGAGGCAGAGTTATTTTTTTTTTAAAGATTTTGTTTATTTATTTGAGATAGAGAGAGAGAGAAGGAACACAAGCAGGGGGAGAGGGAGAAGCAGGCTTCCCGTGGAGCAGGGAGCCTGATGCAGGGATCCTGCGATCATGACCTGAGCCGAAGGCAGACGCACAACAACTGAGCCACACAGGTGCCCCTGGAGGCAGAGTTATAAATAGCCCGCCTAAACATAGAAAGAATGCCCCAACACAGAGCCAATTGGCAAAGACCTGAGAGTATTTTTTTTAACTTTTCTAAATTTTAAAAAAGATTTTATTAATTTATTTGAGAGAGTGAGAGAGAGAGAGAGTGTGCACATGAGCAGGGTGGGGGGAAAGGAGCAGAGGAAGAGGGAGAGGGAGAAGCAGATTTCCTGCTGAACTTGGAGCCAGATGTGGGCTTCACCCGGGGCTCAGTTCCAGGACCCTGAGATCACAACCTGAGCCAAAGTCAGATGCTAAAGTCACTGAGCCATCCAGGTGCCCCTTTTAACTTTTCTCCTCTCTTTCTTTTCTTTCTTTCTCCTTTCCTTTTTCTTTCTTTCTTTCTTTCTTTCTTTCTTTCTTTCTTTCTTTCTTTCTTTCTTTCTTTCTTTCTTTCTTTTTCTTTCTCTTTTTTTTAACTCCAGGCATTTAGAAAATCTCAAACCACTAGCTGAGCATTAAGCTAAAGGATAGACACTTCAGAGATCACAGATGACAAAGAGTACAGTCTTCACAAAAAACAGTTTTTAAAAGTCATTAACCAATAGCAAGCAACCCATAGCAAGCAACAACAGGAAATCTTGCAGAGGAGAGCGATTCTGTAGAGTTGCCACGTTACAATCCTCAAAATGTTTAGGTTTCAACAAAGTTATGTGGCATGCCAAGGAACATGAAAATAAGGTCCATTGAAAGGAAAAAAGAAATTAACAGAAATTGTGCATGAGGAAGCACAAACATAGGATTTATTACACAAATGCATTGAATGGACTATCTTAAATATGCTGAAAGAGCTAAAGGAAAATATGGACAAAGAACTAAAGGAAACCAGAATAACAGTGTCTCAACAAACAGAGAATATTAATAAAGAGACAAAAATGATAAGAAACCAAATAGAAATTTTGGGAGTTGAAAAGTATAATAACTGAAATGAAAAATTCACTAGAGGTGCTTAGCCACAGATTTGAAGAAGCAGAAGAAAGAATGAGAACACGTAGAGATAGGGCCATTGAAATGATCAAGTCTGGAGGAACAGAAGGAGAAAAGGATGAAGAAAAATGAACAGAGAGAGCCTCAGGGAACTGTGGGACATCATCAAGAATACCAACATATGCATACTGGGAGATCCAGAAACAGATGAGAGAAATAAAGGGGCAGAAATTTGAGGAAATAATGGTCAAAAACTCCCCAGATTTGGTAAAAGATTAGGAAGCAGCACATCAAAGAAGCTCCAAGTAGGAAAACTCAAAGAGAGCCACACCAAGACACTTTATAATCAAATTGCTAAAAGACAAAGACTAGAGCAATTTGTCCCATTCAAGAAATTATCATTAAGATCAATAGCCAATTTCTCAGCAGAAACCATGGAGGCCGGAAGGATAATATATTTGAAGAACTGAAAGGGGGAAAAAAAAAATGGCAACCAAGAATTCCATACCTATCAAAACTATCATCCAAAAAAATGAAGGATAATTAAAGATATTTCCAGATAAATGAAAGCTGAAAGAGTTCATTACTTGTTGGTCTGTTCTATTGCAAATGCTAAAGGGAGTCTTTTATTTTGAAATGAAATAACAGTAGACAGTAAAGTGAAGCCAAATAAAGAAATAAAAAACACTGGTAAAGGTAACTACATAAGTAAATATAGAAGCCGATAGTATTATATTTTTAGTTTGTAACTCCTCTTTTTTCCTATATGAAATTAAATAGACAACACATAAAACAATAATTATAAAACTATGTTAATGGACTTACAATTTATAAAGATGTAATTTGTGACAATAATACATAGAAAAGGGGGATGGATGGAGATATATAGGAGCATAGTTCATACTATTGAATGTAAGTTGGTTTTAATTCAAACCAGGTTGTTTTAAGTTTAATATGTTAATTGTAACCCTAAAGGTAATCACAAAGAAAATAAATAAAAAATATACATAAAAGGTAATGGAAAGGAAATCAAAATGGTATTTAAAAAGAAAACAACTAAAAACAAAAGAAGACAATAATGGAGAAACTGAGGAACAAAAAAGAAGACATAATAGCAAAATGGCAGAAGTTCATCATGAGAAGTAACTGCTTCAACTCTTCAAATAAAAGGAAGAGATTGGCAGAACGAACTCATTAAAAGAAAAACAAAAGCAAAAACCCTCCATTCATATTTGTCTACAAGAAATTCACTTTAGATCCAAAGACATAAATAGCTTGAAAGTGAAAGAATGGAGAAAAGACATTCCATGCAAAAAGTAACCAAAATATAGCAGGGAAGTCTATACTAAGACAAAATAATTTTATTTTATTTTATTTTATTTTATTTATTTATTTATTAGAGAGCGAGCAAGAGAGAAAGAGCACGAGAGAGAAGAGGGTCAGAGGGAGAAGCAGGCTCCCTGCTGAGCTGGGAGCCCAATGTGGGACTCAATCCCAGGACCCTGGGATCATGACCTGAGCCGAAGGCAGTCGCTTAACCAACTGAGCCACCCAGGCGCCCAAGACAAAATAAATTTTAAGTCAAAAATTGTTACAAGAGGGCGCCTGGGTGGCTCAGTTGGTTAAGCGACTGCCTTTGGCTCAGGTCATGATTCTGGAGTCCCTGGATCGAGTCCCGCATCGGGCTCCCTGCTCGGCGGGGAGCCTGCTTCTGCCTCTGACCCTCCCCCCTCTCATGTGCTCTCTCTCTCTCATTCTCTCTGTCTCAAATAAATAAATAAAATCTTTAAAAAAAAATTGTTACAAGAGACAAAGGAGAATATTATATATTAATAAGAGTCAATACATCAAGAAGATAGAAAAATAGGGGCATCTGGATGGCTCAGTTGTTTAGGTGTTCAACTCTCGATTTTGGCTCAGGTCATGATCTCAGGGTCCTGAGATCAAGCCCTGCATCAGGCTCCTCACTCAGCAGGGAATAGACTTGAGATTCTCTCTCTCCCTCTCCCTCCACCCCTCCCCTTGCTCTCTCTAAAATAAATAAATCTTTTTTTTTTAAAGATTTATTCATTTGAGAGAGCGAGAATGAGAGAGAGCACATGAGAGGGGGGAGGGTCAGAGGGAGAAGCAGGCTCCCCGCCGAGCAGGGAGCCCGATGCGGGACTCGATCCCGGGACCCCAGGATCACGACCTGAGCCGAAGGCAGCCGCCCAACCAACTGAGCCACCCAGACGCCCAATAAATCTTTTTTTTAAAAGAACATTTATAAATATATACACATCTAACAACAGAGCCCCAAAATATCTGAAGCAAACATTGACAGAATTGAAGGGGGAAATAAGATAGTTCTACAATAATAGCTGGAGACTTCAATACCCAATTTCGATTTTTTTTTTTTACTTCATTTATTTGAGAGAGTGAGAGCGAAAGAGATCACAGAAGAAGAGGGAGAAGCAGACCCACCACTGAGCAGGGAGCCGATGTGGGGGTCTCGATCCCAGGACCCTGAGATCATGACCTGAGCTGAAGGCAGACGCTTAATCTACTGAGCCACCCTGGTTCACCCCCCCATTTCAATATTTGATAGAACTAGAAGTAATATTAATAAAGAAATAGACACCATAAACCAATAAGATCTAAAAGACAAATACAGAACATACAATAATCACATAATACATATTCTTTTAAATGAACATGAAACATCTCTTAAACCATATGTTATGTCACAAATTTTCAGTAAATTTAAATAATTGAAATTATACAAAGTACTTTCTCTGACCTCAGTGGAATGAAGCTAGAAATCTGTGACAGAGAAAAACTGGAAAAGTAGCAAATATGTGGAAATTAAACAAAACACACTTAAACTGTCGGTCAAAGAAAAAATCACAAGGGTAATTAGAAAATACTTTGAGATGAATTAAAATAAAAACACATCATACCAAAACTTAGGGGATGCAGAGAAAGTGTTCAGAGGAAATATATAGCTGTAAATGCCTATATTAAAAAAGAAGGAAGGTCCCAAATTAACAACCCAAATTACACTCTAAAGAACTAGAAAAAGAAAAATGAAACCCAAAGCCAGCAGAAGGAAATAATAGTGATTAGAGCAGAGGTATATGAAATAGTGAATAGAAAAATAGAATAAAATAAAAAATTGGTTTTGGAAAAGATCAACAAAACTGACAAAATTTTAGATAGACTGACAAAGAAAAAAGAGGGAAGGCTCAAATTACTAAAATCAGAAATGTAAATGGGGGCATTATTACTGACCTTATAGAAATAAGGATTATAAGAGAATCTATGAACAATTGTACATCAACAAATTAGATAACATAGATGAAATGGAGAAACTCCTTAAAAACACACAAACCACCACCACTTGCTTAAGAAAAAATAGAAAATATAAATAGATATAAGATATTGATTGAATTAGTAATTAAAAACCACCCAACAAAGAAAAGCCCAGAATCAACTGGCTTTACTGGTGAATTCTATCAAACATTCAAAGAAGTATGTGCCTGACACAAAAGAACTACTCAATATTTTGGATATGGATATTAGGATATGCAAACTGGTAATTCTCATAATTATGCAAAGTAAATGGGCTGGTTTAAAAATATATAAGAAAAGCAGGGGCGCCTGGGTGGCTCAGTCCATTAAGCAGCTCCTTATTTCAGCTCAGGTCATGATCTCCCGGTACTGGGATCAAGCCCCACCTTGCGCTCTGCACTCAGCGGGGAGTCTGCTTGAGCATTCTTCCTCTCCCTCTGCCCCTCTCCCTGCTCGAGTGTGCTCTCTCTCTCAAATAAAGATTTTCCTTATTTGAGAGAGAAAATGAACCGGGGAGGGGGGGAAGGGCAGAGGGAGAGGGAGAAGCAGACTCCCCAGTGAGCAGGGAGCCCAGTGATGCAGGGCTTGATCCCAGGATCCCGAGAATATACCTGAGCCAAAGTCAGAGGCTCAACCGACTGAGCCACGCAGGCACCCTGATAAATAAATCTTTTTAAAAAATGTGTAATAAAAACCTAGAGAGTGCTTTGAAAACCATCAGGCAATTACATAAAAATCTCAATTATTATTTCAAAGAAGAGGGTAACAGTATAGATGTGACATGTATGATGGTATTGCTCTGCTGTGATCATAGCAATAATTCAGGCTAGAATTCTCCTTTACTGTGTATTCAGCATTATCGCTCAGACATTCTAGAATGTAGTGGATGTGATAACCCCTTTGTTATTTAGACTAACAGGTTTCCATGATATTTTGCTGCAAGTCCAATGCACCAGGAATAGTTTTTTTCTTTATTAAAACAAGATTTTTAAAAAAGCTGTCTTTCAGCACCCAACATCATTGATAGAAACTTCTTTACTGTGATAAAATTCTAGAAATCTGAGTTTGGGGCCTTGGTGAGGAACCCCTTCTCTTCCCCACAGGTAAAGTGGGACGTGGGTTTTCTTGCTTTTGCCTAGAGACTGGGTACTTGAATCTCTGTGTTATCTCCTTATCCTGCTAGAGTCTTCCTTTTTAGCCTGGATGATACCGGCATGGGGATCATTCCTTGACCAGGCCTACAACTCTGTCTTCCCTTGACAGAGCAGTCACTGACTACCACCTGCCCAACAGTGAAAAGTTTTCAACTTTCTGAACATCTTTCATAGCCAGAACAACTATGTTAAAATAATATTATTACCAAATAACTTGATAATAATATGGTATTATTTTGTATCTTACAAAACCATTTGACATGACCTGTAGCGCTGGGCTTTAGCAGACAAAGTGAGTTCATCAACAGTTGAAGTCATGACAAGAATGAAAGCACCTTGATGAATATGTTTATGGTATAGATTGTGGTGATGGTTTCATGGGTTTACACTTATCTCCAAAACTCATCAAGTTATATACATTAACTATGTATAGCTTTTTGCATGTCAATCATATCTCAATAAAGTGGTTTTTTAAAAAGTGAAAACACCTCCTGTTCATTAAATTTTTACTACAAGGCAGGTGTTATGCTAAGTTTTTATATATATTCTTTAATCTTCTTGACGATTCTATGAGGTAGGTATTGTTATCATCCCCATTTTGCAGATGAGAAGACTGAGTTTCTGAGAAGTTGAGTGCTAAAGACTACAAAGTGCTTTGTAAGTCATCAAGGTAGGAGATGATCTCAGGAATGCCTGACTCCAAAGCAGGGGCTCTTAACCATTATACTATAGTGCCCTCCTGCCTCCTATGATGGCATAAAGAATTGTATCAGAATGGATAATTTGTGGTTGAAACCCCTGCATGGGTACTCTTAGTCTAATTTTTCCCCATAGTAATACTTGAAGATGCAACAGGATAGGAGCAGCTGATGAGGTTGAATCTTTCATTGTCTGGCAGAATAGAAGCTGGAAGTTCCTCCCTTCTACCCCTTCCACCTTGTGATGGATTTTGAGGAACTTTCAAACTTAGTGGGCAGTTTTGAGAATTACCTGGGCTACAGGTGAACACATATATTAGAACCTTAATTTAACAACTGGATAAGACTTGAATGTGGTAAAAGACCCATTTGTTCAACCAACAAGCAATATGGTACTACATACTACATTAGAATAAAAATACAGTAATAAAACACAGGCACAAAATTTGAGGATATTGTAACTATCTCATAAGATAACACAACATTTTAAGAGAAATGATGAAACTTTTAGGCATGCTTTTTTAAGCCAAAGGACCATTAGAAATGAGGAAGAGCGTTTGGATCTTCATAAGGCATCTTAAGTAGTTGTGTGATCTCGAAAGTCTTGGGCTTTGGTTTCCTCATCTAAAAAAAAAAAAAAAAATCCAAAACCTTGCTTTAGGGAGAGTCTATTTTTGAAGTAGGTAGCAAAACAATTTTGGGTGGCCAAATCTCTGTGAAAGTGTTTTTTAATTATCTTTAGCCAGTGGTAGTTTATTTCAGTGATTACACTGGTTGTTATAAATGGCACTATCTGATTTTTTTTTTTTTAAAGATTTTATTTATTTATTTGAGAGAGAGAGAATGAGAGAGAGCACATGAGAGAGGGGAGGGTCAGAGGGAGAAGCAGACTCCCTGCCGAGCAGGGAGCCCGATGCGGGACTCGATCCAGGGACTCCAGGATCATGACCTGAGCCGAAGGCAGTCGCTTAACCAACTGAGCCACCCAGGCGCCCGGCACTATCTGATTTTTATTTATTTATTTATTTAACAAATTTCACTTGGCTTACTGGTAATTAAACAGACACGAAACCTGGATATGTTGCGGCGCAGTGTTCTCCAGCTACATATCCCTCTGTCGTGGCAATTAAGAAAAACATTTCCTGAATTTTGCACTTTCAGTGCTTAAAGAGTTTTAACATCTAATGGACACGCACAGCCAAACCATGTATTTATTGGCTATACGAGAAATGATGAGCGATGACTATTGTGGGAGTGAATTCTCACCCGGTTACTTTTGCCTGAAGAGTACCTGTGAGCACTGTCACACCCAGCCAAATCCGAAAACGAAATAGACCGACATGAAGCAAAAAGCCCCTGCCCTGCCCCCATCACCCCTAAAAGCTTCCATCTGTACATCGTTAGCTCTGAGTCCCCTACTTTTCACTGAACACGTTGATTTCTAGCAAACGCGCTCTCCTTAGTTTTCAAGGCGGGGCCGAGAATGGGGGGCGGTTCGGTCTGTCACGGAAGTTCCCTCTAGGAACGGTTTTTCCCTCCCGCCCAGCCGCCCGCCTACTCCAGCCACTAGCCCGCGGCCCAGGAGGAAGGCGCCTCGCAATGAATTCCTTAGGTAACGTCCGCCCCTGCGATCCCGCTGGGAGTGGTAGTTTGCGTGAGTCCCCCATTGCCCGCGCGCAAGAGCAGAGGGGGCCCGGTAGAAACTACGTTTCCCAGGAGCCCTCGGACCAGGGGCGGAGCCGTCCTAGGGGGCGGGGCTCCAACCGGAGGCGGTGATTGTGGCGCCTCATTCATAAATGCCGCGACGATTCTTGCTGTGCTTTGAGTGGACTGAGAGGCCGGGGGACGGCGGAGCGGTAATTTGTGGGTGAAAGGAGCGGGGGGAGCTGGTGTGTTTGCAGCCCTGCATCTAAGAGTGTCGGCGGGGCGTGGGAGGGACCCTCTCCGGGCCTCCGGGCTGGCTCGGCGGGGCGCGGAGGGAGCCGGACGCCGGGCGACCCTGCGGCGGAAGCCAACATCAATTCTGTGGACGTCCTTGCTTCACGCTGTTTTGTGGGGAGCCTGCCTTTAAAGGACGCTCACCGCCTGTGGTTTTGGCTGTACTTCAAGCTGCTGTTTAGAAGCGCAGGGGTCACAGTCGGTTCGAAAAGAAAGTGTAAAGTGGCATTGCTTTCTGTCCTCCTTAAGGGCCGATCATCAGATGATCATCAGTCAAGAGCTGTTTTTTAAAGCTTTCCTGTGGATTCGTGGTTTTCAAGAACATGTATTTTGGGAGACTGATAAATCATCTCCCAAATCAACTAGTTATACGGTCGGAGGGTGACTTTGAATAAACTGTGTGTGTCCACTTTTTCCCGTCAGGATGCAGAGAATTTATTCCCCCAAACTGCTTCAAGAATGTTTACATAGCACTCTCTGGAGGTTTCGAGGCTGTGAATTTGTTTCAGACAGATATTGATATCTAAAAAATCCTAGTCCACATGCTAATCCTTTCTAGACATTTTGCTATATATATGTTCCCTTTAGTTTGCCTGAATATTAATAATAAATAGGAGATTAAGGTGAAACAGTATTTTTATTCTTCATGCTGACAGTAAATACACTGAGGATCATATTCATGAAATTAAAATGAAGGAATAGAGGTGTTTTAAGTGTGGTTTGTTTGTTTTTTAAAGATTTTATTCATTTTGACAGAGAGAGAGAGACAGCGAGGGAGGGAACACAAGCAGGGGGAGTGGGAGCAGGAGAAGCAGGCTTCCCGCTGAGCAGGGAGCCTGATGCGGGCTCGATCCCAGGGCTCTGGGATCATGATCTGAGCCGAAGGCAGACGCTTAACGACTGAGCCGCCCAGGCGCCCCTAAGTGTGGTTTGTTTTAAGATGTTTAAGATGCACAAGGGCACTCGTCAGTCTAGTAGGGAACTTTTCTAGTTTTTGATGTTACAAAATAACCTTGTAGCTTGTCTCTTCTAAATTTGGATTTCAAATTTTCTCGCTAAAGTCTTTGAAATTTAACATAGATTACTTGGTTGATTTTGATGAAAAGCTCTTACCTTTTAGATAGGCTTTCAACTAAAAAATAGTTAGAATTAGTTTGCTTAGAACAGATTTTTAAAAATTATTCAGGAATAACAGATATTCAGTAAACTGCCCTGATCTTAAGTGTACTACCCAAATGTATACACGGTGTAATCACCACCAGGTAAAGATGATAACACTCCCTATCAACCCTGAAGGCAGAAGCCTCTTCTCAGTCAGTGCCAACCCCAGCTACCTAGATAACCATGGGACTGACTTCTGTACTTACAAATTTATTTTGCCTATTCTTGAACTTCATATTAAATGGAAACACGGTATGAATTTGTTGAGACTTGGACTCAACATTACTCATCCATGTTGTTTGTAGCAGCAGTTTTTTAAAATACGTGAATAGCTGTGGTTCTCAAACTGTGATATCAGTGAGAAAAATCACACTGTCACTTTGGTCTTTGCTTATTGAATAGTTTGCAAGCATCCCTTTTGTCCTATATTTCTTTGAATAGTTCTACAAACTGGTGATTCATAGTATTTGTATATATGTTTTAACAACTGTACCCATGACACTGTTTCAGGATTCTGCTTCAGAAAATGGAGCACAAGTATTTTCAGTGTATGTCATTACACTCAGTAAAGCAACAAGGGAAACAGCAGTCTCTTGTTTTAAAATTCCATTAAATCCGGTTTTAATAAAATGACCCCATCTGTCTTTCAGTTCTTCAGTCACAGTAGCTACTTTCAAGTGCTAAATAGCCATATGTGACTAGTGGCTACCATAATGGACAGCAAGTTCTAGGTAATTGTACTTTTTTGTCTTTATGTCTTATTTATTTTGTCTTTATTTCTTATATTTCTTTATTTCTTTGCATTTTGCCTTTGTCAGTTTAACAGTATATCTTGGATATATTCAGGACTCCCGTGTCAGTACTTAATAAGCTTACTTGGTTCTCTGTAACCGTTGCATAATGTGAATACTACAATTAGCTGGTCCTCCCTTAATAGACATTTCAGACATTAATCTCAGTTTATTACAAATGTTGCGAACTTGTGCCAGTAGAGCACAAAATGCTGGATGTGAAATTGCTGAGTCAAAGTTTGTGTGCATTTACAGTTTGGATCGATATAGTCAAATTGCCCTTCAAAAGGTTTTACCAGTTTACATTCCCAAGTAACACTTTATGAAGACTTCTTTTCCACATTGGGGTTTAGTAATTTTTAGTTTTTGCCAACCTGGTATGTGAAAGATGGTATGTCATTACTATTTTAATTTCTATTCACTTGAGTGATGATGAGCATTTTTTAATGTATGGGCATTTATATTTCTTTTTCTGCTTATATCTTTTTTTTTTTTTTTTTTTTTTGCAGACACTAGGTACAAAGCTAAATACATGTTTGCCTCCAGATTGCCATTTTTCATTTCCCTTTGGGGATGTCTATCTAATCTATCTATCTATCTTTCTATCTATCTATCTATCTGTCTGTCTTAAAGTCTAGAATTGTATCTGAAAAATAAGTGTGACATGTCATTTCACTTTGGTACTAGATTTTCTCGTTTCTCCCCTCAAGGACAATATGCTATAGTAATTCTCTCCTTTCTCCATCCTCATCAGCCTACAGACATGCTTTTATTTCTCTGGTCTTAAAAAATCTTTCTTCGCCATGCTTCCCTGCGCAGCTACTGTCCTATTTATTTCCTTCCCTTTATAACAAAACTCCTGGAAAGAGTTAGCTGTCCTCAGTTTTCCGTTCTTTCATGTATTACCTCCATTCAAGCTTTTGCAGCCTTCTTCCCCAAGTTGCTCTCATTGAAGTTATCATGACCTTTACTTTGCTTAATCCCAAGGTCAGCTCTCAGTTCTCCTCACCCTTCATCTCTTTTTTTTTTTTTTTAAAGATTTTGTTTATTTATTCATGAGAGACACAGAGAAAGAGAGAGAGAGGCAGAGGGAGAAGCAGGCTCCCAAGGAGCAGGGAGCCCGATGCGGGGCTCGATCCCAGGATCCCGGGATCATGACCTGAGCTGAAGGCAGACGCTTAACCATCTGAGCCACCCAGGCGCCCTCTCACCCTTCATCTCTTAAAAGCTTTTAACACATCTCTTTCTTCCTTGAAACACAATTTCTTCACTTGGCCTCAAGAACACTATACTTTCTACATCTTCTGTTTTTTGTCTACCCTTAGTCACTTAGTGATCTTACCCAGTGTCAAGGCTTTAAATAGCATCCATATGCTAAGGATACTCACATTTATGCTTGACAGCCTTGGCCTCATCCATGAATCCCATTCTTGTGTGTCCAGCTGCGTTTATGATAATGACTGGAATGTCTGTTAGGCATCTTAAAATGTTTGAAATTCAGGGATGGCTCCCTGCTCAGTGGGGAGTTGGCCTCTCCCCCTCTGCCCCTTCCCCCTGCTTGCTCCCCCCCCAAATAATAAAATCTTAAAAAAAAAAAGCCTAGGGGCGCCTGGGTGGCTCAGTTAGTTAAGCGACTGCCTTCGGCTCAGGTCATGATCCTGGAGTCCCGGGATCGAGTCCCGCATCGGGCTCCCTGCTCGGCAGGGAGTCTGCTTCTCCCTCTGACCCTCCTCCCTCTCATGCTCTCTGTCTCTCATTCTCTCTGTCTCAAATAAATAAATAAAATCTTTAAAAAAAAAAAAAAAGCCTAAAAAAATGTTTGAAATTCAACTCTTGATCTCTCATTCCCCCCAAACCTGTTTCATTCCCAGTTTTCCCCATTTCAGTTAATGGCCACACTGTTCTTCTAGTTGCTCAGCCAGAAAATTTTAAGGAATGAAGGGGAGGACCCTGGTGACCTGGAGATTTGGTAGACAATAAAGGAGTCGTCATAGGTAATATAGTGAAATCATATGAGATTCAGAATTTGGTGGTTTTTATGGTAGAGGAAGGGAGAATCATCTAGAAGCCAAAAAGGACAATAAGGAAAATACATATGCTACTTCCAGGCCTAGTGGTACAGAGTATGGGCTCTATAGGAAGAAGTCGTTCTCAGGAAGGTGAGAGATGAGGGCAAGGATAATAGGAGATTTTGCTAGTGATGGACACTGGGGCTGTGTGGCCATTGGAGATGGAATAAGGCATGTGCATGGACATCAGAGTGTTAGAGATAAAGGGTGGCTTAGGAGCCAGGTCCTCCTCATGGTGACTGATGTGAATAAGTCTAAACACATAACGAGATTAATCCCAGAGAATTCAAGATAGATAGTGGGGTGATGGGACTGTAAGAATTGGTGGGGGGCATCCTGCAAGTAAAGGTTTTCAGTATGAAGGCTGGGTCTTACTCCACCCTCATAACTGCACCACTCGCTCCTTGACCTCCACCAGGTCCTTGAGTTTATCTCTTAAAGGAGGACTCCCTGTCTACCTTCTCTGAACTTGCAAGTCTCCTTCCCCCACATTACTTTTATTTTTCTTCTTAGCATTTATTACTGTATAACATACTGTATAATTTACTTTTATATGCATGTGTTTTCTTTACTAGACTCTTTTTTTTTTAAAGATTTTATTTATTTATTTGAGAGAGAGAGAGAATGAGAGACAGAGAGCACGAGAGGGAAGAGGGTCAAAGGGAGAAGCAGACTCCCTGCTCAGTAGGGAGCCCGATGTGGGACTCGATCCCAGGACTCCAGGATCATGACCTGAGCCGAAGGCAGTTGCTTAACCAACTGAGCCACCCAGGCGCCCCTCTTCATTAGAATCTTGACTTACTAACTGCTATATGCCCAATGACTAAAATAATATCTGGCACAGAGTAAGAATTCAATAAATGTTAGTTGAGTGAAATCAGTCATACAGCTTATCTTCTGTGTGATGTGCATGGTGACTGAATTACACTAGGAATTTGGTTATTTTAGAGTATGATTCATACAAAGTAGCTGTCCTATTGTATAAACTAATGTAATTTTGTTGTTGAACATCGAATGAACTATAATACTGAATTTATTTTAAATATTATTTTTAATACTGAATTTATTTTAAATAATAGAATCTTAGTTCCGATTTAATTTTAACTTAATTTTAGCAAACATTTATCAGTTTCTCCTTCTGCCAGGAATGGATGGTGCTAGACATGGATGAATATACAGGTGACTGTATCTTTAAGGAACTCACAGCTTGGTAGATTATGAACACAAAGGCAGAGTACCACTAATATTGAGATGAATGTCAAAATAGTGATATCAGAGACCTCTAAGAATACAGATGAGGGTCTCCCTGGTGGGCAAGAGGCTAGAAGGGGGTTGAGGGAATAAGGGAAAGTGAGAAACAGTGCCAGTGAAGCTATGGGGGTGGTGGTGACTCTTGTTCTGTAAGTAGGGAGAACATGGGTTCCCCAGTTGGGCAAAGAAGCCATGTTGGAGTAGGGCCAGAAGTATGAACGTGTTTAATATGGGTAACATTTGATAGTTACAGTAATTGAATAACTTAGAAGGTGTTTTAGCTCCTAGAGTTTTAGGTCAACTGATTGAGCACTTGTATAAAATCCTCAGTAATGAAATGATTAGATCAAAAGGGAACTTAGGTTTTTGATTCACTCAATTTGGATGTTTTTAAGACTTAAAAGAAACCACATAGTTTAATGCCCAACTGCTTTGCTGGTTGAAGTCTTTTATATTTGAAATATTCAAATACAAATTTGAATTTGTATTTGGGGCGCCTGGGTGGCTCAGACGGTTGAGCATCTGCCTTCCGCTCGGGTCATGGTTCCAGGGTCCTGGGATTGAGCCCTGTGTCGGGCTCCCAGCTGAGCGGGGAGCCCGCTTCTCCCTCTCCCTCTTCCTGCTGCTCCCCCTGCTTGTACTCTGTCTAATAAAAATAATAATAATAATAATAAAATTAAAAAAATATTCAGTAGATTTTTGTGCTGGTTTGAGTTTTGGGTAGAATAGCTTTAACCAATTCTTTTTGTTGGCATCTTCTTTCTACAGGTTTTGGAAATTAATAGCTCTTCTAACTTTTACATTATTTAAATATAATATTATCATTGGACTAAAATGTTCCTGATGCCAACCTCTTCCGAGTTAAACAGTGGACAGAGCTTCTTAACCCAGTGGATGACCAATCCTTCTCGGGCTGGGGTCATATTAAATCGTGGATTTCCTATTTTGGAAGCAGATGAAGAGAAGCGAGGAAATGTGAACATTTCTACCAGCTTTCCTGTTAAAGCCACACATTTTTCAAATAGCTTCAGCTTTATAAGTGAAGAAGATTCACTTCATGAAGAACAGAAGTTGGAGTCTAATAGCCCTTATAAACTACAATCAGATAAATCTGAAACACATGCAGTGTTTCCTTTAACTAAAGAAGGACCACAAATAGTGGCATGTCAAGATGCTCCAGGACACCGGGAAGACAACAAAAATGACTTTATCTCAGATCTTTCCGGTGAATGCAAAGAAGTGGCTTATAAAGACCCACTCTTTAAAAAGCTTGAACAGGTACAACAGGATTTGGCCTAATATGTATTTGCTTTATTGCAAGTTTCTGTTGATAATGAAAAGTCACCTGTTCAGGGCCTCTTGTTTCTTCCTCTTTACTGTGAAATCCTCAAAACACCAAATTTTGCCTTTTGTCTAATGTGAAACGTTAACTCAGGTTTGGTATGTAAGATATAACACTTGAGGTAACAATGTCTTTAAGTTTCTGTTTCACTTGGTAAAAACTAAGTTAGAAATGGTTGATCAAATATTAGAGGGAAAAAGTTGATCAGAAATGTACTGATACCTATCCTGTTTTAAGAATCCAAGGATTCATGTGACTTTTTCTGTTTCTTAGTTGGGACAGTCGATACAGTTTCCTTCATAAAAAAATAGGATTTTGGAGTTTTGGTGGCAGATGTAGTTACTTAGGAATCTCTCTTTGAAACTCTTTATTAGAGGTGATATGGAACGGGAGATGAGAGGCATTAAGATAAATATAAGGAGCAAAAATCCATAAAGAAATGTAAAGTTAGTTTGATCAAATTAATTTTATGTTTCAAAAGCTGAAAGAAGTACAACAGAAGAAGCAGGAAGAACTGAAGAGGCAGCAGTTAGAGCAACTACAAAGACTCATGGAAGAACAAGAGAAGCTGCTTACGATGGTGTCTGGGCAACACACACTCCCAGGTATTTTTTTGCTTACACAGAGCCTTCAGTTAGTACAACAGTGGACAGTTACATACATTTCTCACCTTTAGTTGTCTGACAGGTTATTTCTGCCATTTCTCTATCATATGTTGTAAACTGCAGTTTCATTAGGGGCCTTGCAGAGAACTGTGAAATGGTGGTAGTGTTATATAATTGGGCCAAGTGGGAGCTGTGCCATTCTGGAGCGTGTGTGCCCTGCTTAAAGTCATTCATATTTATTTAGAATAAAATTTTAAAAAGATGTAGCAGAATAAAAGGTCTAGAGCCAAATTTGGCCCAGGGCTACTGGCTTACAATCTCTGCCTGAAGAATAAAAAACTCCTCAGGGTCATAACGGTAAATATGTGTAGAAGCCATTCTGCTCAGCAGAAGAGCCATACCAAAAACCTTTTCTGTGATGGTAGATGACAGAATTTTTTGTTGTATGCTAGATCAATTAAAAGAAAGAATGATGTACTTATCAGGAGAATATAAACCTGTTAAAATGTGATCTGGAGCAGTGGTTTTGAAAGTTATCTGACCGTATCACATTATAACAAAAACATTTAAACTCATAATTGCAAAGAAATTTCATAAATCAGACCTTATTGGTGTGCCTGGCATGTAGCAAGGATATCTTCTACTTATTTTATCCTATTCTTGGTCATTAAAAAAAAATGCCAGTCGTGATTCTGATGATAAAATTACTAATGGATTGTGTCCCACAGTTTGAAAAATAGTGATCTGGAGCAATGTGTTTGCTTCTCAGTGCTCCCTTTTAAGAGACACACCACTGATTCAGGAAAGTGCTTGTTCTGTTCAGAGGCTGCACTGGGCATTGAGAATACAAAGAAGAAAAGACATTGGCAGATGAGTATGCAGAGTGTAGCTGGATGGGATTCTGGGAGTGGTAGTAGTGGTAGTGATGAGAAACGTACCACATGAAGACTGGTTTAGGAAATAGGATGTTTATAGTGAATATAGAGAACATAGTGTGTGTCTTGAAATAGTTGAGTGGTTCAGGGATCCTTTATGGAATACATAAAGAGGATAATCAAGATCATTTAAATAACAGCCTGTGATTTTTTTTTTTTTTAAGATTTTATTTATTTATTTGACAGAGACAGAGTGAGAGAGGGAACACAAGCGGGGGAGTGGGAAAGGGAGAATCAGGCTTCCTGCGGAGCAGGGAGCCCGACGCGGGGCTCGATCCCAGGACGCAGGGATCATGACCTGAGCTGAAGGAAGACGCTTGAAGACTGAGCCACCCAGGCGCCCCAAGACTGTGATATTTTTTAAGGTAGAAATAGCACTATGGTAGAGCAATAGGGAAGCAGATTTCAAAGTTCTTAATATAAGAACTAGCCCCATTCAGTTATGGAACATTGCTTTTAGGGCAGTGGTTTTCACAGTTTGGTCTCAGGACCCCTTAACACTCTTAAATTATTGAGGACCCCAGAGAGCATTTATTATATGGGCACTTACTGTTGGTATTTACTGTATCAGAAATGAAAATGGAGAAATTAAAAAATTAATTCACTTAAAATAATAACTAGTTGCGTGTTATCATAACTAACATTTTTTTAACAAAAAGCCTTTTCTAAAAAATTAGAAGAATGGCATAGTTTTATATTTTTGAATATCTTTTTTAACTTCTGGCTTAAAAGAGCTCAGCTGATTCTCCTATCTGCTTCTGCATTCAGTCTCCGAAGTTATATTGTTTTGGTTGAAGTATGTGAAAAAAAAAATCAGCTTCACATGGATGTTTAATTGGAAAAAGGAAAGAGGAATACTATAATAGCTTTTTCAAGTAATTGTGATTATTTATTTGATATTGTATCCAAACCTAACAAGGGGCCATTTCTTAGTGGTGACTCACAGTATGGAGTCTGAAACTATATTCATGTACTTTTTTATAAAAAAAATTGCATGAATATATTGGAATATATTGCATAAAATATATTGGAATATCTTGGCATTTTTGAATGGCTCTTTCTTTATGCATGATCTGGTAAAATTGTGCATTGGTTATTTGGAAAATAGTGGTTCACAGAGTTCCATGGTTCTTTAAAATACTGACATTTCAATATGTAATATCAAAAAATTATATCCATTAATACCACTACAGATCTCATCATAAAAGTCATGAAGTATTATTATGAAGCTGTCAAGCTCATGGTGGTAGACATTTTTAATAAGTTCTCATTTTTACTTGAAAGTTTGAATTTTAGCATTCTTAGCAAGTACTGTCAGTTATTTTCCTTGAAGTGACTGGCTCACTTGTTTCATTTTTGAGAAAATATCTGCCAGGTGCCAAGTTTAAATCATGATAGTTTGTCATTTATTCTTTCAAGTAAAAATGATGTTCCTTGAGAGAAGTGGCTAGTTGAGCTTACAACTCAAAAAATGACACAGCCATGTCTTGGTTTGCAGCAGAAGTGAGTTATGCATACTTTCTGTTTTGTTCAGTAGAATGTTCAAAAGACGTGTACTCAACAGTTAAAATTCAATTAAAAAATTAATAGTTTTTGCAACTTTATCTAGGACATTCTTAAGTAAAACTGGTTTTTTTCTTTTTTTCTAACTGCAAGTGCTTGGTGGTGACTCGCACAGTTGGGGCCTGCTCTCCTGCTTTTAGGTGAAGGCACCAGGAGTTTCCATTTTGCTCTTGCATCATCAGTGCATGTGTTGACAAAGTGAAAAAGGCAAATACTGTCTTAATATTTTATGAAAATAGATTTGACCTGGTGGATGCCCTGAAAGAATCTTAGAAACCCTTAGGGGTTTGCAGACCACACTTTGAGAACTGCTACTGTGGGCTATTGCACTTTTATCGAAGACATCTTCAGTCTGAAGTGGGATGACTTTGGTCAGAAATATTTGAATGGGGAGAGTATTGTTATAAAGGAAGGGAGGTCAAACCTGATAATCGGTGAGGACCTACCTGATTTCCAGTTTTATTTGTGGGCTGGAGGTGAGGCAGATGGGTATGAGAGATAGGTGGCATGGCTCTTTTATGTTTTATTAAACACTTCCCATTGTGTCTCTTCTTCTTTTTTTTTTTTTAAGATTTTTAAAAAAGATTTTATTTATTAGAGAGAGAGAGCGGCACGTGTGCAAGAAGTGGGGGGAGGGGAGCGGGGAGGACAGAGGGAGAGAATCTTCAAGCAGACATCATACTGAGCACAGAGCCCGATGCAGGGTTTGATCCCATCACCCACAAGATCATGACCTGAGCTGAAACCAAGAGTTGGATGCTCAACTGACTGAGCCACCCAGGCGCCCCTAAAGACTTTTATTTTTAAGTAATCTCTACAACCAGTGTGGGGCTTGAACTCACAACCCTGAGACCAAGAGTCATATGCTCTACTGACTGAGCCAGCCAGGTGCCCCTTCACTTCTAAATTTAGTTGAGACATTCTGGGAGAAGAGAAGGATAGTAGCGGGATTTCAACGGTATGGTACAGCAGCTAGGATGAAATTTTGCCATCTACCCTCCAAGAATTATAAATTAGAGATATATAGGAGGGGAATCTCTGTGTTTATTTCCAAAGCAGAGACTCAAGAAAACAGTGAAAAGGTAATACAGGATTCTTTTTTTTTTTTTTTTTTAAAGATCTTATTTATTTATTTGACAGAGAGAGAGACAGCGAGAGAGAACACAAGCAAGGGGAGCGGGAGAGGGAGAAGCAGGCTTCCCGCGGAGCAGGGAGCCTGATGTGGGACTCGATCCCAGGACCCTGGGATCATGACCTGAGCCGAAGGCAGTCGCCCAACTGACTGAGCCACCCAGGCGCCCCATACAGGATTCTAATAAAGCTTTTAATTCATATTATGAATTATAGAACACTACTTTTTATAAAGCCTTATTTTTTTAGGGAAACTTAGGAGTGACATAGAACTGGTAAGTGAGTAGAATTTTGCTGGATTTTTTTTTTTTTTTTTTAAAGATTTTATTTATTTATTTGAGAGAGAGAGAATGAGAGAGAGCACATGAGAGGGGGGAGGGCCAGAGGGAGAAGCAGACTCCCTGCCGAGCAGGGAGCCCGATGTGGGACTCGATCCAGGGACTCCAGGATCATGACCTGAGCCGAAGGCAGTCGCCTAACCAACTGAGCCACCCAGGCGCCCTTGCTGGATTTTTGTATATAATCATCTCTAGAGCTCTGGAAACTGAGGATTCATTATGCTGTGGTCAACTTCAAATACTTTCTAATTCCAAATATCTGAATTAACGAGGCTTGTCTTCACAAATACGAGCCATGTTGGGCAATATCAATGGATTTTCTAAAAATAATGTAAATGTCTTCTGTTTAATGTTATTTGAGTACAATAAAATGCAGAATTCTTCTCTAAAAAAAAAAGGTAATACAGGAAATTTAGAAACTACAAAGAAGTACAAAACAGAAGTCACCCATAATTCTACCACCTGAAGATACCAAAATGTTAACAGTAATCTAGAGGAAGGTGCTTTTCTAGCCTGTGACACAGGGCAGTTATTTGTCATTAGGGAACTATTCAGATCGTTTGCAGCCATCTGCATTGGTGCTGTCTGTGTTTGTCACAGCGCTGCAGAGTTGACAGTGCCAGCAGGGCTGCTCAGAGATGGAACATGAATGGTGCCTTCCAGAATCAGGCCGGGCTGCAGCTCTGCCAGGTATACACTGTCTGCACAGGAATGATAGTATAAATATACCTGTAATTAAAATTATGCAAGAGTCATTTTTAGACTTTTAAGATTTCATGATTTTGTTAAACAGAGTTTCCTCATATGGAAGAAAAAATACTTTTTTCACTTTGGAGAAAACCTGGTGGGTAGGGATCACTAACAGAAGAGAAAATGTTCTGGGGCGCCTGGGTGGCTCAGTCAGTTAAGCATTTGCTTTCGGCTCAGGTCATGATCCCAGGATCCTGGGATCGAGCCCCGCGTCGGGCTGCCTGCTCGGCAGGGAGCCTGCTTCTCCCTCTCCCTCTGCCTGCCGCTCTGCCTACTTGTGCTCTCTCTTTATCTCTCTGTCAAATAAATAAATACAAATCTTAAGAAAAAAAAGATACAGAAGAGAAAATGTTCTAGGAAGTCATTAGTTTTGATGATTTTTTTAATTGCCAGGTTCAACCCTACTGCCTGATGATCAGAGCCAGAAGTACAGATCTCCCGGAAATTCAACCACCATGGAGAAAACCACACCCTTCTCACCAGCGTATATCTACCAGAATCAAACCCAAGAAAAAACGCACACTTCCAGCATTTTAGCTGATGAACAAAACAACTTCTGTAGAACTGCTCACCCAGATTTTGTCTTAACTTCAAAAAGTGGTGCTTCTCTCAATTTGTTTTGTGAGGCACAGTATCAAGAAGCACTTGTGAAAAAAAATGATTTGAAGGAAGAAAACCATAACCATTCTTTAGGTGAGGTATTTATATTTCTCTCTTCTGTACCCCTAATTAGCAGTGTTACCAAGCTGTGCTAAGATAAGAAAAGTCCTTTCTGCATTTTTTTCTTGTCCCATGTGGCTTTAATTATGAGCCCCTACACGTTGCGCAGCCACTGAACCTGGATTGGATGTAGAGCTGGACATAGAATTTGTGGCTTTGCAAGAATAATTGCAGTACTCCTGCTGACTTCAAACCTCCCCTTGGAGCATGGGGTCTTCAAAAAGGGAGGCAGTGAGTTCCGTGTATACCATTTTTCTTGGAGAGCGTAGAAATAGTTTGAGGTTGATTTAAAATGTGCATGATGGTGGTGGTGGGGAACATGCTAGAAGATGTGAAATGTGAGAAATAGGCTGGTGATGGCAGTTTTTATTCAGAAAAGAAATCCCCTCAACCCCAGACATTCCGTTTGTCCTCACTTCATCTCTGTATTCCCAGCATCCAGCACGTTCCTGCCAGAGAACCGGCAGTGTCTGATGGTCTGAACTCATGGAGCTCTCATGGCATTTTCTTCTGGTTTTTTTTTCTTAACTCCTGTTTCTGTGCCCCACTCCCCACCTCTACTTTTTTTTTTTTTTTTTTACATTTTGTAACCATAGAATATTGTATAATTGTGTTCTTTGCCTTCTCAATGTGGAAAATGCTTATGGTACATTCTGTAGTCTTCATAACCATAATTTTAATGGTTGTCATCATTATGCTAGTCATCAAATAATATATCAGTATTTAATGTTCTTTGCAGTAGGGCAATATTTTCCAAATTTTTTATTTAAATTTAATTTTCAATTTTAATGGTGTTTTCATGAATATGTTCTGTGGAGTAAGTTATTAAAAATACAAATAATATGACAAAAGGTATCTACACTTACTACTTAGGATTTGGCACTTTTGTGCATAATATTTTATTTCTAATTTAGAATAATTCCTTAGTATGAAAAGGTCTAATGCCTTTAAACATTTTTTTAAACAGTATAGTCTCTTAACCTTTTATTTTGGAAAATTTCAAACATCCAGAAAACTTGAAAGTCCACTGCAATGATTAGCAGTAGAGCTCAATTCAGCAGTTAATATTTTGCCATGTTTACTTTGTCTCTATATATTTATGTGTGTTTATATATATTTATACCTACATCTATAATATCTCTGTATTTATATGTAATTTGCTCAATCATTTCATTGCAAGTAATACGCAGACATTATGTTCCATTATTTTAAATATTTCAGCGTGCATCAAGTAAAAAAATTAGGACATTCTTCTGTATAGTCCTAGTACTATTCTGTAATATTCAAATCCATTTTAGAATTCCTGCTATTGTCCCAAAAATGTCTTTTAAAGGTGTTTAAAAAGAAAAAAAAAAAACAGGTTCTAATCAAGTTCATCTATCACATTTGGTTGTTACAACTCTTTAGTCAATTTTAATTTAGAAAAGTCCACACTTTTTTTCATAACATTAACCTTTTGAAGAATGTCATGTTTTAATTAGGGTTTTGTAGTTTATCTCTGTAATATTAAAGAAATCCTTAAGGGCTCTAAAATCTTTGGCATACATTACCTTTTTTTTTTTTTTTTAAAGATTTCTTTATTTCAGAGAGAGTGAGTGTGCATGCAAAGAGGGGTGGAAGGGGCAGAGAGAGAAGGAGAGAAGCAGACTCCCCGCTGAGCACAGAGCTCATTGTGGGGCTCGATCCCACAACCCCAAGACCATGACCTGAGTCGAAATCAAGAGTTGGATGCCCAACTGACTGAGCCACCCAGGTGTCCCTGGCATACATTACTTTTGATAAATATTTTTTTAGCATAGTAACTTGTAAAATTTGATTTTACAAGACTTTATTCTTGATTTTTTGAAACTAAATTTTCCTAATTTTTATCCTAGGAGAAGGTATTTTACCATGTTGGGAAAAAGTGACCGAACCGATTGAGGAAGGGAATGATGTGAATGTAAAAAAAATTGGTGATTCTTCAGAAGTGGCTAATATTGAAGAAAGGTATCATCCATGTTGAAAAGAATAAGAAGAGTGACCGTTTAATGTTATACACAGCTATTAAGATAGAGCCCTTTCTTTTTTTTTTTTTTAAAGACCCATGGTTTTCTTGTTTTTGCTTGAATATGCTTTTAAGTATAATGTTAAAGGTACAACTTACCACATATTGTCAGCAACAGACAGCTGTTAGGGAGATACATCAGTTCAAGTAGCTTTGACATTGTTTTGGAAGAACTGAGCAAAGTTTTTTCACCAAAGAGAAAAAATCTGGATAAAATTAATCTTTCAAATAGTTAAGTAAATCCCATTTTGGCAAAGACAATAACAAATTACTATTGAGTCTCATATTTGGTGTCACCTATAAATTATAATTGGGTAAGTCTGGTTACAGAATTTAAAAATCTTATGACAAAGATAAAATATCAATATTGAGGTTTATTATATTCTTAAATATTTGAAATATTTTAGTATATGTTATGGATGGGCAAATGACTTCTGATTATTGCTCTACATTGTCAAGGCTCTTTGTTAAAGATGCATATTTGATGAGATTTTCAAAATATCAAAAGTTAATCTACAGGCAATAAATGGACTTCAGAAGGGCTTTTTTTCAAATCATGTGTAGAGAGTTGCATATTTCTGTATTTTGGAGATGGGGTGGGATTATAGCTTTCATTGGATTCTCAAAGAGGGTCTATGACTTTGAAAAAGGTTAGTTCTTAGGTGTAGTCGGGGTGTCTGTGTCAGGCACACTAAGTGTCAGATATTCACCACATCTTGACTTGCATGTTAAATAACTTTATTTTTGTGATTAGACCTATTAAAGCTGCTATCAGAGAAAGGAAACAGACATTTGAAGACTACTTAGAAGAACAAATTCGGCTGGAAGAACAAGAACTGAAACGAAAACAACTAAGGGTAGGCATTTCCGCTGTTTTGATTAAGTTCACTTAAGACTTTAGAGATTTGTTCATAATTTGCTTTAAAAATAAGTTTGAGATAACTTGGGTATACCAGAATTAATTCAAATATTGTTCTCTATTTTAGGAAGCAGAAGGATCGTTCCTAATCAAAGCAAAACCAAAACAACCATTCTTGAAACGAGGAGAAGGTTTAGCTAGATTTACTAATGCTAAATCTAAGTCTCAGAAAGGGAGACAAAGTAAACTAGTGACTAATCAGAGCATTTTAGAGGACCAACCTGTGTTTAAAATGGATAGACAACAATTCCAGCGGAAAACTGCTCTTATAAATAAAGAACTGTGTACAGATAACCCTCCTGTTAAAAAGAACAGTAAAGGTAGAGCCAAGAGTGGTTTTGTCACACTCAGTCAGAAGCCGAAAGTGCTTAAGAGTAGTAACAGGAAAAGTCTTCCTCCATCAGGATTGAAAATACCTGGAGGGAAGAAATGTGATGGGCAATTTAGAGAACAGATCAAATTAAAAAAAAAAGTTGAGTCTAATAATAGAGATAATGTACCTGAGTGTGCAAAACCTTGTGATACTGGTTGCAAAGTCTGGAATAAGACACAGGGTAAAGATAGACTTCCTCTTTCGGCAGGACTGGTCAGCTGCATGTCTTCGAATAGCCCAAAAAATGAGACCTTGAAAAAGTCAGAATCTTCTCTTGACATTTCTCTTCAGAAAAAGTTAGAGACTTGGGAACGAGAAAAGGAAAAGGAAAATTTGGAGTTAGATGAATTTTTGTTTTTGGAACGAGCTGCTGATGAAATATCATTTTCCAGTAATTCCTCATTTGTACTGAAGATCTTAGAGAGGGACCAGCAGATCTGCAAAGGTCACCGGCTGTCTTCCACCCCTGTCAAAGCTGTGCAGCCGGAGATGGTGACCCTGGATCCTGTTATCCAGTCTAACCACAGTGAGGCTCCAGACTGTACTGAACCTGAACATGAGGGTGAGTGTGAGGTCACACCCAACCAACCTGATTCAGTCTCCTCGCCTGAAGGATATAGGGAACAGTTGTGTAAAGTCAGTAGGAAAGCGTTCCCAATGAGCACTTCTGAAAATCAGACTCGGTGGAATGTAAGTGATGAGGAAGGTGTCACAGACAGTGACAGTAGCACTGACTCTGAGGAGCAACTTGATGTTACCATAAAACCATCAACTGAGGATAAAGAGAGGGGTTTCAGCAGCAGAGAGGACAGTCCACAAGTCTGTGATGGTAAGGGGCCTTTTACGGACACTGGGACTCAAGAAGAAGATAAAAGGAGAGATGTTGATTTAGATCTGTCTGATAAAGATTACAGTAGCGATGAGTCTGTCATTATAGAAAGCTTGAAAAACAAAGTTTCTGAGTCCTCAAGAAGACCCTCATCCGTAAGCATGAGTAAAATTGACTTTGATGATGAAAGAACTTGGACTGACCTTGAAGAGAATTCATTTAAACATGATGCTGTTCTTGGGAATGAGGCCTTTTATGGGACTCCTCAAACAGCCTACCCTAAGAGTGAAATATGTGTATCGGACAAAACGATCAAGAGGAAGGTTGCACCAGTTAAGAAGGGAGAAGACTTGAGCAAACCCGGTAGGAGCACAAGCCCTCCTCCTACATCGGATCTCATGATGAAATTCTTTCCTGCTTTGAAACTGAAACCAAAACCAGATTCACACTTGGAAAATGAACCCAAGTTAAACCCAAGTCAAGACCAACCACTTGGTAAGTCAGCATTATAAAATAAATAGGTATCAGAATGTTATAAATTTTGGGGCGCCTGGGTGGCTCAGTCATTAAGCGTCTGCCTTCGGCTCAGGTCATGATCCCGGGGTCCTGGGATCGAGTCCCACATCGGGCTCCCTGCTCGGCGGGGGGCCTGCTTCTCCCTCTCCCACTCCCCCTGCTTGTGTTCCCTCTCTCGCTGTGTCTCTCTCTGTCAAATAAATAAATAAAAATCTTTAAAAAAAAAAAAAAAGAATGTTATAAATTTCACATTTACCTTATTAGTCTGTCAGAATGCTTAAAATCCTAACTTTTCTAGTTGCTCAGTAGAAGTCTAATTAGGTGATTTGTTAAAATTTGATTTATTTTGTGGGCCTAAATAATAACCACTAGTATAAAAGATTTGGTTGCATTGTGATTTCAGATTTTTCAAATTTAAGCCTATGCCTTGTTCTCAAGGCTTTCAAATTAATTTATTATAAAGTGAGATAACACTTTTGTAACCAGAGAGTACCCAATTTATGGTTTGTGTCACTGTGAGGTGAACCCCTTTGTGTGTATACTTTTTAAAATGACTATGTTTTTACTTAATTTTTTTACTACTTCATGCACTAACTTGCTAAATAGGACCAAGAAGAAATACAGTAAAACTGAAGTTTCCTTTCTTCCCTGGACCTGTGTGCCTAATTCCCTTTCCTAGAGGAACCTACATTCCCATTTCATTTGTGTATTCTAAAAAGATTCTGTACATATGAAAGCATATGGGTGAGTGGGTATATCATCTTCTTTCTACACAAATGAAAACATGCTTTTTGTATACCATTCTTCACCTTGTTTTTTTTTTTAAAGATTTTATTCATTTCATTTACTTGAGAGAGAGCACACATGAGCGGGTGGGGGGGAAGATGGGAGGGAAGGGCAGAGGGAGAGGGAGAAGCAGACTCCCCGCTGAGCACAGAGCCCGCAGCCCGTGCTCGATCCCAGGACCCTGAGATCATGACTTGAGCTGAAGGCAGCCACTTAACCAACTGAGCCACTCAGGTGCACCCTCTTCACCTTGTTTATAATAAATTTTGAAGATTGTTCTTTTCCACATACACATCTGCCTATTCCATTTAATGGCTATATAGTACTCAGTTAATGTGATGGGCTCTTAAAATTCATATTGAAAAACTCCTTTCTCTTATATTATAAACTCTGAATGCCTAGCAAAGCATAGGTGCTTTAAAATATAAATTATAACTTAAATTATTTAAAAAATACTCTGACTTTAAAAGTAATACTTTTTGCAGACAATTTGGAAGCTTAAAAAGTATAGAATGAAAAATGTTTATAACTAAATTATCCAAAGGTAGGTGTGATACCATTTTGGGATATTTCCTTCCAGTCATTTTTCCTATGTATTTTTAATATAGTACAGTTATTTGTTAAAGCTTACCTTATCTTTTTTTTTTTTTAAAGTCAGTTGTGAATTTTATTAAAAATAAGCACTATGTCTGGGTTTCATAAAATTTATACATGAATATGTACAGACACAAATAAAATAATATTAAAAATAAAAATCATACTTGCTTTCACGTGGCAGTGGTCCTGGCACCCCACATACATAATGCTAACTTTTCCTTTAAAGAAATTGCTTGGCCCAAGGGGACCACAGTTAGAGATCACCGAACCACTAAATAAAAAGCTTACCTTATCTTTTTTAACCAAGTGTATAATACACATTGGCCGTATCTTTAAAACTCTTTGTGTATTTTTTAAAAAGATTTTATTTATTTGAGAGCGAGAGAGAGAGAGAGAGAGCGCATACCAGTGGAGGGAGAGGCAGAGGGAGAAGCAGGCTTCCTGCTGAGCAGGGAGCCGGAAGTGGGACTCGATCCCAGGACCCTGGGATCATAACCTAAGCCAAAGGCAGATGCTTAACCGACTGAGCCACCCAGGTGCCCTTCTTTGTGTATTTTAAAAATGGTTGCAGAACATTGTATGAATGCAGCATTATTTTATTCAGTAATTTCCTTAATGTTGGATACTTAAATTATTTTTCACTATTAGAAATAAAACTGCAATGCATATTTTTATGCAAAAATCAGTTTTTCAGAAGGGTAATGGAAGGACAGAAGCATTGGCTATTTTACTCTTTTAAATAGCAAATTTGGTATGGAAAAAGTCAATTTATATTTCTGTGACTAGTGGGCATAAATTTTGATTTTGGTGTTGATTAGTGCTTTAGATGTGTATATATTACTTATTCATGTTCTTAAGCTATTTATATATGTGTATATATTCATTCATTTTTAAAAGATTTATTTATTTTTATTTTTATTTATTTATTTTTTTAAAGATTTTATTTATTTGAGAGAGAGAGTGAGAGAGAGAAAGAGCACAAGAGGGGGGAGCGGGAGAGGGAGAAGCAGACTCCCTGCTGAGCAGGTAGCCCGATGTGGGACTCGATCCCGGGACTCCAGGATCATGCATGACCTGAGCCGAAGGCAGTCGCTTAACCAACTGAGCCACCCAGGCGCCCCTAGATTTATTTATTTTTAAAGATTTATTTATTTTAGAGCATGCGAGCATGTGCAAGTGGGGGGGAGGGGCAGAGAGAGGGAGAATCCTTGAGCAGACTCCTCGCTGAGTGGGGGGCCTGACGTGGGACTTGATCCCAGGATCCCAAGATTATGACCTGAGCAGAAATCAAGAGTCAGCCACTCAACTGACTGAGCCACCCAGGAGCCCCTATTTATTTATTTGAGGGAGAGAGAGAGTGTGAGCACGTGAGCTTGGAGGGTGGGATAGAGAGGAGAGGGGGAGAAGCAGGCTCCCTGCTGAGCATGGAGCCCAACACATGGCTCTCATGAACCTAAGATCATGACCTGAGCCGAAACCAAGAGTCAGTTGTTTAACCAACTGAGCCACCCAGGCATCCCTATATGTATATACTTAAATTGAAGTATAAGTGGAGTATAATTGATGTACAACATCCTATTAGTTTCAGGTGTACATCATAGTGATTCAGTATTTTTATACATTACAAAATGATCCCATGATAAATCTAGTTACCATCTGTTACCCTACAAAGTTCTTTCAATATTGGCTGTTATCAAAAAGACAAAAAATGTATGTATTAGTTTTTAAAAAAAGTATTTGAATTTCTTTTTATATGTAATGTTAATTCATTATCAGACTGATACTCTTGAGGTAGAATAATGTCTTTCTTAAATTTAGATTGGTTTCATCTGGAAAGTTAAGCCAAATATAATTTTTGTTGTTATTAGAAACATTTTAATAGTACCAATGTTTATAATATTTTTGGCTCTTAGTGTTAATAGCTAGCTAATGTTTTTTGCTGCTGAAGGCCTTTTGTGAAGTTCAATATTATGACCTATTTTATAGGTGACAGTGCTCGATCTCAGGTTTTGAGAGAGAAAGTTATTGAATTGGAAACAGAAATAGAAAAATTTAAAGCTGAGAACACATCTTTAACTAAACTTCGCATTGAACGGAAAAATGCCTTGGAAAAACTTAGGTAAGTTAGTATCTGTAAGTTGGGAAAAAATATAGTGATTCAGTTTTCAATTAGCAATAATCGCGCCTCGGATAAACCTCATTGGCTACGATACTGCCACTGCGCAAAGCTTAGTGATTCAGTTTTATCTTCAAGATTATACTATAAGATGAATAAGATCTGAGGATCTAATGTATAACATGGTAATGGTAATTGATAACAGTGTATTTGTATAATTGCAATTTGCTAAGAATGTAGAACTTAAATGTTCTCGCCAAAAAAAAAAAAAAGGTAAATGTGAGGTGATGGGAGTGTTAATTAACTGAATGGGGAAATTCTTTCACAACACATCACATAAATGTTCCTTACTTGTTGTTTTTGTGTGTATATATTTTAGTTGTATTATATGTTAGTTGGTTAAAATATAAATGCATATGAGGCAAAAAAAAGATTATATATAAAATATTTGAAGTAATTTTTGTCAGTCCAACAAGATAAAGGAAAAGGAAGTGAAATCTTTCTTTTTTTTTGAAATCTTAACCACATAAAATTTTTTAATTAAAATGACCCATTATAGTCAGAAATGAGTTAAAAAGGGAATTCTCTTAGTGAGGAGATCATAAATTGAATTTTGAAGCTGTGAATTCACGTGCTACCTTGGCCAGTGCATTAATTTTCTAGGGCTACTGTAACAAAGTACAGTTGATCCTGAACAATGGGGGGTAGGGGCTCCATCCCCCTATACAGCCAAAAAGCCACATATAATTCTTGACTCCCTAAAAACTTAACTACTAATAGTGTACTGTTGCCGGGAAGTCTTACCGATAACAAACAGTTGATTAACACATGGTTTGTTTCATGTGTAAGATAGGTAATTCTTATAATAAAGTAAGGTAGAGAAAAAATGTTAAGAAAGTCATAAGGAAGAGAAAATACATTTACAGTACCGTACTGTAAAAATTTGTATATAAGTGGATCCATGCAGTTCAAACCCCTGTTGTTCAAGGATCAACTGTACACACAAACTAAGTGGCTTAAAACAATAGGAATTTACTTCGTCATGGTTCTGGAGGCTAGAAGTCTGAAGTCAAGGCATCAGCAGAGCTATGCTTTCTATCCTATCTTATAGTGGTTGCTGTCAGTCCTTGACATTTCTTGGCTTACAGCTGGACATTGGGGTTGTTTCTACCTTTTGGTTATTGTGGAATCTCTTTGTTGAACTTCTTGTTTTTTTTTCCATGTCTTATTTTCCTGATTTTGTTGTTTATCTGTGTTCTCTTGTAGTTTGCTGAGCTGCTTTAAAACAGTTATTTTGAGGGGCGCCTGGGTGGCTCAGTCATTAAGCGTCTGCCTTCGGCTCAGGTCATGATCCTGGGGTCCTGGGATCGAGCACCCGCATCGGGCTCTCTGCTCCGCGGGAAGCCTGCTTCTCCCTCTCCTGCTCTCCCTGCTTGTGTTCGCTCTTTTGCTGTGTCTCTCTCTGTCAAATAAATAAATAAAATCTTAAAAAAACCACAAAACAGTTATTTTGATTGTCAGGCAATTCTTAGATCTGCATTTCTTTGGGCTTGGTCGCTGGAGCTTTATTAGTTTCCTTTGGTGGTGTCACATTTGCCTGATTCTTGTGTAGCCTTGTGTTGACATTTTTTCATTTGAAAGGGTAGAAATCTCTGTCTTTACAGACCAGTTTTGGCAGGTAAAGACCTTTTCCAAGCGGATCCCTGGACTGATGGCCTGATTCTAGGATCACAGTTGAATGGGATTTAGTGTGGCTACTGCTGGGTCCACACTGGAGTCCGTAATTGGTGGGTCTCTTCACAGGGGCATGGTGGATGTGGTTCCTACTAGATCCCCAGTTGAACAGGACTGCTTGTAGGACCACAGTCCAGCAGTGCTGGAGCTAGTCATGGGGCTGCTTCTAGGTCCACTGTTGAGTGTGCAGACAGTGGGTCTGTTACGAGGGGTGAGAATGGGTGTGGCTCCTGCCAGGTTTTTGAGCATCCTCCTGCTGGCCTCTTGGTGTCCTCCTGCTGGGTCCCTGCTCACCCAGGGATACAGCAGGGCTAGCGCCAGGTTACAGGACTGTTTCAGATTTCGTAGTTATGACTGAGGTCTGTGGGCCTGTTACCAGGGACACAGATGGGTGTGGCTCCTCCTGGGTCCTTTGGCAGATGGGCTTGGGGTTTCTCAACTTCCTACCTGGATGGTAGAGCTCCCACAAAAGTACTTTTATCTGTATATGGCTTTCAGCTTCTTGTTTGTGTAGGGAGATGTGAGCTGGGGATCTCCTGTTCCACCATTTTGATATGTCACTCTCCCTGATCAACATTCTCCTAAGTTAAGACACCAAAGTCCTGACACTGGTCTATAAGACCCTAATTCATTTGTCCCTCTCTTTTGTTTGTGTGGTGTTTTTTGTATTTGTTTTTTTGACGGTTTTTCCTACTTTTCTGTCTCATGCTCACTCTGTTTTATCCACCCTGGCCTCCTAGCTGATCTTCGATCACATCAGGCATATTCCTACCTCAGGGCTTTTGCATGTGGTGCTCCCTCTTTCTGAGCTGTTTTGTCCAGATATTCTTATGGCTCTTCTCTCAGTTCCTTCAGGTTTTACTTAAAATACTATCTCAGCAAGATGACCCCATCCATAATTTCAATCTCCCTGATATTTCCTACCCTCATTCCTTGCATTATTTTTCTCCTTCTAATGTGCCATATATTTTATCTTGTTATTGTCTGTCTCTTCCATTAGATTGAGAAGCTCCAAGAAAGTAAGGATGTTTATTTTTTTCACTGTGGTTTCTCCAGTACCCAGGGTAGTGTGTGATTCATAGTAGGTGCTCAATGAATATTTGTTGGAGGAATGCTTTATAGAGTTAACTGACAGTTTATTTCAGTACTATGGATTGAAGATGGATTCACCAAGACCAGCAGCTCCTCCATTCCAGGCTGTCACTGATGTTCCATTTGGTACCACATGTGGATTAGTCCATTAAGATGGTCCCTTTAAATGATAACATGGTTTGGTCATTTTAGGAAAGAAATTACAGACTTTGAACAACAGAAAGCAAAAGAATTGGCTCGAATAGAAGAGTTTAAAAAGGAGGAAATGAGGAAGCTACAAAAGGAACGCAAAGTTTTTGAAAAGTATACTGCAGTTGCAAGAACTTTTCCAGATAAAAAAGAACGTGAAGAAATACAGGTATGCCAGTTCGTTATGTTATACTTATGTAAGTTAGTAAGGATGACAATTTTGTAAGAATCTCAGAGTTATATGATGTGTCAAAGAGAAATGGGGTGTCAATTTTTTTAAACATTTTTTAAAAAAAATTATTTTTTTGAGAGCAGAGAGAGGGGCAGAGGGAGAGGAAGAAATTCCTTAAGCAGACTCCCTGCTGAGTGTGGAGCCCAACATGGGGCTCGATTTCAGGACCCTGAGAACGTGATCTGAGCTGAAGTCCAGAAGCAGATGCTTAACCAGCTGAGCCACCCAGGGGCCCCTGGGTATCAATTTATTAATCATCCATTGACTCAATAAGTAATCTGAGACTGCATGAGGAACATTTTTTGTAGTCTGAGTTTTAAAGAGTAAAATATATCAGTTCTTTTCTTACTAAAGGCTTCCAAAAAGAAAAAAAAAAAAGACTACAGTAATGCCATGGATGAATTAATAAGCCAAGAGTTGGAAATTCACCAGCATCATGTTGTGTTGATCTGATTGACACCCCTTACACCAAATACTGTTACTTCTAGTCATTTATACAGATTTAAGGCCCCTGTACTAACAGAGTGTTTAATTTTAAAACTTATCAACTGATAGGCCAAATAATCAGTCCTATTTATTTCAAAGTTAGAATGGACAGAATCAGAGGAATGTAGTAGTTAAAAATAACCATTGCAGGGGCACCTGGGTGGCTTAGTCAGTTAAACGTCCTGACTCTTGGTTTTGGCTCGGGTCCTGAGATTGAGTCCCACATCAGGCTCCGCACTTTGCATGGAGTCTGCTCCAGTTTCTCTCTCTGTCTCCCTCTGCCCCTCTCCCCCCATGCTCTCTTTCACTCTCTCTCTAAAATAAAAATAAATAAGTCTTTAAAATAAATAAAAATAACTAATGCATTTCTAGTTAAAACTGTAAACTTTCTAGAAAAAAACATAGGTGAATATATTTGTGACATTGGCATATGCAAAGATTTCTAAGAGAGGACACAAAGAACTAAGTATAAAGAAAACACGGACATACTGAACTTCATTACAAGTAATACTTCAGGGGCGCCTGGGTGGCTCAGTTGGTTAAACAACTGCCTTCGGCTCAGGTCATGATCCTGGAGTCCCAGGATTGAGCCCCGCGTCGGGCTCCCTGCTCATTGGGGAACCTGCTTCTCCCTCTGCCTCTGCCCCTTCCCCTTGCTCCTGCTCTCTCTCGCTCACTCTCTCTCTCAAATAAATAAATAAAATCTTAAAAAGAAAAAAAAACCAAAACAAGTAAAACTTCAACTTATCAAACGGAAAATTTTAAATGGCTTTCCATTGCTTATGGCATAAAATGCAAACTTCCATATTTTAGATACTAGTATTTTTGGGGTGCCTGGGTGGCTCAGTTGGTTAAGCATCCAACTCTTGATCTCAGCTCAGGTCTTGATCTCAGGGTTGTGAGTTCAAGCCCTGCACTGGGCTCCATACAGGGTATGGAGCCTACTTAAAAAAAAAAAAAAAGTAAATACTAGTAAGATTGAGTCCCAGCCTCTGTTTTCTCCCCTCTCGTGTAGTATACCCTCTTTGAGCAAGCTCATCTGCATACCTAAAGCTTAAGTTACCACGTGCCATGTCAGTTAGGGTCTTTAATTCTGTTTATTTTTGTGGGAAGAAACATGTGCTGTTATGTTTTGGTTAATGCTCAGTTTATTGAATCTAGTATGTTAGGTATTAAGAATCTTTTTCATAGTTTTGGAACTCATTCCTGAATGCTCTTTCTACTTTGATAGTGTTGACTTAAGCATTGGACCCCTTTCAGACTTGATTATTTTGTGTGACAGTGGGTATTCATTATTTCTTTCTGTTTTTGTTACACTTTCTCTTTTTCTTATACTATGCAAATACTACTTCAGAAACAGATATATACTTAATAGAAAACAAACCTGTATTTATTGCTACTCTTCTACTTATTAAATTGTTAAAAGAACAGAGATGGTATATTCAATCTTCTTTTATATTATAGTTATTTTTAAAAGTATTAACTCTTCTTTCGGGTGTTCATTCCATCAACACATTGATTTGAGAACCCTTTATGATGAGCACGGGGGAATTGTTGATGAAGAAGATATTTCTGTCCTCCTGGAATTTACATTCATCGTTATTGATTTATAGCCTTTTACAGATTCAAGTTACTCTAATTAATTACAAAATTTCCTTTTTGATAAACAAGTAGCCCCAATTTGGCCGGTGGGAGCTTCCTTGTCCTTCAGCTTTGCCATTGCCCTTAGATGTTTGAAATTATCCCTGCTTTCTCTAACAACTGGTTATTTCAGATCACCTGGTTTTTTGCTTTTGTTTTTCTTCAACCTACCCCACATCTGAAATCAGCCATTGTCCAAAGAGCCCTACTAGGGAGCTGACGGGCGTCAGCAGCAGTGGGGTCCTTGCTGTTGGTGCCTGTCGGAGTGGCACCGCTGGGGAAGGGTGATGTCTTTCTGAAGTCATGAGTTCACGCTGATTCTTTTATCTTAATCTTGTAACTTTATTCTAATTTTCATGCAGTGAGTTTTCATTGACCATTTACACATGGATGTTCAGTCAGATCTCTGCTGAGTTACCAACCTGTGTATCTGTTTCTTCACTCAGAAGATATTTGAGGGGCAGGATCTATGAGGTGCTGTGTAGTGAGCTGGTTAGCTCTGTATGTTTCAAACTTAACTTACCCTCTTTCTGCTAAATCTGCCTTTTCTTTTGACTTTTTCCCCATTCACACTTGGGATAAAAAGAGGTCTAGACCTTTTCCATCTTCAAATTCCATCAGTAATAATTTCTTTTGACTTTATCTTCTGCATATCTTTTTTATCCTGACCCTTTCTCTTCCTCTTCTTCACACATATTCATTCTAGCTGTTATTTTTTAAATCCTATTTTCTAGCCTTTTGTGACCAAGCATATTAATATTTTTCACTCCCTTTATTACTCTAATCTTTCGGTCCCCTTAGGACCTTCCAATTCATTGGTTTTCCCCACCCTCTTATGTCCTTAAACCCCAGAGTCAGTCACTCTAATCATTTCTGTAAGTGTATTCTTTATTCCCTTTCTCAAGTCATGATATTTTGTTGGCAAGACTGTAAGCCTGGCATTTCCTGCCTACTTCATCTTTGTGCCTGTAACACTTAGTTTAGCTGGAAGAAAAATTTAATGGGAAACAAGCTCATTTTAAAGTCATGAGCACAAACCATGAGTGGGCCTATATTGTTTCTATTTTCCCTTCTCTCCCACTCTTCCATTCCATACTCTGCCCTCCCCCCACCTTCTCAAACTTCCCTACTCCCTGAAGACCCTGCTTTCTACATGGCTGAGAACTTCCCACTGATCCTACTCTTGGTCTTGCCTTGGTGTCTGAGCCCATGTGCTCTGCCTCTGTCTGTTGCTTAGATGAACTGTCCGTGCTTATGGGGAAGCCCTGCTTATATACCAGGTCTCACCCCTTCACTGCCTACAGCCCTGCTCCAGCATTTCTTGTTTCTCTAACACCATCCATTTTCCACTCAACTGAACCTTGTCATCAGTGTACACACTTGCTCTTCTTAAAATCTCTCTTGCCCGCATACTCCTCGGTCACAAGGGCTGTTTCTTTGTTTCTTTGTAGCAAAACTTCTTGAAAGTGTTGTCTGTTTCACCATCTCCCATCTCAGCTCCTGTTCTCTCTCCACATGCTTCCGTCCACACCACTGCCCTGAAAACTCCCCTGTTTTGGTCCCCAGCCTCTCCCTGATGGGGAGCTCGCAGTCCTCCTGTGACTTGGCCTCCAGCAGCACACGACTGCTCATCAGAGCTTTCATTCGTTTGACACGCAGGAGACCTGGTGCTCTGGGTTTCCCCCTTACCTGGCTGGTGCCTTGCCTCGTCCCCTTTTGCTTTTTCCTTGTCTTTAACTTAATGGTGGAGGCCACCCAGCAGGGAGGATGATCTCCTCTAGTTTCATGCCTTCAGTTAGGATTCATATGCTAAAGACTTCCACATTTAAATCCTGCCTGGACCTGCTCGATGTGCTGGTCTGGTCTGTCTGACCAGCTACTGGATAGTTCACCTCCATGTGTCTCCAAATGAACTTCTGCACTTCCCTTCCCCAGCCTTCTCCATCTCGGGTGGCAGCATCCCTGACCTTCCACGTGCTCAGGCCAGAAACCTAGGAGTGTTCTCTTCTCTTTCTCTCACACTGCTTGCTCTTCTGTCAGAAAACGTACCCAGACTTGAGTTGCCATCTCTGAGTTAAAGGACTGGCTGGCCACAGCTCTGCTCCCGCCCTGTCTTTTCCATGAGTTGTTTACCATGTAGCAGCCAGTGATTCTTCTGGAAAGACACCAGGTCTCGTCCCTTCTCTGCCCATGGCCCTTTAATGGCTCCACTTTTTTCTTATAATAAAAGCCCCAGTCCTTACAATGGGCCTCAAATTCCTATATAATCTGATGTTCTTTCACCTTTTTCCCTCTGTGTCATTCGTTCTGCCCCAGCTCACTGGCCTGCTTGCTGTTCTGCGACTGTGCCCAGGCACCCTCCTCCCTGGTGTATTTACTGGTGCTTCTGGGAATGCTCTTCTCCTGAACAGCCACGTGGCTCACAGTGAGCCTCCTTCAGGTCTCTGTTCAGTGAGACCTGCCATATTGAATACTGCAGCTTCCCTTCCCTGCATATGCTCCCTTCCCCGCAATACTGCTTTCTTCTGCCTGCCTTGCCTTTTCTTCCCTAGGCCCTGTCCCCTTCAACACAAGTCTCCTTGCAATCTTTGTTTTGTTCTTTGTATTCCAGGGACCCAGAACAGTACCTGGTAGTAGGTATTTTATAAATATTAATTGCTGTTGAATGATTTTTTAGCCTTATTGAGGAATAATTGAAAAATATAAGCATGTATATTTAAAATGTACAGTGTAATGATTTTATATACATAGCAAGATCAAGATGGTAACACATCCATCACCTTACATAGTTAACTCTTTGTGTGGGTGTGCGTGCTGAGAATGCTTAAGAATCTGCTCTCAGCAACATCTGCTCTCAGCAACAACATCTGCTCTCAGTGTACACCACCGTATTATTACTGTAGTCACCATGTTGTACGCTGCTCCTCAGAACTTATTCGTCTTATAACTGTGGGCTTGTATCCTTTGACCTTCATCTCCCCATTTCCCTTTCCCCCAGCCCCTGGCAACCACCATTCTGTTGTTTCTATAAAGTTGGCTTTTTTCTTTTTTTCTCTAAGATTCCCCATATAAGTGATACCATACAGTATTTGTCTTTCTCTGTTTGGCTTATTTGCTTTTGAATTCTTAACCTATTTAGACTTACGTGTTACCATTTTAATATTAATAAGTCTCTTTGCCCACATGATGATAATGCTTACCAGCTAGAAATTGCTCATTTATTGGTTATACTCCACAATTTTATAAATAGGGAGGCTGATGTTTAGGGAGGTTAATACCTTCTTTGAAGAGCTTTTAAGACACGGAACTGGGATTTGAGCGTTGATCTCACCCAAACCCAGAGTCCATGCTCCCTGTGATGTGACCACCTCCCAAGGGAGGTCCTTCCAGCCCTAGTCTCTTTCTGTAACGGGGTTGCTTTTTTGGCAGTCATGAGGCTTACATGAAAATGGATAGACGTCAAGTTTTACATGTGTATTAATGAGCTGCTTAGGGCTCCTCACTTCCCTTAGGCTCATATCAGGTAAGGTTCTCAGGTGGTGAGCAATGAGGTCTTGCTTCCACCCATGCTCCTTCCTCAGCTCTCAGGCACTCCTCATATCTTGCACCCACATAAGCCATGTAGGTGACTAATTTTTCCTTAGTTTTGACATTAATCTTGATTTTTGTTTGTATAATTGCAAATTGCTTCTAGATATTTCCAGGAGTTTCTTCACATTTGTCATTTAGTGCATCTGAAACAAATCATTTTCTTAAAACCAGTTTCTTCTCATGAATTCCAAGTAGAATCTGTTTTCAGGACTGATGGTTTGACTTTGAGTCTTTTAATCATCCCTTTACCTTAACTCTTCCTTCAGTTAGTCATAAATTCCTATTAGTTTTTTCTTTATCCGATAATCCCCAATTTATCTTTTTTTCTATTTCAATAGCTTAGTATAGACCTTTATTACCTCATGACAGTGTTATTGCAGTGAACTCCTAAGTGGTGCCTGCCTCCTTCTGGAATCAGTTTTGTTGATGGTATAAGGTGAGTCTCTAACCTGAACCCCAGTCCCTTTCATGAAGAACTTGGTATTTTTGAAATGTGATTGACCAAGCCTTCCCTTTTCTGCTGTCTGTGCTAGGACAGTACTTCTGTTTTGTTCGTGTGTCTCTTTTCTTCTATTGCATTGTTTTAATCCTAGGTTGTTTTTTTGTTTTTTGTTTTTTTTTGAGAGGCTTTGAAACAGCAGATAGCAGATTTACAGGAAGATTTGAAAAGAAAGGAAGCAAAATGGTCAAGTACACATGGCCGTCTTAGAAGCCAGATAGAAATGTTGGTCAGAGAGAACACAGACCTCAGGGAAGAAATAAAAGTGATGGAAAGATTCCGACTAGATGCCTGGAAGAAAGCAGAAGCTACTGAGAACAGCCTCAGGACAGGTCCCTGTGTGCCTGCCGCAAAAAAAGATGGGCCCGTGGTAGGTTTGGAGCCGGTTTTGTCAAGTCAGGGAGATGTTAAATATCTGAGCGCTCAAATTTATAGAGCCGAAAAGTAGAGGGTAGTTGCCAGGGCTGGGGGTAGGGGTGGGAATGGGAAGTTGCTCTTTAATGGGGACAGAGTTTCAGTTTTGCAAGAGGAAAAGAGTACTGGATGTGCCTCATGCCACTGACCTGTACGCTTAACAGTGGTTACGAAGGTGAGTTTTACGTATTTTTTACCACAATTGAAAAATTCTTTTGAGCGTTGCTGTGCAGTTTTCAAATTCATTTTTAGAATTCTTTTAAAAGAATTATAGTATAGTAGGCAGATAATCTTAGTTAAAACAGGCCAAGTGAAATTTTTTTGCAGCACATCACATGCATATGATCCTTTTGAATCAAATAATTGGTCTTTCATTCATCTATATTCACAATTATGATGTGCCAGACGCTGATTTTGGGTAGTGGGAATAAGACAATTAACAAAATAGATGAACTTCCTTGCCCTCTTGGAATTTATATTCTAGTGGTGGGAGGTTTATAAATAAGATAGATAATAAAATAAATATATGGTGTGTGACATAGTGACAAGAACCAAGGAGAAAAAGCAGGGAAGGGGGATGATAACTGTTGAGGTGGGGGGTGTTGCTGTTTTAGACAGGGTGGCCAAGGAAAGCCTTACTAAAAAAGTGATATTTGAATAATGGCCCGCATTATTAAATATATTAATTTAAATATGTATAATTATTATATATTAAATATAAATATAATAAAGGGGTGCAGATAAGCCTGGGTGAGAGCAGAGCCCGAGAGGAGCCCGAGGCCCAGAGGCTCTCTGCCTGGTGGGCCTGAGCATGAGCATGGCCTGCGGCTGGTGGAGCTAGAGCAGAGTAAGTGGGGAGAATGGTAGGGGATGCGACCGGAGATGTGACAGAGGGAGCTGGGTGCAGAGTACCTTAGGGCCTTAATCAGTTCCTGTAAGCCCTTGGGTGTTTCCTCTGAGAAGGGGAGCGCTTGGAGGGCTGTGATTGGAGTTGACTTAATCTTTTGTTTTAGTAAGCTTACTTTGTCTGCTGTCTACTGTAGACTGAACAGGGAGTGGAGGGGCATACACACAATTCGGAACACCAGTTAGGAGACCGTTGGAGTAATTCACACCAGAGAGAACAGTGGCTTAAGACTGGGGGAGCAGCAGTGGAGTGCTGAGAAGTGGACGGGATTTATTGATGAGCTGGATATGGGGTATGACAGCCAGGAAGGTGTCAAAAATAGTTTCCAACTTTATTGTAGTGTTTTGACATAATAGGGTTTCCATTTATTGTAAGACACAAGAAGAGAGCATGTATTTATTTCTTGGAGGCATGGATATTAGGATCTCAGCTTTAGAAATGCCTGTGGAGAAGTTAACTGGAGAAGTTTGGAGGAGAAGTTTGAAAACGTGGAGATGTTAACTGGGCAGTTATGCACATATCAGGAGAAGGTTAGGTTGAAGCTAGAAGTTTGGGGTTCATCAGGATGTGTGGTAAAGCTTTGGGCTGGCAGAGATCATCAACGCTGAAAGTGTGGGTAGTGAAGAGATCCACACACTGAGCCAGAGTGTGAGAAGATGGGATGAGGAGAATGGTTAGCCAGAGAGGATAGAGTAAAGGAGGCCAGTGTGGTGTCCTGAGAACCAAGAAAAGAAAGGACTTCTAGGAGAAGAGAGTGGCCAGTGGTGTCAAAGGCTGCTGCTAAATTAGATGAGCACTGACAGTCATTAGGTTTACCAAGTAGGGATGCGTTGAAGATAAAAGCCTGACTGGATAAAAGAGACGTTTCAGACAGTATAAGAAGCTTGTGGGAGAGGTTTTGCAGTAAATGTAAAGAGATGGGGTGGTGGCTGTAAGGAAAGTTGTTTTTGTTTGTTTTTTTTAATGGGAAAATTAACAAGTGTTTGTGTATTGGTAGGATTGATTCAGTAAAGAGGAAAATGCTGATGCCGGAGAAAGTGGGAGAATTGTTGAAGCAATGTTTATAAGTGAGAGGCGAGGGGATTTAGGGAATGAAGGGCGGGTGGGCAGCTGGACTTGGCCAGGAACATAGACAGCACGTGCCCGATAGCAGAATGTGGACGGTGTAGCCCCGGGCTCGATGTGTGGTGTCTGCTGGTGGGAAGTTCCCTCCTAATACCTTCACATTGTCAGTGAAGTAGGAAGCTTGGTCATCAGCTGAGAGTGAGGATGGAGAAGTGTAGGAGGTTTGAGGAGATGGGAGAAAGTGTGACATTGTTGTCTAAGGGAGTGGAAAGCAAAGGGACTGGGGAAGTGTAGCCTGATTCCTGGGCTGCTTTGGGGGCCAATGTAGGTTAGAGATCATACATTTCAAGTGAGAATTGTTTGTATTATTTTCTTGTTTGCTTTTTGGTTGTAGGGTGGTGGAGAGTTATATTTTAGAAGAGGTGTGATCATGCAGGTGAATACCCAAAGTGGGTGAGGGGCATGGGAGTCAACGGTATATGCAGCCAGAGTAACTGTAGTGAACCATGATTTAAGCTGCACAAGAAGGGCGTAAGGCTATACGGTTTTGAGGGACATAGAAAATCTGTATGGATCAGTGAATTGTAGGGCCCTGGAGGCTGTACACATTGGTGGAGTTAGGGTGTTAGAGGAGTGAGCTAGAAGGATAGGATGTGGCAGTCAGAAGAAAGTGGAATTCTTGCCTCTTCCCCAAACGTTTTATTATAACAGCTTCCCAAACAGAAATTTGAAAGAATAGTGTGATGAACACCTGAATAGTCACCTAGATATGACCACTGTTAACATTTTACCACTTGTGTATATGTATTTTGCTGGACCATTTGAAGCTAATTGGAGAAATAATGGCATCTTACCCTTTAGTACTTTAGCATTTTATTAAATGGCATTGGCTTTTTGAATAGACCAGGCTAATTATTTTGTAGAATGCCCCACATTCTGGCTTGGAGGGCTTCGAAATTGAGATCTTTGCAGTTACTGATAATTGCAGATATTGATAATGACTAGTTCTAGAGTTTGCCCCTTGGCATGCATGACTGAGGTAGGATGGAGTAGGGCAGGAAACAGAAGCTAAGGCAAGGGGGGACATGGTGGATGAGTCATGGACATGAGACGCAGAGCTGGGGCAGGGGTGGTTAGGGAGGAGAGAGATTTATTGGAAGTGGTGACGGGGAGCAAGGAAGACCTCTACCCTACCCCTAAACCTAGGGATGTGAGTTCTGAGGGTGAGAAACTTCTGTCTCTGGAAGTGGGCTGTGGTGAACCATCTTCTCGGTGGGGAGCTAGGGCTCAAGGTGAGAGCAAGATGGTAAGGGGTGTGTTCACAGGAGAGGTTGAGATAAAGGGGTTTTGCTGATGTTGAGTTCCTGCCCTCTTCTTTGGCTAATGTGGTAACAATCACAGAAAACTGTTTCATTTTATGTTGTCTGTTAGGCCCTCACTTGAAGAATGAATATATGGTTGACCTTTGAACCATATAAAACCATGTGTTTGAACTGTGTGGGTCCACTTGTATGCCTATTTTTTCAATAAATACAGTACAGTACTGTAAATATATTTTCCCTTCCTTAAGATTTTAATAACATTTTCTTTGCTGTACCTGACTTTATTGTAAGAATACAGTATAGGGCGCCTGGGTGGCTCAGTTGGTTAAGCGACTGCCTTCGGCTCAGGTCATGATCCTGGAGTCCCGGGATCGAGTCCCGCATCAGGCTCCCTGCTCTGCAGGGAGTCTGCTCCTCCCTCTGACCCTCCCCCCTCTCATGTGCTCGCTCTCTCATTCTCTCTCTCTCAAATAAATAAAATCTTAAAAAAAAAAAAAGAATACAGTATATAATACATAGGACATACAAAATATGTGTTAATCTGCTGCTTATGTTGTCAGGAAGGCTTCCAGCCAACACAGTAGGCTGTTAGTAGTCACATTTTGGGGGAGTCAAAAGTTACACATGGATTTTCAAGTGCGTGGGGGGGGGTGTCACTGCCGCTAACCCCCCCGCCCAGTGTTGTTCAGGGTCAGCTGTATTTCTAAAGGTGGGGTGTGTGTATAGTTCATTCCTAAATAATAGCTTGTTCCCTCTGACCTGTAGTGATAAATGAAAACAACATAAATGAACAAACTTAACCCATTTTCATTGCAAACTGAGTTTTAGTTTCATTCATTGTATTAATGTGTAGACAACACTAATTTTATATTCAAAATTATCTCATACTATAGAATTCATCATTTCGATTACCAAAGAGTCAAATTTCTTCAGGAACCCAGGTAGAAAAATACAAGAAAAATCATTTGCCGGCACAAGGTAAGAAATTACCTTTATAAAATACTTAAGGAATTTAAAGAATAGAGAATTTACACCCAATTTAAGAAATAAAACATTGTAAATATCATTAAAGCCCTTGTGTATTCTACTCCCCTACCTATTTCCACCCTGACAACATTCCTTTGCTTGTTTTTCATTCTTTTACTACATTGTGTCCATAAATCAATATAGTATTGTTTCTGTGTATCCCTCTACAATTTGTTTTTTTCTCTCAATATTTTGATACTCCCATTAATACATATAAACTCTAGTTTATTGATTTTAATAGTTACAGATTCCATGTATATTTGTTACAGTTGAGTTTTCCTGTTGATGGAGTTCATGCTTTTCCCCAGTTTGTCAATAGAATGAATAGGGCTGCAGAACTTATCTGTCCTGTGAGTTTCTCTAAGACACGTACCAAGAGTAGGATGCTGGGTCATACCAGGCTTGTGCTGTAGGTTTTCCCTTTGTTCTGCAAAGTGGTTTTGCCATTTTTTTTACCATCAGCAGAATATGCTTTTGTGCTTACCCTTCACCTGGTCAGACTGAAGTTGTGGCCAGTCAGATGGGTGTGAAATGGTGGGTTAGTGTAATTTTAATATGCATTTCCCTGATTACTGATAAGGTTGTGTGAGCATCTCTTTGTATATTTAGTGGGCATTTGGGTTTCCTCTTTTGTGAATTGCCTGTTCATTTCTTTGGCCTGTTTAAAACTTTATAGGGAGGGGAGGTTTCTCCTTATTGAAGTTCTTCTTCATACTCATCCTTTCTCAGTTACAAGCACTGCTAATATTTTCTCCCAGTTCTGGGTTTAGCTTTTCGGTTTGTGTTTTTTATGTGCATGTTTTCCTTTTTTTTTAAGATTTATTTATTTATTTTAGAGAGAGAGAGTACGCAATGGGGGAGGGGCAGAAGGAGAGAGGAGGGGAGGCAGACTCCCTGCTGAGCAGGGAGCCCCTTGTGGGACTCCATCTCAAGACCCTGAGATCATGACCTGAGCAGAAACCAAGAGTCAGAGGCTTAACCGTCTGAGCCACCTAGGTGCCCCTGTTTTTCCTTTTATTATTGAAATTATCAATCTTTTTTTTATGACTTTAAGAAATCTTTCTCAATCCTTAGGTCACAAATATACTGTTTTCTCTTACAAACTTTTGTTTTCACAACTGGGTTTTTACCTGGAATTTTTAGAAATTATTTTCATGAACTAAATTTAGAAAAGTGGATATAACATGCAGTTTGACAATTATAAAGGACATACTTAGATAACTACCAGCTAGATAAAGAAATAGAGTAGCAGCACCCCAGGGCTGTCCCCTCTGTGATCATATTACATTGTTTCTCTTTGTAGTTTCTACTCTCATAGGTGCAGCCCTAAAAAATGTTTTGTTTTCGAACTTTCTGAATAGTTATACTGTATGTGTTCCAATAGTTATACTGTATGTCTTCTTTTACTGTACATTGTTTTTGAGAGTCATATTGATCTGCAACTCTAGTTCACTAAAATTTTCAAAAACTGCAAGGCAGTTTGAATGTTTATGAATATATTACAGTTGACTATTCTGTTGATGATTAAATTTTTTTTTTTTTAAATTTGGGATGTTAAACAGTGATGCTATGAACATTCTTAAACATTTCTGGTATACACATTCATTTCTCCAAGGCACGTACTGGAATTACTGGGTAATCAGTAAGAATATCTTTAACACTCATAGATTTTGCCAAAACATTTTCCAAAATGATTTTACTGTCTAACCAGCAATGTAATGTAAGTGCTTGCATTGTTCCACACCTTGTTGATACTTGGTATTGTCAGACTTAAATTTTTGCCAGTCTGGTAGGGATGCAACACTATCTCATTATAGTTTTGAAATGGTTGAATACCTTTGCCTATATTTACTAGCTATTTAGACTCCCTCTTTTGAGAAAAATTGATCAGGTCTTTTACTCATTCTGTGCTGTTGTTTGTCTTTTTCTTAATTGGTTTATGGGGGCATTTCCTCTTCCCCCATCATAATCTTTTAACAGTTACACATTGCAGATATCTTCTTATAGTCTGTGGCCTGCCTTTTTACTCTTACCTTTTGATGAACCAAAACTCTTTATCTTTTTTATTGAAATGTATTCGATGTGTAACATTGTATAAATTTAAGATGTATGGTATGTTGATATATTTATATGTTATGATTGCCAATGTAGTGATAAATAGCACCTGTATTACATCACATAGTTGTATCTTTTTTTTTTTTTTGAATAACACATAGTTAAATCTTTTTAGTGGTTGGAGAATTTAAGATCTAGTTTCTTAGCAAATTTGTTGATTGTAATACAGTATTATCTATATTCACTATACTGTGCATTAGCTCTCTAGGACTTATTTACTACTTGTTACAAGTTTCTACCCTTAAACAACATCACCCCTTCTCCCCCAAACTCCCACCTCTTGGTATCCACCACTTCACTCTCTTTTTACAAAAAGTTAGGCCTCTTTGGATTTCACATATAAGTGAAATCATACAGTATTTGTCTTCCTCTGTCTGACTTACCTCACTTAGCATAATGTCCTCAAAGTTCATCCATGTTACTGCAAATTATGTCCTTCTCTCTCATGGCAAAATAATATTCCATTGTGTATATATATCACCTAATCTTTATCCATTCATATGCTGATGGGCACTTAGGTTGTTTCCATATCTTGGCTATTGTGAGTAATGCTGCAGTAAACATGGGCTTCAATATCCCTGTTTTCATTTCCTTTGGGTGTGTACTCCGAGGTGGCATAGCTGGATCATATGGTAGGTCTATTTTTAATTTTTTGAGGAACCTGCATATTGTTTTCTATAGTGGATGAACCAGTTTAACATGCCCACCAACGGTGCACAAGGATTTCCTTTTCTCCACATCCTTGCGAATACTTATCTCCTGTCTTCTTGATGATAGCCTTTCTGGCAGCTGCGAAGTGGTATCTTGTGGTTTTGATTTGCATTTCCTGGATAATTAGTGATGTTGAGCATCTTTTCATGTACTGTTGGCCATTTGGATGTCTTCTTTGGAAAAATGTCTATTGAGTTCCTTTGCCCATTTTTCAGTCGTATTTTTTTTTTTTGTTACTGAGTTACAGGAGTTCTTTCTGTATTTTGGATATTAATCCCTTATGTGATATATGGTCTGCAAAAGTTTTCCCATTCTGTAGGTTGCCTTTTCATTTTGTTGATTATTTCTTTTGCTGTACAGAAGCTTTTGAGTTTTGATTTGTTGATTTTTGCTTTTGTTGCTTGTGCTTTTGGTATCAAGAAATTATTGCCAAGACCAGTGTCATAGAGCTCCTTCCCTATGTTTTCTTCTAGACCAGAGCAATTAGGCCTGGATATTAATGAAATGCCCAGTTATTTTGTTAAGCAAAATTCTATTTGTCTTCTTGGATGCCTCTATTATATCTACCCCACACCTAAGCCTCTAACTAAAGTCCTTGTGATTATCTCCAAAATACCTTTGGGTTCATCTGTTAGGTTAGTTGAACACCTGTCTCTTCTTCCAGATTGTAAACTCTCAAAAAATAGATATTGTCCTTGTCTGTCTTGGTCACACAGATTTGCGTGCCTATTAAATATTTGAATTTATATAATAAACTCCTACGAATTGGTGAAGAAAAATATTAAAAATTCCTTACTTAATGTGTAAAGGACAGTAGTTTACAAAGGGATATGAACTAAGGAAATGTTTGACCATAATATTAAGTAAACTTAAAACTTTCAATTAAATCTGAAAATTAACTCTTGACAATTATATTCTAACAGGTAATCCATCTCGAAGATCCAAGCCTGTGCCTCCTCGTGATTTAGGCAGTTCGGATAAGGGACAAGTAAATCTCTTTATATTTTTATATATTTAAGCATAGATTACTCAGGCTTAAAATTGCTTAGTTAACTGATTTAAGTTTCTAAACCATTTATAAAGGAGGTTTTTAAAAAGATTTTATTCATTTATTTAAGAGAGAGCTCTTGTGTGGGGGGAGGGACAGAGGGAGAGGGAGAGATTGAATCTCAAGCAGGCTCTGCGCTGAGCGCAGAGCCTGACGTGGGGCTCGATCTTACAACACTGAGATCATGACCTGAGCTGAAACCAAGAGTCGGATGCTTAACCGACTGACCCACCCAGGCACCCCTATAAAGGAGGTTTTTTTTTTACTTAACATTGTGAATGTTTTTTATATAACACCAACTTCTAGTCATCAAATCCTATAAGAGTAGAATCTGGCATTTGGAAATAAATGTAAGTTTTAGGTGTTTGAAATGTGATTACATGTTCTTTAGGACAGATAAAAAGAACGCATCTTCTCCTTGCAGACTGCCTCACCCAGGGAGGCCCCTGAACCAGTGGACTTCCCAGATCCTGAGTGTAAAAAGGACGACAAAAAGGAGGAAAAAGAAGAAATTCAGGGAGAAATCAGTCATCCTGATGGAAAGGTTAAAAAATTTTTTAAAAATAATGAATACTATAAGAAATTAATATAGGTTAAAGTAGAGTTGGAACACTTAGATTCTAAGTTAATTGATCTTTCAGACTGTAGAGGGGGCTTAAGAACTATAGTTCCTTGGAGTGTGACCTTAGCTTGAGCATTTGGACTCCTCTAAAAATGCTTGACACACACATGCGTTTAGTTGCCATTTCTAGTTTAGAGATACAGCAAATTACAAAGGAATTACACTTCCTTTGTTTAAACTCTGTTCTTCCTCTAAACATAGCTAAAAAGCCTTTGTCATCTTGGTACTTTTTAAAAGCCTCCATTCAATGCTTTACCCTTCCTGCAGCCTTTCTATCTCCAGCTCACAGTTTTACTTTCGTGCTTAGGAAAGGTTTTGAGCAGGATACTGCCTGGCTGGGTGTTCCAGCTAGAAGAAAGAATGAAAAGGGAAGGGACATAAATAGGTTTGTTAGCAGGGAGGGGATGAGGTAAGTTTTCCTCAGGTTTATAGAAAATTTACTTCTCCACAAAGCCTTATTTGATTTATTTTAATTGAAATTATAAGGCCAAAGTTCACTGCTAGTCTTGAGGAATGAGGGAAGGACAAAAGAATAACAAAGGAAGAAGTTGTAGACTTTTCTTGTACCAATTCTGCTTTCGTGTAACAAATCGTTGGTGGGAAAAGGTTTTCTTTAGAAGAATTCTGTGGATAAATGGAAAAGGAATGAGAAAATTTGAGTCATCACTGTGCAGTCTCTAATGAAATAAGGGATCTAGGCAGTAGTCATGAATAAGCACTGAACTCCTAGATGAGAGGTTGATGGGGCTTCATGGCAGATCTAACTGATGTGACCCAGTCGGTCTTGTGGTCATGAGGACAGTCGCATACTGCACTTCTGAATGTGTAGCCATAAGCAGCTCTCAGCAATTCGTAGAAAGTATTCTTGTTAGAGTAATTCAACCAGACTTTATTCACACCTCTAGATGTAACTACTAGTTTTTCCCAGGAAGTATAGGGGGTACGAGAACATGTTCAATGGCACCATGATTGGAAAGCAGTCAACCAAATCCAGAATGTGGGAAATTTTACATGTTCAGTGACCTAGTTCTTTCAATAAGTAATCATCACTAAAAAGGGGGCAGGGAGGTGAATGTTAAAGGTTGAGATTTAAGGGACATGTCATCAAGTCTTGTGTGGACCTTGTTTTGATCCTGATTCAAATAAACTGTAAAAAGTCCATTTTGTGAATTCAGGGGAAACAACATAGAGGGTTACAATATGATGAAGGAATTACAGTTTGTTAGGGGCAGTAATGATTTGGTTATGTTAAAACCTATCCTTAAATCAATTGAAGTGTTTTACATATGAAGTGATACCTGCAGTTTACTTTAAAAAAAACTCAGTAAAAAAGAAATTGAAGATGACACAAATACAAAGATACTCCATGCTCATGGATTGGAAGAATTAATATTGTTACAATGTCCATACTACCCAAAGCTATCTACAGATTCAGTGCAATCCCTATCAAAATGGCAACAGCATTTTTCACAAAACTAGAATAATACTAAAATTTGTATGGGAATCACAAAAGACCGTGAATACCGAAAGCAATTACGAAAGAAATAATCCCAGACTTCGAGTTATATTACAAAGCTGTAATAATAGAACAGTATGGTACTGACACAAAAATAGACACATAGATCAATGGGACAGAATAGAGAGCCCATGCTTTTTTTTTTTTTTTTTTTAAAGAGGACGGGTTTTTGTTGTTGTTGTTTTATTTTAAAGATTTTATTTATTTATTTGACACACAGAGAGAGACAGAGAGGGCAAGCACAAGCAGGGCGAGCAGCAGAGGGAGAGGGAGAAGCAGACTCCCCACCAAGCAAGGGAGCCCGATGTGGGGCTCAATCCCAGGATCCTGGGATCATGACCTGAGCTGAAGGCAGATGCTTAACCACCTGAGCCATCCAGGCGCCCCTAAATCCATGCTCTTATGGTCAATTAATCTATGACAAAGGAGGCAAGAATATACAATGGGAAAAAGACAGTCTCTTCAATAAATGGTATTAGAAAAACTGGACAGCTACCTGCAAAAGAATGAAACTGAACCACTTTCTTATACTATACACAAAAACAAACTCAAAATGGATTGAAGACCTAAATGTGAGACCTGAAACTATAAAAATATAAAAGAGCACAGGCAGTAACCTCTTTGACATCAGCTACAGCAACATTTTTCAAGATAGGTCTTCTAAGACAAGAGAAACAAAAGCAAAACTATTGGGACTACACCAAAATAAAAAGCTTTTGTGCATAGCAAAGGAAGCCATCAATAAAACAAAAAGGCAGCTTACTGAATGGGAGAAGATATTTGCAAATGACATCTCTGATAAGGTGTTAGTATCCAAAATATATGAAGAACTTAAACGACTCAACACCCAAAAAACAATCCAATTAAGAAATGGGCAGAGGACTCCAACAGACATTTTTCCAAAGAAGACATACAGATGACCAACAGACACATGAAAAGATGCTCAACATCACTAATCAGGAAAATGCAAATCAAAGCCACAATGAGCTATCACATCACACCTGTCAGAATGGCTAAAATAAAAAAGACAAGAAATAACAAGAGTTAGTGAGAATGTGGGGGAAAAGGAACACTGTACACTGTTGATGGGAATGCAAACTGGTGCAGCCACTCTGGAAAAACAGTATGGAGGTTCCTCAAAAAGTTAAAATAGAAATACCATGATTCAATAATTCTACTACTGGGTATTTACCCAAAGGAAACAAAAACACTAATTCAGAAAGATATATGTGCCCTTATGTTTGTTGCAACATTATTTACAATAGTCAAGGTATGGAAGCAACCTAAGTGTACACTGATAGACAAAGGGGGTAAGGAAGATGTGTGTACACACACACACTGGAATATTACACAGCCATAAAAAAGGATGAGATCTTGCCATTTGTTACAACATGGATATACTTAGATGGTATTATGCTAACAGAAGTAAGTCAGACTAAGTACCATATGATTTCATGTGGAATCTCAAAAAATCAAATGAATAAACCAAAAGCAGAATCAGACCTATAAATACAGAGAGCAAAGTAATGGTTGCCATGGGGGGAGGTGGGGGTATGGACAAAATGGGTCAAGGGGAGTGGGAGATACAGGTTTTTAGTTATGGAATAAGTCATGGGGATCAAAGGTGCAGCATAGGGAATATGGTCAATGATACCATAATAGCATTTTCTGGTGACAGATGGTAGCTACACTTGTGGTGAGCACAGCATAACATATAGACTTGTAAAATCACTGTTGTACACCTGAAACAAATATTGTGTGTCAACTTAATAAAAAGAAAACTCAGCAAAAAATGAGTTTGTTTTGGGGGAATAGGTGACATAAGAATGGTGATGTGTTGATACTTGGAGACAATATTTTTGAGACAATGTTTTTGCCTTTAATTATGAAAGATTTCAAAGGTAATTTGGAGGAGAATTAGGGATATTTTTGTCATGTGGTATCAGGAGGAAATGTCTCCTATTGATAATCTTGTTTCTCTTTTTTTGTAGATAGAAAAGGTTTATAAGAATGGGTGCCATGTTATATTGTTTCCAAATGGAACTCGGAAAGAAGTGAGTGCAGATGGGAAGATTGTCACCATCACTTTCTTTAATGGTGATGTGAAGCAGGTCATGCCAGATGAGAGAGTGGTAAGTTTCCCTAGCATTGTTTTTCTCCATGGCTTAAACATCTCTAGAGAAAACACATACTGACTTTGTGTCTTTACAGATCTACTACTATGCATCTGCCCAGACTACTCACACTACTTATCCAGAAGGATTAGAAATCTTACATTTCTCAAGTGGACAAATAGGTAAAAACTTGCTCTGCCCTCTCCTAATTTAATACTTTCCTTTCTTTAAAAATAAAATACTTACAGTAACCTTTTTTAAACAGAGAAACATTTCCCAGATGGGAGAAAAGAAATCACATTTCCTGACCAGACAATCAAAAACCTATTTCCTGATGGACAAGAAGAAAGCATTTTTCCAGATGGTACAATTGTAAGAGTACAAAGGTATGTTATATGTTAAATTTGCTTCTAGATTTGCCTATTTTCAACTTGTATTTCCAAGTGAATTTTTAAAATCTTAAAATATTTATATAAGTCATTCAGAATTTCAGTAAGTTTAGTAGTGAGTACAGATACACACTTTGAGAGCAGGTGAAAAGAGTTCAGCATTTTGGAGTTTAGAACTTAGAACATATAGGTTCTAATACATAGTCTGTAGCCTAGAAACCTAAAGGGAGTCTCTACAGTACTTCACAAAAAGGGAATGGCAAGTATTTGTACAGAAATAAATTTGGTGGGGCGCCTGGGTGGCTCAGTCAGTTAAGCGTCTGCCTTTGGCTCAGTTCATGATGCCAGGGTCCCTGGGATGGAGCCCCGCGTCAGGCTCCCTGCTCAGCGTGGAGCCTGCTTCTCCCTCTCCCTCTGCCCCTTCCCACTGCTCATGCTCTCTCTATTGCTCTCTCTCTCAAATAAATAAAATCTTAAAAAAAAAAATTTGGTGAAATTTGAAAACCGTGAATAAGACACAAAGAAGGAAAGCCGCCCTATCAGTTTTTAAAGAACAATGACGAACAATGATAGCAATATCTGAATTAGACTGTGTCTCTTCTCTTATATTTTGATTTGTTGGATCTCCCTGTCCCTTCCTGATTAGTATTTTATTCCTCTGGCCTCCCTCATTTCTTTAAAATAGCAACTTCTTTATCCTTCTGAGTGTTATATTTCTTGAAGTTAGAGACTTCTTCTTAGTGACTTCTTCAATCCACAATACAGAGCTTCTTGTAGTCACCATTTTAATTAAAACCATGAAAGTTTGTCAGGTCCACTGTCCTACTTAGTTTGCACCCTCCTCTCCTAGGTGTGCATGCATTTAACTAACTTGAGTTGTGTGTTAGAAAGTTAGCAAAAAAAAAAAAAAAAGTGGTAAAAATACTGATTCAAGTAATGTAGGAACTTCTTATAGTCATGGTAGTATTTTCCCTTAACATGGTTTGAAACTTTTCTCTGGTGCTCAAAAAATAAATACCAATCTCTCCTAAAACTTGAGGAAAATCTTATATGTACATTATACTTTGAGCAATTTCAGAAAATTTTCCATCTTTTTTTAACTCTGTTTGAAATTTTTTTTATAATAAAAAGTAGAGAAAATGATATGAAAAACTCCATGTACCCATCTGTCCATCTTCAACAAGTATTAACTAATGGCCAGTCTTTTTTCATCTACATTCAAGCAAATCCCAGATATCAGATCATTCAGAATTATTTTGGCATTTTTTATTTATAGCGGTGATTCTTCAACTTAACTGTGCATTAAAACCACCTGGAAGGGGCATCTGGGTGGCTCAGTCGTTGGGCGTCTGCCTTCGGCTCAGGTCATGATCCCAGGGTCCCGGGATCGAGCCCTGTATCGGGCTCCCTGCTTGGTAGGGAGCCTCCTTCTCCCTCTCCCACTCTCCCTGCTTTCTCTGTCAAATAAATAAATAAAATCTTTAAAAAAAAAAAACAAAACCACTTGGAAGAATTGTTCATTTGGAGATTGCTGGACCCCACGCCAATAATTTGCATTTCTAATAATGTCTTGGGAGATGCTGTCATCCCTGGTCCTGGGGCTGCACTTGATAAAACAGTGGCTCTCAAAATGGCTTTTAGTTCTAACACTTATGTGGCACAAAGCCATTACATTCACATAAAATTTGAGAAATAACCAAAATAGAAAAAACCCCCACTGTGTTGAGAAGTGGTGATTCACAGTCTATAGCCTAGCTTTGTGTTTCTAATGGCACATTATAGATAGATGTAGGGGTTCAGTTTGAATGTCCTGCACACACATCAAGCAGTCCACTTGGGATTAGCAGCTTCTTTGTTCCACTGCTTCAGAATAGGTCTTAAGTCTGATTTATGGCCCTTCCCAGGGATATAAACCTCTTCTCCAACCTGATAAAGAGCAAGCACTCAGACTTGCTTAAAACATAGTGAAAAGAATAAAGGTCAAAACTGAAAGCCATATATTTTTTTTAAAGACTTTATTTGAGAGAGTGAGAGAAAGAGAGTGAGCGCACACGCACAAGTGGGGAGCGGCAGGCAGAGGGAGAAGCAGGCTCCCCACTGAGCAAGGAGCCCAATGTGGGACTTGATCCCAGGACCCTGGCATCATGACCTGAGCTGAAGGCAGCCGCTTAACCGACTGAGTCACCCAGGCGCCCCTGAAAGCCATATTTTAATACAATGCCCAATTTTTCTTAGAGGCGGAATACATGTGAAGTTAAAAAACCTAAGTATTTTGTAGTGAAAAAATTTATTAAAAACTTTTCATGGGCACGTTTAAGTGCTAATCTGATCAGTGGAGCTATCAGCCTGAAGCAGAAACAGCGTGGAAAGAATTTGCAAAGAAGGTATTGTGCAAGGAGAGGACCAATGGAGGTTTTAGGAAAGAACTGCCAGACAAAAGGCCATTTTTAGATCATTTTCCTGTTATATAATATTTTAAAGAAATTAAATTTTATTTACAGAGATGGCAACAAAATCATAGAGTTTAATAATGGCCAAAGAGAACTACACACTGCCCAGTTCAAGAGACGGGAATATCCAGATGGCACTGTTAAAACTGTATATACAAATGGTCATCAAGAAACAAAATATACATCCGGTCGAATAAGGGTTAAAGACAAGGATGGTAATGTTCTAATGGATACAAAATTGTAATGATCCTGTGCATGACTAATCATGAAATAACACTAACTTGATTTTCTTGTTAAAAAATGTACATTTCTTGTGGTTTCTGTGGTTTAATTTATACATACTGTGTGTGTTGTGTATATATATAAATGGAAAAGATTGTTTGGATTGTAAAATAAAATGCCATAGCTTTTTATATTCTTTGAAATGTACAAGAACAGCTTTCATTTTTAGTTCACCTTTCTACAGTTAAATGCATGACTAAGGAAAGCATTGTTTGTTATAAACTGTATAGACTGCAAAAATAATGAGGCACTTTTATTGAAGATGGTTATAAAAAGTACAAGAAATACAATAGCACAGATTTGCCATGAGCACGTCAGCCATTAAACAAGAACTTGCACAGAAAGTTTACTTGAAGTAAGAGAATGTCTCCAGTCAAAATATACTGTGTTCAGTCAGTACTAAGATTAAAGCATTTTATCTACGAAAGAGGTTCTTTAATTGTAATAGAATGGGAAGTTAGAACTGAATGAATACAGATAGGTCAAACACCAAAATAGGTAGAAGAATTCATTCTGTGAGTACAGATAATCATAGTGAGGAGAAAACATTTTTTGTGATGGTATATAGTAACTGGTTAAAATGGGAGACTTGAGAATGGAAGGGGTGGGAAAAATAACTAGAGCTGGTATTAAATGATCAACTACAGGTACCTTGACGTTATAACCTATAAAACTGTAGGCTGACAGAAGCAAGATGTCCTTGAAGGAAGGGCAAGTCATCTACATATCAATTTACATAATAATTACATAAGTATAGTCACATAAGTGCAATATACAGTAATATTGGCAATGATTCCCATTTTTAAAAACAGCTAAATGTATCAATTCTAGGTGATTTAAGAACTGAATATGAAAGAAGTTGCAAACTTCTCAAATTAGGAGTTATATATATTACTTCAGGATAGAGAAAGATTTTTATTTATTTATTTTTTTTATTTATTTTTTTTTTTAAATTTTTTTTTTTTTTTTTAAGATTTTATTTATTTGAGAGTGAGAGAGTGAGAGACAGAGAGCATGAGAGGGAGGAGGGTCAGAGGGAGAAGCAGACTCCCTGCCGAGCAGGGAGCCCGATGCGGGACTCGATCCCGGGACTCCAGGATCATGACCTGAGCCGAAGGCAGTCGCTCAACCAACTGAGCCACCCAGGCGCCCTAGAGAAAGATTTTTAAATGAGACACAGTGCAAACTAAAAAAGGTGACAAATGAATGGAAAGTGTGTCCAAAGATACCACAAAAAAGGAGAAAAGATGAGCCACAGATTAGAAGATATATATACCTGACAAAGGATTAATATCCAGAATATATAAAGAATTCCTACAAATCAATTAAGATAATTACAAACAACTCAATAGAAAAATGGACAAAGGATATGAACAAGCGAACAAGTGACTATTAAACCAGTGAATACATATTGAAATAATGATACTTTTTTATACTAGTATCAATACAGGCTAATAACAGTCTGGCCACACCACACATTGCCAAGGAACTCAGACTACCGATGGTAGTAAATTGAGTAAATCCACTTTTTGGAAAGCAGTTACCTAATGACCTAGTAAGTTCCACTACTAAGTATGTATACTAGAAAACCCGTAACATGTACGCAAGGGGTACTACAGAAGAATATTTGTAATTGAGAAAAAACGTAACCACCTCAATATCAACAGAATTATGTGCGGAGATGGATAGAAGAGTGAGAGTGAATAAAATAGAGCTCTGCATACCAACATGGATAAACAGCACAAATAGTAAATTAAAGGTGCAGTAGCACACTCATTAAAAAAATATACACAGCAGTAGTATATCTTGCTTTATGGATGCATTCATATGCAGTAAAATAAGAATGTAAGAATAATAAACACCAAGTTGACAACAATGTTCACCTCTGCAGGGAAGAGAATGGGGAAGGGCACTACAGGAGTCTTCAACTGTACTGAGAGGTCTGTCTTCTGAAACTTAATATACATTCGTAATAAAATGAACTACATTTGTTTCACGTGCCTAAAATACTTGATTTTGAAATTATTGTAAAATAAAACCAGAAAATATTTGAAAGCAAGTATTTATTAACTTTTTCAAACAGTTCCTGACAGTTTAACATGTAAGGGAAAAAAAAAAGGCCAGCACTACTGCAGCAGAACAAGTCAAGAAAAATAAGCCTGAAATGGCTTACACATAACAAGACTTTCTTCTGGGCTGCTATATAGAGGCTCCGCACTGTATAACTGAAAAACAAAATGCATGTTATTTAAAACCTTTGCTTAATTAAATGTTCAAGCTAGTTACTGAATCACTTGTTACATTTACGTGGATGAATAAACAGCTGGTTACCTAAGTACTTCAATAGCTTTGTTATTAGGTCATGGATTGTTCAGTAGGGTTCTATGCCTACTATATCCTTATGTGCTTAAATTACTTATAGTGCCCACTTCCTTCTGCTCTTCTGCCCATCCCCAACAACTCTCTGGTACTATGATAGTCATTCCAAGCATTCTTACAGATGCAGATCCTCTTTGATTCTGTATTCAATAGGTGAAAAGGGCCTACGAAGTCTAGAAGAGAGATTCTTGTTGAGCTTTGTTGTCATTCTTTGAGAAATCAAGGAAAGTCTGAAGGTGTTTTATGGGCAATTTAGCATTAATCTCCACTGTATCAGTCACATGCCTTATGCTGATTATAAGGGAGAACAAGAAGTCATGATACTTAACATCATTCGTCTCGGTCTGCCAGCCCCATTTCTACTAATGACATATGAACTGGATACTGTTCATCTTCATATAATGTCACTATTTGTTCTGGTGCCTGAGCCTAAAATTAAAAGATAGTTGTCAAGAAATACAGTAATGTCTTTGCTGGTTTCTCCCTCCTATATCTGGCCTATATCACATAGGAAGGAAAATGCATTCTCCAAATTTATGAATAATTTGTATTTTAAAAAGATCTTTGTGATGGTTTCCTATTAAATCCCATTCTTTCCAATCTTATATTTAAAATAACTTCAACCCAAAGTTTTCCTAGATTAAGCCAATGGCTTTAATACTACCATCCCTGTTAAAATTCATTTATATTCTACCTATAAGGCATTATACTTTTACACATAAACTGACCAAATTTTGAATGTTATTCATAGAGATGAATAAATAATGTCTGTAAGAATACTTACTAGCCCTGTCTGTATTTTCACTGGCTTGAGAGAATCTGTACATAAGCTATTTACACTACTCTGCACACACAAAAGCATATGTACAGAGGTTTTCAAAAAGCACTTTCTAGTAACAGCACTGTTTCATTAAGCACTCATTCTTGTCAGAGCCAGTACATCAGGAATCCCCAAATCCTGGATCCCAAAATCAGGGTAGGTTGGGCTGAAACAACAGTGCTGAGGACTAGGGTGAATTAGAGTATATTTCCATTCAAAGGAGTTGATATACCACTTTGGCTGACTGCCATTTTGGAAAAGAGACCTAGGATTCCTGGAATTTAAAATATTTAATCAGAAGTCAAGGGGCGCTGGGTGGCTCAGTCATTAAGCGTCTGCCTTCAGCTCAGGTCATGATCCCAGGGTCCTGGGATCGAGCCCTGCATTGGGCTCCCTGCTCCGCGGGAAGCCTGCTTCTCTCTCTCCCACTCCCCCTGCTTGTGTTCCCTCACTCGCTGTGTCTCTCTCTGTCAAATCAGTAAAATCTTAAAAAAAAAAATACTTAATCAGAAGTCAAATACAGACTTTTTGGGGGTAAATTTTTCCAATTTTAAAACAGGTTCAGGCCAGATTCTGCCTATGGGCTACCCCTTTGTGACATGCTAAACCTCTAAAGAAAGCATATTTATATTAAACACGATCTGAACTTTCTCATTTGAACATTTTTTTTTTAAAATAAATGTGTTATATGTGTGATATAGGTGTGTGTGTGTGCTGTTGATTGTGTGGTGTGTCTGGTATGTTTGGTGTGTGTGTTGTATGTAGTGTGTATGTGGTATGTGGGTATGTGTGTGCAGTATGTGTTATATTTTTTTTAATGATTTATCTATGAGGGGGGGAGAGCATGTGTGCGTGAGCAGGGGGAGGGGGAGAAGGAGAGAGAATCTCAAGTAGACTCCCTGCTGAGTGCAGAGCCCCACACAGGGCTTGATCCCACGGCCTGTGCCAAAATCACAAGTTGGGCATTTAACTGAGACACCCAGGCGCTCTGTGTGTGTATTCTATATGTGTTACGCATTTTGTCTTTTTCTGTGTGTTATGTGTGGTGTTGAGTGGTATATGTGTGATGTGTGTGTTGTTTTGGTGGTGTAGGTTTGTGAGGTATATGTGTGGTGTATTTGTGGTGTGTGAAGGATATTTCTGTAGTGTGTGTGGTATATTTTGGTGTGTAGTTTTTCTGTGGTGGTGTGTGTGGTTTGTGTTATGTGTAGTTTGTGCTGTGTGGAGAGAATGATGTTTGTGTGCTGTCTGTATGTAGTGCCTGTGGTATATGAGCAGTGTCAGTGTGGTTTTGACTGGTGCATGGTGTATTTGGGGTATATGTGTTTGTGTGTGTTTAGTGTATGTGCATTATGTGTATGGGTGAGATACATGTGTGGTGTGTCAAACGTGTGTGTATATATGTGGCATATAATTGTGCAGTGCAAGTGTTGTAGGTAGTGTATGAGTGGTATGCATGATGTTTCTAACGTGTTTGTGTGGTATACGTATGGTGTGTGTGGTGTAAATGGTGTATTGGTTTCATGTGTGCACAGTACGTGTTTGGTGTGTGTATGTTTCACATGTGTTTTGTGTGTTTGTGTGTGTGCTATCTGCCTTTGTAGTGTATGCTGGTCTGTTGTGAGTGGTATGTGTGTTCCAGTGTTGTGTGTTTGTGTTGTGTTGGTTATGTGTGGTGCCTATATGGTATATATGTGGTGTGTGAATGAAATTTCTGTAGTGTGCATTGTCTATTTTTATATGTGTGTGGTGTTTTTGTGGTGTATGTGTGGTATATATGTGCTAAATGTTTAGTGTGTGTTGTATATTTCAAGCGTGTGTGATATGTGTTGTGTGCTGTATGCACACCCTGAGTGTGGTTTTTATGTGGTGTGTGGTGTGTGTAAAACGTGTGCAGTATGTGTGTGTGCATGGTATGTGTGTACTGTGTGTCAGGTTATATGTGGCGAATGTGTGGTATCTGTTTTGTGTGTGGTATATGTGGGGTGTACAAGTATTGGGTGATGTGATATATGATGAATATGTGTTGTGTGCACAGTTTGTAGTAGCAATGTGATGTACGTGTGTGTGTGTGAGGTCTGAATGTTTTTTGAGTGATGTGTGTATGTTGTATGTTTGGTGTGTGTTGAATGGTGAATATATGGTATTTGGGTGTTTTGGCTGCAATATATTTTGTATGTTCTGTATGTGTACTGTGTATTGTATGTTTATTATGTGCAGGGTGTGAGTGCTGTATGTGTGGTGTTTTTTGGTGGTGTGTATTTTTGAGTTGTTCATGTGTTAGTTATGTGTGGTGTCTGTGGTTGAATATGTGGTATGTGAATGGTATTTCTGTGGTTGTGTGGGGTACGTATGGTGTGTGTGCTATATGGTGTTTGTGTGTCTTGTATTTCGTTTGTATAATTCTTGTTTGTTTTGTGTGTTTAGAGTGCGCAATGTGTCTACTGTGTGTGGTATGTGTGTGCTCTGGGTGTAGTTTTTATGGTGCGTGTGGTGTGTTCGTGGTATATGTGTAGTGTGTGTGAAAGGTTTTCGATATGTGTGTGTGTTACGTGTGTGTTTTGTGTGGTATATGGTATGTGTTGTATGTGTGGTATGTGGTTTATGGGTGTCTGCCATATATTTTGCGTGTTATATTCTATAAGTGTAGTGTGTGTTGTATATTTCTGTGTGTGCTATGTGTGGAATGTGAATGCTGTATGTGTTTATTTGAACCTTTTGATACAGGTTCTACTGCATTAAACAATTCAAAATTCTTACAATTCAATCCTTTCCATGGCTTTGACCAGAATTCCCATTCTGGCCTTTCCTACTTTTAGGATGCAGTTCAATGTCACATCCCAGACCTACCTATTCACTTACCATTTGACTGCCTACTAAGGAGGAGCTCAAATACTATACCATATCCTGATCTCTCCAGATGGAAATAGTCCTTCTTGTACCCATACTTCTTTTATAGAACATATTCTACCTCAAATTTATTAATGGTTTACAAATGTTTCATTTCCCTCACTGATTTATGAGTTCTTTGATTACAGATTACATCTTGATCATTTTCATCTTTTTTTTTTTTTAAAGATTTTATTTATTTATTCATGAGAGACAGAGAGAGAGAGAGAGAGGCAGAGGGAGAAGCAGGCTTCCCGTGGAGCAGGGAGCCCGATGCGGGACTCGATCTCAGGACCCTGGGATCATGACCTGAGCCGAAGGCAGACGCTTAACCATCTGAGCCACCCAGGCGCCCTCATTTTCATCTTATTCATGACATCAGTGATATTTTATATCATTGTAGGGCTAAAAAAAACTTGCTAAATATAAATTTAAAGCATAATTTTAACAAGCCTTAAAATTAATCTTGTATTTACAGATTTATATGCTTTAAAGCTTTTTTTTTTTTTTTCCATCTAGAGTTGCATAAATAGAAAGCACTTTGGAAAGTGAATCAGGGACCCTACAAATAGCCTCAATAAGATTTTGGCTAATTAAGATAGATAGTTACCATGGAAGAAGCATAAAGTTGTTTTCCTTGAAGACAGTCTATCATAGCCCACAATGCTTCCATGCTCCATTTGGGACAATATGGTATTCTTGTCTTTCCTGGATCTCTTAAGGGAGGTTTAAACCCTGCCAAGAGAACCTTTATGGCTTGGGCTGGATACCGCATAAGGTGAAGAGGAATTTGACGCAGTCTGTCACAAAAGAAATTCTTAAAATGTTCAGAATGTCACAATTAAAATTCTCTAACAGCTAAAGCTGTAAAACATAGAGAAAAAACTTCAGACATTGGATTTGGCAATGAATTAGCTGTGATATCAAAGCACAAACAACAGAAGAAAAAAATAAATTGGACCACATCAAAATGGAAAACTCTGCAAAGGACGATCAACAGTGAAAAAGCAACTTACAGAATGAGAGAAAATACATACTAAAAAGTAGACATTTCTCCAAGGAAGATACATAAATGGCCAACAACCACATGAAAAGGTGCTCAATATCATTAATCATCAGGGAAATGCAAATCAAAGCCACAGTGAGATACAACCTCACATCCATTAAGGTGACTACTATCAAAACACCAGAAAATACCAAGTGTTGGTGAGGATGTGGAGAGAGACTGGAACTCTTGGACACTTAGTGTACAATGGTACAGCTGCAATGGAAAACAGTTTGCTGGTTTCTTCAAATACTAAAAATAGAATGAGTATGTGATCCAGCAATTCCACTTCTCAGTATATACCCCCAAAGAACTGAAAGCAGGGTCTCGAAGAGGTATGTACACTCATGTTCATACCAGCAATTCACAATAGCTAAAAGGTGGAATCAACCCAAATATCCAAATATCCATTTATCCATGGATGAATGGATAAATAAAAGGTAGTGTATACATATGATGGAATATTATTCAGCCTTAAAAATGAAGGGAATTCTGACACATGCTACATGGTGAACCTTAAGGAAACTATGCTAAGTGAAATAAGCCAGTTACAAAAGGTCAAATACTGTATGATTCCACTTATATGGGATACCTATAATAATCAAAATCATAGGGAAAGAAAGTAGAATGGTGGTTGCCAGGGGCTGGATGAGGGGGAAATGAATGGGGAATGCTGTTTAAAGGGTACAGAGTTTCAGTTTTACAAAATGAAAAGAGTTCTGGAGGTTGGCTATATAACAATGTGAGTATAGTTAACACTAAACTCTACATTTAAAATGATTAAGATGGTAAATTTTATGATACCACAATTAAATATTACAAACAAAAAAATGGAAAATAACAAGTGTTGGCAAGGATGTGCAGAAACTGGAACCCTTGTGTATTGCTGATGGGAATGTAAAATGGTACAGACACTGCAAAAAAGTTTGGCAGTTCTTCAGAGAGTTTAACAAAATTACCATATAATTCAGCAATTCTACTTCTAGGTATACATACCAAACAATTGAAACCAGGGACTCAAACAGCTACTTGTACATTAATATTCATAGCAGCATTATTCATGATAGCCAAAGGATACAAAGGAGTGTTATTTAGTCATAAAAATAATGAAATTCTGATACATGCTATAATTGAGTGTACCCTGAAAACTTTATCCTAAGTAAAATAAACCAGACACAAAAGGACAAATACTGTATGACACTATGTATATAAGGTACCTAAAATAGGACAAATTCAAGACAGAAAGTAAAAAATGGTTACCAGGAGGTGAGGAAAAGGGAATGGAATGTTAATGCTTAGTGGGTACAGAATTTCTGTTTGGGATTAGGAAAACATCCTGAAAATGGACAGTGGCAATAGCTGCACAACATCCTGAATATACTTAATGACAATTAAATGTATACTTAAAAATGGCTAAAATGGTAAATTCTATATTTTACAATAAAAGACTTACAGATTTTTAAAAAAATCCTAATAGCTTTAAAGGTTTTTCTTTTAAAAGAAAAACCAAAAATTTTCCAATAATTATTATTTAAAAAACCTCTAAGAATTCTAATTCAACTAAGTTGACTTAAAAAAAACAATCAACCTGTTTATTGTCAGCTTTTCAGTTGATCCGTAATCAACAAATTGTACCAGGACAGCTAGAGGATTAAATTCTTTAACAGACACAATCTTTGCTCTATACCATAAGCCATCATCATATTCTGCAAGGCAAGGCATTTCTGGAAAGACAGAAAAAGTAAAAAATCACATTGCCTTGTATTTTCTTTAAAAAACAATTTTTTTAAATACAGGAAAGTACAAAGAAAATGTAATCACCATAAACCCATCATTCATATTTAAACACTCAACAGTCTGTCATATGTTAGATTCTGCTTTTTTCTGTTTATAATTTATATAGCTTGTTTTTCCTAATTCCTAAGAATTAAGCTCTGAAGAAAGGCACTTCTCCCATTCTCATAGTTCCTAGTTCTGCCCATGGCTTAGACTATCCTTCTAATATCCCCACTTGTTAGACTCGTGAAATTTCATTTCATTTAAGCCATCATCATCTGCAAAAGATAATAAAATGGTTTCTGCTATTCATTTCAATTTTGTGCTCCTCCAATCCATTCTCTATAAAACCACCAGAATTAAATTTTAAAAATTCAATTGCCCTTGTTTAAAATTCTTCAATGGCATTATAACCATCTACAATATCAAGTCCTTAGCACTGCAGTTATAGGGTTGTTCCCATTCTACTCCCAACCAACTCCTATCATATATTCTCAAGTGTTACCTAACTAGAATTACCTGAGCCTCTACTTTAGTTCATGGCTATTCTCCATAATTAGAATGTTCACCCATGCCCTTTTTCTGATAAACATCTCTTTCAAAGATCAGCTCCAACATGATTTTTATAAAGCTCTGAGTACTTCTAGTCATTGGTTTCTCTGTGATCCAACGGTACTGTGCATACACCTTTGATATGAGCTGTTATTTTCATACTGAACTTGGTTTTCATGTCCCCTCTCAGCTAGCCCACTAGTTCTTATGTGCAGAACTGTATTTATATTCCTACTATGGTACCTGGTACAAGCAATTGCTTGATAGAAAATCTGCTAATAAATGAATGCTAGGCTTGAGTAAAATTGTGGAAAAATTAGTATAGTATGTACTTCCCTTTTCTTCATACACCTTCAGATTTCAGAGTAGATGGAACACACTTCAGGCCCTTGTCTTGCCCTACTTCCATCCCTCTCTTTATGTTATCATATTCTTTTCTACATAATCTCCACTTGTGGGCAAGTGATATTTAAATACTATATGACTTTAATGTACAAAGATTTTTATTAAAGAGTTTTAAACAATTTCTTGTGTTTATAGAAAAGATTATCAATAGAACAGTAAAGAATCTCCTCTAATAGAGCTGTCTGCACAGTAAGCAATTGACTGAATCACTGTTAATGGTCTCAACTTTTACTATTTCCAGCCTTAAAAACATGGCTAAAGGTTCATCTCAAAATAGAACTAAAAAAACCAAAAACCAAAAAACCCAACCAATCTAGTTGCCATATTATTTTAACCTGCAAAACTTTTTAATAGGCATTTGCCTATGAATCAACTTGTACATATGCATACTTAAAAATTTTTTTTATTTTAGAATAAAAAATAAAATACCCACAGAAAAAATAAAGTGCCCACAGAAAATGGAGCTATATATAGCTCCATGAATGATCACATTATGCACAGAATGTTTCTGTGACTTCCCTTGAGACAAGAAGACAATGAGGAAGGAACTGCTTCTTCCAGACTATAAATCTGAGTTTATAAAAAGAAAAAATCATGAATTTATTCTTTCACTCATTCAGCAAATGTTTATGAGCACCTAACTTGTGCAAGGTGCCCTTCTAACTGCTGGTGACACAGCAGTACAAAGAGTCCCTGCTCACAGTGCTATTTAAAAAAGGAATAGAAGGCATGGAGAAAAATGGGGTAGGGGAGAGTGGCAGGCTTTATACTTTATATGGGGAGGACAGGGAAGACCTGCAAAATGGGGACAGTTGAGCAGAGATCTAAATTGCTGTACAGTTCGGGGGAAGAACATTCCAAGCAGAGGAAATAGCAAGTGCTGTTTATCAGCCAAACATGAGCCATAAGTGATTACAATCTCATTGAGTAAAATCAGGTAAGACTTTAGGCTGATGCTTTCCTTTGCTTTAGCATATCCTCTGATATGTACAAAATGCTATGAATAAAAATATACCTCTATATATCACATATTAATAAAAATGTATAGACACCATTCATGCTTTTCAGAAACTGTCAACACCAGTAAAGAGATGCATTTTCTTCATAGAAGAATCACATATATTTACTAAATATGGGTAGGAATGGATTAGAAGAAAAAAAGCATGACTTGACCTATCTTGATAGGACAAAATCTGAGCTCCCCTGCCCTACTTCAAAATTATCAGTGTAGGTGGTTTGTAATTAAAATTACTGCCATTCAGGTCTGAATGACAACTCTAACAATTTGAGCTAATAGCAAAACCTCAAGCTTAGAAAAATCATCTTTATGCAATTTTCCAATGCACCCTGAGTTTCAGAAAATGGAAGTGACCCAAGGCAGTTACTTCCCTTCTCTTACTTCACTCATCTAGAAAATGAGAAAGATTATCTATTGAGTGTCTTGAGGAATCAAAGAGATCATGCATATAAAGTATATAAAAATATCATATGATTTCACTCATATGTGGAATTTAAGAAACAAAACAGATGAACATAGGGGAAGGGAAGGAAAAATAAAGTAAGATGAAAATAGAGGGAGACAAACCATAAGGAAACTCATAACTCTAGGAAATAAACTGAGGATTGCTGGAAGGGAGGCAGGTGGGGGGATGGGGTATGGACATTAAGGAGGGCACTTGATGTAATGAGCACTGGGTGTTAGATGCAACTGATGAATCACTAAATTCTATCTCTGAAACTAATAATACATTATGTGTTAATTAAATTGAATTTAAGTAAAAAATTTAAAAAATATATCAGTTAATGTTAGAAATAGCTGAACCTCAAAAGCCCTTAAAACAACAGTTTATTAATTCCATTTTACTCAGAAAATTTAGTATACCTGTTCTAAAATCCGTCAGAAGAGGAAATGTCTCCACATTCTTATTAAACCTCCGTAGTGCTTCATTAAGGCTCTCAGACTCAGATTCCCAGCTGATTCCACTGTCATCTGTATCACTATGCTGGTTAAACAGATTACAACTTTCTACAGAATCAAGGCAAATATATACCTAAGTGGGGGGAAGGGAAGGAAAAAACTTTCAAATTCTGTACAAAATTATTGTGGTAGTTGGTAGCCTCTAACAATGGCCCCGATGTTCCCTTGTACAGTTTCCCTCCCACAGGATTCCAGAGTTGATCTTTGTGACCAAAAGAACATGACATAAGTGATACATGACTGCTGAGATCAGATCATCAAAGACATGTGGCCTCTGTTTTGGTGGTAAGCTCTTTCCACAACTGTTCTCTCTCAGGGAAGCATGCACCCATGTTCTTAGTAGGACAGTGGGGAGGCCCACAGGGCCAAGAACTGAACCTTCCAGGTAACATCGATGAGAGTCTTTTTGGAGGTGGGTCCTGCAGTGACCCCCCTCCACCCCCAATATCTTGACTGAGCCTAGCAATGAGAGATCCTCCTGGATTTCTGACTCTCATGTGTGTTTTGTTTTAAGCTGCTAAGTTTGGGGTAATTTGTTATGCAGCAATAAATAACTAATACGAAAAGAAATCATTATAAAAACCAACACAGTTGTACACTACTATTTTCTTTAATGGAATTATAGAGCAAATTCTTCCCTTGTCTGTGAAGAATGGTTTACTATGTAAAATAGCTAAAGGAACTGCCTGTGCTACTTAATGTGTCACTTCCTTCCTTCTTGTTAGGCAAGGACATATAATTGAACTTTCTTTAGGACACTTATTTATCCAATCAATACTTATTGAGTGCCTATTATATATTAGGCAGGATTCTAGATCCTGGGGACACATCTGTGGCCTAAAGGGGCAAAAATCCCAGTCTTCAAGGAGTTACATTCTAATAGGGAGAAGCAGACAAACATAGTAAGAAAGTGACATAATGTGTTAGAAGGTGATAAATGGCATGGAAAAACAGAGCAGAAAAAAGAGCATCTAGAGTTCAGTGTAGGAAAAGGACAAGGAAATAAGATGTTTAAAGTTTCAAAGGTGGAAATAGTTCTGCCTTAAAAATCTAAATGTTGAGGGGGGAGGAGCAAGATGGCGGAGGAGTAGGAGACCTGGATTTCCTCTGGTCCCAGGAATTCAATTGGATAGGGATCAAACCATTCTGAACACCTACGAACTCAACAGGAGATTGAAGAAAAGAAGAGCAACAACTCTCTCATCAGAAAAGCGACCACATTCTGGAAGGTAGGACGTGCGGAGAAGTGAATCCGAGGCGATATTCGGGAGGATAGACGGCGGGGTAGGGGGCCTCGGTCAGCGGCTACCGGCAAGTGATAGAGCCCGGAGCATAAAATCGGAACTTTTAGAAGTCGGCTCCGATGAGGGACGTCGCTCCAGTGGCTAAGCGGGGGGTGGAACCCTCGCTGGGACAGTGTGGTCTCAGGACCCTCGGGGTCACAGAAAGACCGGGGGTGCCTGAGTGCGGCAGAGCTCCCAGGTATCGGAGCGGGGAAGCCGGCTGCAGAGACGGAGTCCAGACGCAGGCTCTCAGCTCGGAGTTGCCATAAACCGTGATCTGCGGCACAGTCGGGCCACTGCTCCTCCGGCAGGGACCCAACAAGCGGCAGATCCGGGGAGACTCCCCTTCTTCCCCTGGGAGGAGCGGTGCGGGAGCGCACTGCAAGGATCTGCTGGGTTTGGAGACTCCACACAGGGTCGGGTGCCAGAGATAGAAACGCTCGGTCACAGGCCGGGTGAGCACGGAGTGCGGCCAGAGACCTGGGAGATGGGAGCGATTGACTGCTTTTCTCTGGGGGCTCACTGAGGAGCGGGGCCCTGAGTTCTCAGTTCCTCTGGGGAGGAGACTGGGAGGCTGCCATTTTCACTCTCGTCCTCCAAAGCTGCACGGAAAGCTTGCAGAGAACAAAAGCTCCTGAGAGCAAACCCAAGCAGATTACTTAGCCCAGACCAGCAAGGGCGGGGCAATTCCGCCTCCGGCAAAGACATTTGGGAACCATGGCAACAGGCCCCTCCCCCAGAAGATCAGCAAGGACAGCCAGCCAAGACCAAGTTTCCCAATCAATGAGAACGGCAGAACTCCAGCGCTAGGGGAATACTGCACATAGAATTCATGGCTTTTTCCCCATGATTCTTTAGTCTTCGAAAGTTAATTTTTTTTTAACTTTTTTTGAAAATTTTTTTCCCTTTTTCAACCAACATCTTATCAATCCCTTTTTAAAAAATCTTTTTTATTTTTCATTTTTAGAGTCATATTCTATCCCTTCATAGTAGTTACCCTTATTTTTGGTGTATATATATATATATAAGTTGTTTTCTCCTTAAAATTTTGGGATATAGTTTCTTCTAACAGATCAAAATATACTCTAAATCTCTAGTGTATGGCTTTGTTCTAGTCTCCTGCCTGATCACATTCTTTTTTTTTTAAATCCTTTCTTTTTTCACCCAACTTATCAATTCCTTTTATAAAATCTTTTATAATTTTCATCTTTACAGTCATATTCCATCCCTTCTTTGTATTAACCCTTATTTTTGTACATATATAAGTTTTTCTTTCTTTAAAATTTTGGGAGGCACTTTCTTCTAACAGACCAAAATATGCCCAAAATCTAGTGTGTGGTACTGATCTATGCACCAGCCTGATCATATTCTGTTTTTTGTTTTGTTTTGTTTTTATTTTTCTTTTTTCTTTCTTTCCCTTTCTTTTCCCCTAGTTTCAGGTCTTTTCTGATTTGTTTAGTGTATATTTTCTGGGGACGTTGTTACCCTGTTAGCCTTTTGTTCTCTCATTCATCTGTTCTCCTCTGGACAAAATGACAAGACGGAAAAAATCACCTCAACAAAAAGAACAAGAGGCAGTACCGACTGCCAGGGACCCAATCGATATGGACATTAGTAAGATGTCAGAACTAGAGTTCAGAATGATGATTTTAAAGATACTA
>NC_138371.1:102428155-102452312 GCF_054177405.1 Leptonychotes weddellii | reverse complement strand
GGCGCCTGGGTGGCTCAGTTGGTTAAGCGACTGCCTTCGGCTCAGGTCATGATCCTGGAGTCCCTGGATCGAGTCCCGCATCGGGCTCCCTGCTCGGCGGGGAGTCTGCTTCTCCCTCTGACCCTCCCCCCTCTCATGTGCTTGCTCTCTCTCATTCTCTCTCTCTCAAATAAATAAATAAAATCTTAAAAAAAAAAATAAAAAATAAAAATAAAAATAAAAATCTAACAAGTGAACTGTAAATCTAGAAATAAAAATATCTTGCTATATAAAATGTTTATGTTATTATTTATGATGAGTTCCCTATTTCCATTAAGAATTTATGGCATCTTGTAATGTGAAAACATATCTATAACAGGCTAATTATGTTTTTTAAAATATTACAAAACAGAAGCACTGGGAAACTGGAAAGTGCTATTTATTGAAGCTAAGCTTAAAATCCAGCTCTGAGTTTCCTGTATGAGGGCAAAATAGAGGCAATGTTATAATGCCAAATAAAAGGAAAAAAAATTTTATCTGCTGAGAGAATCCTTTTCTGGCAGTGAATTCTATTAGCATTTTAGAATTTACATTTCTATATCCAAACAACACTGGATAACAAATGTTGTGGAATTAAATAGCTGTGATGATTGCACAACTCTGAATATACTAAAAACCACTGTATTGTACCCTTTAAAAAGGTAAATTTTATAATATATAAGTTATATATCAATAAAGCTTAGTTTAAAGATACAGAAACATTAAGTGAATCTTAGTGCAATTTAAGCCTTTTTTAGGACATTTATAAAGCATGATATAGTGTATTGCTTTCTCAATAAATAATTTACAATTCTCTATACTCTAACACATCAGACACAAAGAATTGTACTGAAGACCTGAAGTGTAAGGCAAAATATGACATTTTATCCAGAATTTGTTTTTCTATAGTTTAGATTTTTATAGAAAAATAGCTCACTTACTTCTTTCAATATCTCTTCAGAATGCTCCAAAGTACAATATTTATGGTATGCCATAAAATAAGAAAGTGACATTCCATCAAAATAGAGATGAATAGATAATTTCTCCCATGGGTTTTCAGGTAATTCCTATGTAAGTTCAATAAACAGAATTATTACTATAAAAATAAAGTCTGAAGATTAAAATTTTTGAGTAGGCAAATAAGAAATTAGATTTCTGATGACCACAGTATTACCAGTTTGATCAGTGGCTCATTTCATAAAATTTTCTTCCTGGTATTTTAACGGTAATTCTACTATCATGGTTTCTGTAAAATATACTTACATGTCCATAAGGTAGAGAGTTTTCTAGTTATTTACTAAAAAATTACATCATCTTTAGAGGATACTAATAATTTATACTAAGTAGAAGGAGAAAGAAAAGGTATGTCCAGAGGTAAAGAAATGAAGTCTTGTTAAAAATCCAGAAATGGGGTGCCTGGGTGGCTCAGTTGGTTAAGTGACTGCCTTCGGCTCAGGTCATGATCCTGGAGTCCCAGGATCGAGTCCCACATCGGGCTCCCTGCTCGGCAGGGAGTCTGCTTCTCCCTCTGACCCTAACCCCTCTCCTGTGCTCTCTCTCATATAAATAAATAAAATCTTAAAAAAAAAAAAAAATCCAGAAATGGCAGGAATCAGAAGAAATTCATGACTGTTTAGAAGGAGTTATAATAGCTTTAAAATTCTTAAGTTCACTTAACAGTCATTAGGTACCGAACATGTACATAGCTGATAAGCTGATCATTTCTCATCGTTTACACTTGGTACCACCTTAGGCCTACTGTCTCTACTGAGTTACCGTAATTGCCTTCCAGCAGATCTCCCTGTTCCCTATCTTTTCTACTCTCCAGCTTTTCTCAGTGTAGCAGAGTGGAAATACTAGAATGTAAAGGGTAGGTTATGTCACTCCTTTGCTCAAGTCCTCAAGTGGCTGCCTGTGTCAGTTTGAGAGCTGAAACTTTCACAAATCTCCCCCCATCTCCAACTCTTCTCTGTCTTGCTCCTTCTGCTCCAGCCCCAATGGCTTCTCTGCCAGACCTTGAACACTCCAGACACGCTCCTGCCTTGGAGCTCTCTGCACTGTTCTCCGGAGAGCTGCATGGTTTGTCCTCTCGCCATTTTAAAGTCTTTACTCCTATCTCATTTTTTGCAGTGAGGTCTTCCCTAACCACTGTATTTAAAATGTTACCTTCTCCCCTGTCCCAACCTCCCCATCAGCCTTTCCTTCTTTATTTTCTTCCTAGCACTTACCAAGATCTAATATACCTTATATTTTATGTTTTTTATTTTGTTTCCCACTACTAAAACGGAAGCTCCATGAAGGCAGAAATTTGGCTCTTCAGTTCATTGTTGTACCTCCAAGGCTAAGAACAGAGCTCAGCTCATAAGAGGTACTCAGTATTTCTTAGTAGTATATAAAAACACAGGAGCACGTCTGGGTAAGGTCTGGTATGGCAGTAAGGGCTGCAGGACGTGCACATTCATGGTTTCTGACCATTCAAGCAGCCTTGGATATGCTATGAATTGCTCTCCTCTGTTAAGCTAAGCAGCAAAGAAAGCGACCTTGATAAACTAAAAAATTTCAATCTCTACCTCACTGCCATGACCTTCCATAGAGGCTATGAGTAACCAGAGAGGCTCTTGGTACTAACATCAGCAACAATAAAACTTTTCTACTGTTTTATGTAAGTGGGTCTATGGCTCTTGTTAAGTCTTTAACATCCTCTAATTACACCTTTCATACAGAAATACTTTCCTTACAGTTTTTGTACCTTTCTACTGGAATCCTCAAACATAGCTGCAGATTAATCTTATTACCTCACTGCTCAGAAACCTCCAATGGGGTGCCACTGATTGACTTTTACTTCTCTTAAATCCTATTCACCACTACTTTTCCTCATAAAACCTCTATTATTCTAGCCAAACAGTTATACTATTTCCTAAATGTGCCATGCCCAGTTCTGTCTCTCTATGCTTACTTGTGTATTCCATTTCCCCGGTCAGGAGAACTTTTCCATCTTTTCTTTAAGGGCTACCTCACTTACCATCTCTAAATTCCTATTACACTTACTCTTTTTACCACTTGGCTCTTGGCATGTCACTTTGTAGTGTGGAATTTTTAGGTTTATGTCCTGTATCTAGTTGTTTCACTAACTAGATAAGTTCTTTGAGGACAGGGATTACCTGCACCTAGCACAGTGCTACATACATGGTAACATCCTGAAAACTCCTACATGTAATTATAAACAACTCCAGTTCTTTGATGCTGCTCCCTGTTGCTGATAAAGAATCTTTCAGATTACTGACTTTAGTACTTACGAAAGTTCTTAGGAACCTTCTCAAATTAGGTTTATTTAAAACAAGCCTAAAAACCAAAATGGTAACTCTTCCATGTTAATGAATAAGTTATATTCATACAGGAACATGGCTTGTCATAAAAATATCCCTCAAATTATGTTACCTATGATACTTTATAGCAAATAATTTAAATCAACAATATATGCTTTAAATATACATTACCATAATGTGAATTTCCACCTCTCTCTTTGAAAGCAGTTCCTGAAGGAGTTCTATTGCATCTGGTTGCCAGACATTCCCAACCTATTTGGGATTAATAAACTCAGATTCTTTCAGATTTTCAAAAAATATGACAGAGCAGAAGGCAGATGAGAAATACAAAAGTAGCCATAAACAGGTTAACAGCAGGTAAGAGTATAACATATACAAGCAGTTTTAAGAGAATATCATGGATATATGATAAAAATGATCTGAAGAAATAATTTGCCTGAGCTTCCCCTATAGTTCTCTCTTGAAACATTTTATGCTTTAAAAATATAAACCTACATTAAAAACAAAGCATCACAAAACAATTTTTTTTTAAAACCAATATGCCAATTGGTGCTTGTCTAATGCCCATAATATGTATTTACTAAGGAGCAGTGATTGTTGTTTTTATGTTAAGAGGTTTACATGGCAAAATTGGGACCTCCTGCCAAAAGCCACTGAGCAGCCTCAAGCTGCCAATGCCATGTGAAAGCTATTTGGAGGTGGATCCTCTATCCCAGTGAACCCTTAGATGCCTGAATCTCTTGTGGACATATTCATTGCAGCATCACTAGGGATCCTGCGCCACAGAAATTGTATGAGGGAAAGTTTATTGTTAAATTGGACCACTAAGTTTTAGCTTAATTTATTATGCAGCAAGAGATAATTAATATGCCATTCCTTTATCTGATTTCCAGCTTTGAATCTGTTATGATTTTATTTGATGAAGAAATCACTAAATTTTAACAATCTTACACTTTCCCATCTATGAAGATATTAGGTCTCCTTACTTATTCAGATGATTTTTTATATCCTTCAGTATGATTTTGTAGTGTTCATCATAAAGGCCCTTTAGCTGTCTTATTAAACTTATTTCTAAGTATTTTATTATTTTTGCTGCAACGGAAAAGGATATCATCTTATATTCTAATTTCTAGAAAATTATTGTTAATAAAAAAGACAATATTTAAAATTAGTCATCCCACAAATTACAATTTACTCACAGGTTTGGTATTATAGAGCTGACATGGAATACAAAACTGGGGCGTATCAGGATATAGTAAAATAGGGTAAAGATGACACTGTGGAATTTTCTCGGTAAATCCATGATCTAAATACTGTACCTGAAATAGGACAAATAAAATTTATAATTTAAATTTACTATTAAAAAGTAGGGGCCAGAAGGCACTCTTTGGTATTTAAAAGAAACAGACATCCTAGAAAAATATCTAAATCTGGATTTGAAAAATCTCCAGAAAAAACATAGAATTCCCTCATCCCATAGTGTATTAAACTTCATTGTCAAAGGTTTTACGCATAAACCAAAGCTTTTTTTTATAAACGGAGTCTTATTAGATTTATAAATTCCTTAAAAATTTTTTTGAAGACAATTTAATTGTTTTGTTTTTCTAAATATTTTAGAAGCACTGATTTACATTTAATAAAGGAATATATTGGTTTGTTTTCTTGTTGAATTTTAAGAGTTTTTTGTACATTTTAGATAACAGACCTTTACCAGATGTATCTTTTGCAAATATTTTCTCCCCCTGTGTGGCTTGTCTTCTTATTCTTTTGACACTGGCTTTCACAGAGGGAAAGTTTTTTTTTTAAAGATTTTATTTATTTATTTGAGAGAGAGAGAATGAAGGACAGAGAGCACGAGAGGGAGGAGGGTCAGAGGGAGAAGCAGACTCCCTGCCGAGCAGGGAGCCCGATGCGGGACTCCAGGATCATGACCTGAGCCGAAGGCAGTCGCCTAACCAACTGAGCCACCCAGGCGTCCAGGGGAAGTTTTTAATTTAAATGAAGTCCAGCTTCATTTCTTTCATGGGTCTTTGGTGCTATTATCTAAAAAGTCATTATCATACTCAAGGTCACTGAGGTTTTCTCTGCTATCTTCTAGGATTTTATAGTTTTGTGTCTTACGTTTAGGTCTGTGATCCATTTTGAGTTAATTTTTGTGAAGGGTGTCAAAGTCTAGATCCATTTTTTTTTTAAGATTTTATTTATTTATTTAATGGAGAGAGAGGCAGGAGAGAGGGAACATAAGGAGGGGGAGTGGGAGAGGGAGAAGTGGGCTTTCCACTAAGCAGGGAGCCCAATGCTTGATCCCAGGACCCCAGGATCGTGACCCGAGCCGAAGGCAGACACTTAATAATTGAGCCACCCAGGTGCCCCTAGATCCATTTTTTTGCATGTGGATGTCCACTTGTTCAGCAGCATTTGTTGAAAAGACCATCTTTGCTTAGTTGTATTGCCTTTGCTCCTTTGTCAAAGATCAGTTGACTTCATTTACATGGGTCTATTTCTAGGCTCTCTCTTCTATTCCATTGAACCATTTGTTCATTGTTTTGCTAATACCACAATGTCTCAATTACTATAACTTTATAGTTAAGTCTTGAAGCCATGTAGCATCAGTCCTCTGGCTTTATTCTTTTCCTTTAATATTCTGTTGGCTCCTCTGGGTCTTTTGCCTCTCCATATAAACTTTAAAATCAATTTGCTGATATCTACAAAATAACCTGCTGGGATTTTGATTGGGATTGCATTGAATCTATCGATCAAGTTGGGAAGAACTGACATTTTGACAATATTGAGTCTTCCTATTCATGAACGTGGAATATCGCTCTGCTCATTTTGATTTTATTCATCAGAGTTTTGTAGTTTCCTCATATAGATCTTCTACATATTCTGTTACAGTTATACTTAAGTATTTTGTTTTTTGGGTTGCTAATGTAAATGGTATTATATTCTTAATTTCAAATTCTATTTGTTCATTGCTGATCTACAGGAAAGTAATAGGCTTTCGTATGTTAACCTTGTATCCTGCAACCTTGCTATAATTGCAGGAATTATAGTTCCTGGAATTATAGTTCCAGGAATTTTATTGTTTCTTTTGCATTTTTTATATAAACATGTCATCTGTGAACAAAGTTTTATTTCTTCCTTCCCAATCTGTTTGGGAAGGATCTGTTAATCTTTTATTTTCTTTTATCTTATTGCATTAGCTAGTACTTCTAGTATGATGTTGAAAAGGAGTTGTAAGAGGGAACATCCTTGTCTTGTTCCTGATCTTAGTGGGAAAGTCTTGAGGTTCTCACCATTAAGTATGATGTTGGCTGTAGGTTTTTTGTAGTTAGTCTTCATCAAGGAGGAAGTTCCCCTCTATTCCCATTACAGTTTTTTAGCATGAATGGGTGTTGGATCCTCTCAGATGCTTCTTCTGCATCTACTGATACGATCATATGATTTTTATTCTTTAGCCTGTTAATGTGATAGATTACGTTAACTGATATTCAAATGTTGAATCAGCCTTGAATACCTGGGATAACTTCCATCTGGTCATGATTTTATATATATATAGGCAGGAAATATATATATATGTAATTATTTTTATACATTGTGGATTTGATTTACTAATATTTTGTTGAGGATTTTTCCATGTATATTCCTGAGACACTGGTCTGTAGCTTTCTTTTCTTATAATGTCATTGTCTGGTTTTGGTATTACAGTAATGCTGTCCTCATAGAATGAATTAGGAAGTCTTCCCTATGCTTCTATCCCCTGAAAGAGATTGTAGAGAAGAGGTAAAGTATCTTCCTTAAATATTTGGTAGAATTCACCAAATGAACCCATGTGGGCCAGGTGTTTTTGTTTTAGAAGGTTATTAATTACAGACTTAATTTCTTTATTAGGTATAGGCCTATTCAGATTTTCTATCTTCTTGTGTGAGTTTTGGCAGATTGTGTCATTTAAGGAATTTGTTCATTTCATCTAGGTTATCAAATTTGTGGGCACTGAGCTATTCATAGTATTCCTTATCTTTTGATGTGCTTAGAATCTGTTGATATCTCTTTTCATTTCTGATATCAGTAATTTGTGTCCTCTTTTTTCTTAGCCTGGCTGGAGGCTTATTGATCGTATTGACCTTTTCAATGAAACAAATTTTTAATTTATTTTTTTTTAAGATTCTATTTATTTGACAAAGAGAGATAGTGAGAGAGAGAAAGCACAAGCAGTGGGAGCAGCAGGCAGAGGGAGAGGGAGAAGCAGGCTCCCCGCTGAGCAAGGAGCCCGATGCGGGGCTCGATCCCAGGACCCTGAGATCATGACCTGAGCCGAAGGCAGACGCTTAGCTTAACTGAGTGAGCCACCCAGGTGCCCCTTAATGAAACAACTTTTAATCTCACAGATTTTCTTTTGATTTCCTGTTTTCAACTTCACTGATTTCTGCTCAAATTTTTTTTCAGCTTACTATAGATTTAATTTTGTCTTTTTGTAGTTTTCTAAGGTGGAAACTTGGAAAATTGATTTTAATCTTTGTTCTTTTCTAATCTATGCATTCAATGCTATGAATTTTCCTCTAAGCACTGCTTTCAGTGCATCTCTTAAGTTTGACATTTTATTTTTCGGCGGGGGAGGAGCAGAGAATCTTAAGCAGGCACCACACTCTTTGCAGAGTCTGATGCAGGGCTCAATCTTATGACCCTGAGGTCATGATCTGAGCTGAAATCAAGAGTTGGATGCTTAACTGACTGAGCCGACCAGGTGCCCCTCATAAGTTTTGATAAGTGTGTTTTCATTTTCACTTAGTTCAAACTATCTTTAAATTTCTCTTGAGATGTCCTCCTTGACCCATGTGTTATTTAGAAGTTTGTTGTTACATCTCTATGTATTTGGGGTTTTTCCAGTTATCTTTGTTAGTGATTTCTAGTTTAATTCCATTCTGGTCTGAGAGCAGACACTGTTTGATTTCTATCCTTTTAAACTTAAGGCCTGTTTTAATGGCTCAGAATGTGGTATATCTTGGTAAATGTTCCATGTGAGCCCCACATCAGGCTCCATGCTAAGTGTGCAGCATGTGTTTGAGAAGAATGTGTATTCTGCTGTTGTTTGATGAATTAGTCCAGGGATGTCAATTATATCCAGTCAATTGATGGTGTTTTTGAGTTCAACTATGTCCTTACTGATTTTCTGCTTGTTGGACCTGTCCATTTCTGACAGAGGAGTGTTGAAGTCCACAACTATGATAGTGGGTATATCTATTTCTCCTGTAATTCTATCAGTTTTTGCCTGACATAGGTTGACTCTCTGTTGTTAGGCACATACACATTAAGGATTATAAGGTCTTCTTGGAGAATTGACCCCTTTGTCATTATGTAATGCCCTTCTTTATCCCTGCTAACTTTCCTGCTTTGAAATCTACTCTGAAATTATTATAGCTACTCCTGCATTCTTTTGATTAGTGTTGGCATAGATTATTTTTCTCTATCCACTTATTTTTAATCTATATGTGTCTCATACTTAAAGTGAGTTTCTTGTGGACAACATATAGTAAATTGGTGCATTTAAACCACTGATCTTCAAAGCAATTATTGATATGGCTGGATTCATATCCAACATACTTGTTACTATTTCCTATTTGTTGCTTTTGTTCTTATTTTTGTTTTCCACTCTCTTTCTGTCTCTTGTGGTTTAAACTGAGCATTTTCTGTTTCTTTAAAAAGTATATTATACTTTTTAAAAAGCATTACATCAAAAACTAATATGTTTGCTAATTGAATTTACATTTAAAAAAAAGAAAGTTGCATTCTCCACAGGAAAAAAAATAAAAAGCATTTTTTACTGGTTTCCATTCAGTATGCTATAATTATTAAACATTTATACTGAATCCAAGTCTATTTTCAAATAACATTGTACCACTTTACAGGTATTATGAGTACCATATAATAAGAAAACAATCCTGATTACTCTCTTCCATTCATTGTACCATAGTCATTGATTTCACTTATATTTAAGCATGCATATACATACACATATATGTATATGGTATATACATATGCAGTTGAATACACTGTTGCTATTACTTTGAACTATTATGCTACATCAACTAAGAATAAGAAAACTGCAACTTTTATTATTTATTTTTTAGAGAGAGCACACAAGCATGGAAGGGCAGAGGGAGAAGGAAAGAGAGAATCTTAAGCATGCTGCACACTTAGCGTGGAGCCTGATGTGGGGCTCAATATCATGACTCTGAGATTATGACCTGAACCAAAATCAAGAATCAGATACTTAACTAACTGAGCCACCCAGGAGCCCCACTACAAGTTTTATTTCATCTTCACTATTCCTTTCTCTTTATATAGATCTGAGGTTCTGACATTATTTTCCTTCTCTTTAAAGAATTTCTTTTAATATTTCTTGCAAAGCAGGTCTACTAGCAACAAGTTCAATTTTTGTTTCTCATTCAGTTTGAAGGATAATTTCACAGGGTATATACAGAATTCTAGGTTGGTGGGGTGTTTTTCTCAAGTTTTTAAATATTTCAATCCACTTTCTTTTTTGTACGGTTTCTGAGGAGAAGTTGGATGTAATTCTTATCTTTGTTCCTCTATAGGCGAGGTGCTTTTTTCCCTCTGGCTTATTTCAGGACTTTTTTCCTTTAACTTTGATTTTCTGTAGTTTGAAATGATATGCCCAGGTGTAGGTTTTTTTAAATTTGTTTTTGTTTTTGCATTTGTCGTAGTTGGTATTCTCTTAGTTCCTGGATCTGTGGTTGAGTGACATTAATTTGGGGGAAATTCTCAGTCATAATTGTTTCAAATACTTCTTTATTCTCCCACTGGTATTCCCATTATACATAGCCCATATCCTTTTGTAGTTGTCCCACAGTCCTTGGGTATTTGGTTCTGTTTCTTCAGTCTTTGTTCTTACTTTTCAATTTTAGAGGCCTCTATTGATAGTCTACTAATAAGCCCATCAAATGCATTCTTCATTTTTGTTTACCTATTTTTGATCTCTACTTTTCTGTCTTTTCTTACTATTTTTATCTCTCTGCTTACACTGTCCGTTGTTCTTGCACACGGCCTACTATATTCATGAGAGGCCTTAGCATATTAATAATAGTTGTCTTAAATTCTCATTCTGATAATTCCATCATCCCTGTCAGGTCTTGTTCTGATGTGTCTGTCTCTTCCAGTCGTGTTTTTTGTCTTTTAGTATGCCTTGTGATTTTTTTCCTTTTTTAAATATTAAAATTGGGGCGCCTGGGTGGCTCAGTTGTTAAGCGGCTGTCTTTGGCTCAGGTCATGATCCCAGAGTCCTGGGATCGAGTCCCACATCGGGCTCCCTGCTCAGCAGGAAGCCTGCTTCTCCCTCTCCCACTCCCCCTGCTTGTGTACTGTTCTTGCTGTCTCTGTCTCTGTCAAAGAAATAAAATCTTAAAAAAAATAAAAATAAAAATTTATTTGGGTTTAATTGACATATAACATTATATTAGTTTCAGGTATACAACATAATGACTTGATATTTATATATACTGTAAAATGATCACCACAAATCTAGTTACTATCCATTGCCTTACATAAATATTTTTGTGTGTGAGGAAAACTTTAAGATTTACTCTTAGCAACTTCCAAATATACAATATATCATTAACTACAGGCACCATGCTGTACATTACAGCCCCATGATTTATTTTATAGCTGGAAGTTTGTACTTGTTGATTCCTTCACCCATTTTGCATGCCCACAACCCTCCTCCTCTGGCAACCATCAATCTGTTCTCTGTATCCATGAGCTTAGTATTTTTTTATATTGATGGTATTTTGTTTTTTATATTCCACAAATAAATGAGATCATATGGTATTTGTCTTTCCGACTTATTTCACTTAGCATAATGACCTCAAGGTCCATTCATGTTGTAGCAAATGGCAAGATTTCCTTCTTTCTTTTATGACCGAATAATCTCTCACTGTTTGTATGTATATATATGTATATGTATATATACCCCATTTTCCTTATCCATTCATCCATCAATAGACAGGTTCTTTCAATATCTTGGCTATTGTAAATAACGCTGCAATGAACATGGGGGTGCATATTATCTTTTTCAGTTAGTGTTTTCATTTCCTTCAGATAAATACCCAGAAGTGGAATTTTTGGATAGTTCTATTTTAATTTTTTGAGGAACCTCCATAGTGTTTTCCATAGTGGCTGTACCAATTTACATTCCCAAGAACAGTGTACAAGCGGTCCCTTTTCTCCACATCCTTACCAACACTTATTTCTTGTCTTTTTGATAAGTCATTCTAATGGGTGTGAGGTGATACTGTGATTTTGGTTTGCATTTCCCTCAAGATTAGTGATTTTGAGCACATTGTTATGCATGTGCTGGTCACCTGTATGTCTTCTTTGGAAAAATGTCTGTTCAGATCCTCTATTCATTTTTTAATCAGTTTTTTGCTATTGTGTTGTATGAGTTCTTTATATATTTTGAATATTAGTACCTTATCAGATATATGACTTGTAAATATTTTCTCCCATTTAGTAAGTTGCCTTTTCATTTTATTGATGGTTTCCTTTGCTGTGAAGAATCTTTTTAGTTTGATGTAGTACAAGTTGTTTATTTTTGCTTTGGCTACCTTTCCTTTTGGTGTATACAAAAAATCACCAAGACCCATGTCAAGGAGTTACTGCTTGTGTTTTCTTCCAGGAGTTTTATGGTTTCAGGTCTTACATTCAAATCTTTGATCCATTTTGAATTAATTTTTATATATGGTGTAAGATATAATCCAGTTTCATTCTTTTGCATGTGGCTGCCCAGTTTTCCCAACACTATTTATTGAAGAGACTGTCCTTTTGCCAGCATATATTCTTAGCTCGTCTGTCATAAATTAATTGACCATACATGCATGGGTTTATTTCTGGGCTTTCTATTCTGTTCCACTGATCTACATGTCTATTTTTATGCCAATACCATACTGTTTTGACTATTTTTTTTTTAAGATTTTGTTTATTTATTTACAGAGAGAGACACAGCGATAGAGGGAGCACAAGCAGGGGGAGTGGGAGAGGGAGAAGCAGGCTTCCCGCTGAGCAGGGAGCCCGATGTGGGGCTCGATCCCAGGATCCTGGGATCAGGACCTGAGCCGAAGGCAGACGCTTAACGACTGAGCCACCCAGGCGCCCCTGACTAATTTTCTTCTTGATAGCTGGACATGATATACTATGTAAAAGAGACTGCTATAAATAGGCCTTTAGTAATGTGGTAGTAAAGTGTGAAGGGAGGGGAAGTGTTCTGAAGCCCTAGGATTAGGTCTTAGTCTTTTAGTGACCTTATGACTCTAGATTGTAAATTTCACAAGTGTTTCTCAGTTTTGTTCTTCTCCTCCTTTTGGTATGGGAGAGGATGGATAGACTGGGCTGGAGTTGGGTATTTCCTTTTTTCCATGTGGAAGACTAGAGTTAACTGGAATTGGGTACTTTCCTTTCTCCTAGGTCAGTTAGGCTGGTGATATCCTAGCTGATTAGGCCCTGGTTAACTAGTTTTCCTGAGGGCAGGCCTTCTTACAAAAAAACCAGAATGCTCTGGCATATTTCAAAAGCTCCTGATGACAGAAGTATGAGGGGATTTTCTTTCTCTATATTTATTGTGAGAATCAGGTTGAACACCTGAAGGTAAATGCCACAGAATTCTGGGGGGCCTTCCTATGACTGGGCCTCTCTGAAATTTTTAACTTTCAGAGCTGTCCACACTGAGTTTCCAGCAATACCTCAATTCCAGTTCCAGTTTTGAGTTTCTGCTCCTATAAGCTGTGACTCCCTATATTTGCCTGATTCTAATCTCTGGAGCAGTGGTTTACCTTGTATACTCCCTCTGTTATGGATTCGAGAAGAGTTGTTGATTTTTCACTTTGTTAGCTTTTTACTTGTTAGAATAATGTGGCAACTTCCAAGCTCCTTACAATTGCAACCAGAACCCAGGAGTCCTCAACAGCCTGTCTTTGAAATGCTTTATGTATTTATGATAATTCAACTTCTAAATTTAGTAATAAGGAATGTCAATAAGTATTTCTTTTGCCCCAATGTAATGAAATTAACATATCACTGTTTAATTGGGTTGGTTTGGCAATCAACATTTTAAAAAATGAAACAGAACTGACTGAAAGGTATCTGAGTACATCACAGGTTGTTAGGGTGAGTACAGTTTAAGATAATATTTCTTTTTTTTTAAGATTTTATTTTTAAGTAATCTCTACACCCAACATGGGGCTCAAACTCACAACCCTGAAATCAAGATCTGCATGCTTCACCAGCTGAGCCACCCAGGTGCCCCTAATGTAATATTTCTTTTTCTTTTTTTAAAGATTTTATTTATTTAATAATAAAAAAATAAAGATTTTATTTATTTGACAGAGAGAGAAACAGCAAGAGAGGGAATACAAGCAGGGGGAGTGGGAGAGGGAGAAGCAGACCTCCCGCAGAGCGGGGAGCCCGTTGCGGGGCTCGATCCCAGGACCCTGAGATCATGACCTGAGCCGAAGGCAGACGCTTAACGACTGAGCCACCCATGCGCCCCTGTGATATTTCTTAATGCAGATCATAGGATAAATTTTGAAAGGTATCAGGTTAAGGAATGAAAAATTTAGGGGCGCCTGGGTGGCACAATCAGTCAAGTGGCTGCCTTCGGCTCAGGTCATGATCCCAGGGTCCTGGGATCGAGCCCTGTGTTGGGCTCCCTGCTCAGCAGGAGCCTGCTTCTCCTTCTCCCTCTGCCTGCCGCTCTACCTACTTGTGCTCTCTGTCTCTGTCAAATAAAAAAAATCTTAAAAAAAAGAAAAAAGAAAAATTGATTGTGTATACTTGAAATGTAAAATAACCTTAGGAAAAAAAAAGTAATGATTAAAATATCAAAGTACTTTTAAATAAAATTTTAAAACAGAGATCTTTGTGTGAGAAAAAATAAAGTTCACCACCATCTTATTTACTTGGATCCTATATATGTAAAGTTCATGAATTATGATGACTTAATACAAATTGGATTTTAGTTTACTTTTATATTAAAAAGAAAAGGGGTTACCTGAACAATTCAAATGTATGTGAAACCTGACTCATTTGCATATAAATATATGAATCTTTAAGTATCCTTATGCTTAATACTGAAAATCTGAAACCATTTTACTTCTATTAAAATCAGTTAAAGCCAATCCAGCCGGAGAAGCACATGACTTAGATTGGAAATTTAGGAATCTGATGAATGGATATGAATTCCAGCATCACTACCCACCGATATTGACCTTGGTGACCTTGGGCATGTCACTGGATCTAAATGTTAATTTTCTTATTAGTAAAATGGGAATAACCTACTTCTATGATAGTTGGAAACAAATTATAAAAATATGAATGCACACATGTCAAAGAAGCTTAAAAACCTAAAGTGCTATGTAATTGTTAGGTATCATCATCAAGTGGGTAATAAAATTCTTGTTCAAGTAGAAACAAAAGACTTTTCTTAATTTTTCCTCCCCTCCTAAAACTAAAAGTCTCAAGTGCTAAATGTCTTATGAAGTACTTTATCAATTTCATTGCTTTACTTAAGTCACTGTAAATGGAGGTATTTTCATCTATATTTTTATATACAGAGTTTTTTGAAAATATACAATTCTTTCTGAAGATTTTGTAGGAAACTCAAGTGAGTACTATCTCAGTATTCTGGAAAGGTAAATTAACTTATTGTTAAAGGGTAAACTAGCTGGGCTGTAAACAAATTTGCTATGGAAATATATAACATATTGAAAAACAAGTTGTTTTACTTAATACTATATGTACAAATAGGGCTGCCAATTACAAATAAGTGGTACCATTAAAGTACCAGAGGCCAGATCCCTACCTGGAAATGTTTTTTGGTTATTCAAGTTAATAAATATACTTGAAGATAAAAATTCTTATTTTTTAACACACTGCATTTTTAAAAAGATTTTATTTATTTGAGAGAGAGGGAGAGAGCGAGCATGAAGAGGGGGCGAGGACAGAGGGAGAAGGAGAAGCAGACTCCCTGAACAGGGAGCCCGATGCAGGACCCTGGGATCACAACCTGAGCCGAAGGCAGAAGCTTAACAGACTGAGTCACCCAGGCATCCCCCAAATTCTTATTTACTTATTCATTTATTTATTTTTAAGTAATCTCTATACCCCATGTGGGGCTCAAATCTATGACCATGAGATTAAGAGTTGCACACTCTACTAACAGAGACAGCCAGGTGCCCCCAAAATAAGAGTTCTTGTTACAAATAAATGTGTAATGTATCTGACTGGTCTTCCTACAAGACTGATCTCATTAATACATGTTTTAATCAAACTTTCATATATTTATACTCTAAAGATCACTTAACATTATAGCATTTAGCCTTAAATTAGTCATAAAAGAGTATGAGACTCACCTTGATAGTGCCGCCAACAACTTCCATTACCTTGCCTCGATACCACATAGTATCTGATCCTCTTACTGCACAGGCTTCTCCCTTTTTCCAGAAATAAGGCTCCAAAAGACCAAGGCATTTTAAATTACTTTGAATTTCATTCATCATTTTTATTAGCTCGAATTCTGAAGAAATTATTTAAAAAAGAGAGAATTTAGGAAGAATTTACTACCATTTTCAATACGAAATCATCAATAACCTTTAATAATTTCACCACCTCGACAACAGCATAAGGAATTAATAGAGCTTTAATAAAGATCTAATTCAGTCAGGGCGACTAGGTGGTTCAGTTGGTCATCTGACCAAGAGTCATCTGACTCTTGGTGTAGGCTCAGGTCATGATCTCATGGGTCGTGAGATTGAGCCCTGCCTCGGGTTTCACGATAGTACATAGTCTCCCTGAGATTCTCTCTCCCTCTGCGCCTCCCCCCATGTGCACACATGCACTTTCTCCCTCTCTAAAATAAATAAATCTTTTTAAAAAAAATCTAATTCAGGGGTGCCTGGGTGGCTCAGTCATTAAGCGTCTGCCTTTGGCTCGGGTCATGGTCCCAGGGTCCTGGGATCGAGCCCCACATCAGCCTCCCTGCTTGGCGGGAAGCCTGCTTCTCCCTCTCCCACTCCCCCTGCTTTTGTTCCTTCTCTCGCTGTATCTCTCTCTGTCAAATAAATAAATAAAGTCTTAAAAAAAAAAATCTAATTCAGTCAGTAGCTTCTATATGTTTCAAAACATACTACTACTAACATGTAAATAACTATTCTGATCTCTGATTATAAATGCAAGCATTATTTTGGGAGTAAAGCATCGTTAAAAGCTCTAAGCACATACCAGATGGCCTAATATAAAAGAACTACCACTTTAAGATTATGCCATTTTGCCAGCATACCTAAGTAAAATAGAACACAAGTCAGGTGTTACTTGATGCTTAGATAGATACAGCATAATGCTGGGATATAAAATTAAAATTCTAATGTTGCTACTTACTGCTAATTGGATCATCATTCCCATAGTAAATACAAACCCCATAATAGATACCACTGAAGACAAGGGGTGGGGTCAATTACCATAACAGTTCTACCACTTTAGTTGTGTGATTTTGGATTGTTCCTTTACTTCCATAAGCTTCAGGTTATTCTATAAACCTGGTATAATAGAACTTATCTCCATTATCAATATTGCGGGGGATTAAATGTAAAACATCCTGAACACTGCCTGACAACATAAGAGTCAACCAGTTTTAGCTATCACTATATAAAGGTCAAGAAAATTTCTGGATTAAGTACTACTCCAAGAGGTCTCAACCACTGTTCACTTCTAGAATAGCCAATTGCACAGATTTATTTTTGAATTAAGAAACAGTATTTAGGAGGTCAACAAATGAGACAAAAATTTCAACAAATTCACAGCCATCTATCCATAGGTGGACTTACTATGGAGTTAATGGAGCTTTAAGACCCACGAGTGCTAGAGTTACTGTCAGTTATAAAGTATTCTAGACACACCCAGGTTGTAGTAAGGAGATACTTGTACATAAATCCCAGGAAGGACTTGAATATTCTCAAAGGGCCCCACACTCCAGACAGTCACATTCCTCATTCTAAAGGAATATAAACTTCTGTATCTTTTTTCTTAGAGAGCCTCCAAACTTGTATTAAGTGCCTGGTCTTACAACCCTGGAACCACCTCCATCCTTACCTTAGGCCCAGTGTCTATTCCCATAAATGATTTTTCATTTCAATAAATGATTTTTGTGTGAAAAGCACTTTGCTTGAGTTATTTCATTTAACCTCACAACAAACCTGTGAAAATGAGGTTAAATCTTGCCCAAGGTATTTCAACCTATACCTTACTAGAGCACTGGAGCTGCTAGCTACTCCTTTTACTGATTAATTCTACATAACATAAAACATATTACCTGACAATTTAGGTACTACAAATATAGTTCCATCGTTGCCAATGCAGCTGACAATTGCCTCAAATACTTTCATGTTAGGAATAGCTGGTGGTTTATAGCATCCAGTGGTTCTTGGTTCTGGAATTTTCTGCTGAAATTCAGACACCCTGTATTCACTAATAACATCAGCAGCTTTTTTGTCAGGGTCAAAGTTAATCTTAATACACTTAGTAATCATTGAATCTTCTGGTTCCAAGGGGATTTCCAGAGACTTCTCAGATGATGAATGACTGTTATTTAATTTTTTAATTCTGTAACATCCAAAAAATATTATATCTAAATATAAGCAAATAAAAACATTCTGTAGAAAACAATATAAAAACAGCCCTTCAAATATACTGGAAATTTAAGGAATATATTTGCTCTAGTCTAGGATATATTAGTCTAGTTTGTTACATAAAAATGACCATAATTTAGGTTATAATAAAAATTATTTTAAAATGTAAATGAGCTTGACGAGAAAAAGAGTAATAAATTTCACTTAAATGTTTTAAATTACTATCTCATATTTACATGTTACTCTGTCTTAAAATCTCATAATAAGTGTATCACCAGTATTGTATAATTAACTAGATGTTAAAGGGAAATACAGCATCTTCAGGTTGATTTTAATGTAGTCCACAGATAGAACATGCACATGTTCTGTCAAATTAATACAAGTCCCTTAAAAAATACAGTACTATTGAGAAAGTGGTAATATGTTATATTCATTTTTTTTTAACTTCCTGTCATTCCCTTCCAGTTAAAAAAAAAAGTTATGCCTACTATAAAAAAAATCCTAGGAGATATTGTTTATTTTAGTAGAATTATAGCAGACTTTTGTTTCTTCTACTTTCTTGTATTTTCTTTCAAAAGGAGATAAGCATTTATGAAATAGCTACATAATTCTTCAACTAAGATCGTTCCCACTTGGTGCCCAGCCTTGAGATAGCTAGTAGTTTTAGTGCTCTAAAAGCAGTAAAGAACATCACAGTGGCAGATGTTAACAGTATTACCTTGCCTAGCATTTTTCATTTTAACATTTATCAAGGAATTGCTTTAGCCTAAAGCCAGTGAACCTGAAAAGAGACACATGCAGGACATCTATACACAGAGCATAGCCAAATGCCAATACCTAGGCAATTAAGCCAGCATCTACCATGCTTAGCCAACTACTTCATTTCCCATTTTACTTCTGATTTCTCATTCTCCTTCCATTCCATCAGGATTGCAGTCCTAGTCCATACAAGGTAATATATAATAATGCAAGATAAAAAGAGAAATCTGGCCATGTATGGTACAAAGTGGCTACTTGGAATATGTGTTTGCAATTCCAATATACCTTACATCCAGAAGGAAAGAAATAAGAAGAGGAAGCTAGGGCTATAGCAATATCCTAATCCTTTGCCCCTTGGACAAATGGTACCTTAAACCACAAACTTAGTACCTGAAAGGTCTTTAAATGTAAATATTATTCATTACTTTTCTGCTATCCATTTCTGTTTCACATAAACACATTTTAGTATATACCTACCACAGTTTCCAACATAAAGCTTAAAGATTTATGTCCAAGCAAATGGTGTCAGAGGGCTCAGATCTGGTAACCACTATGCAATTATCTTTTCCTTTGGTTTAGAGTATAAATGCCAAAGCAAAAGGGAAAATACAAAAGCAAAAATGTCAGTAGGGATTTAAATATACAAGAGCTAATGTGCTTGAATAAAGAAATTAGTAATCCTGAATGAATTTCTCAACTGTCTCCTCAAGGTTAGTTTATAAATCATTAAGAGGAAACAAGGTGAAATTCAGGTTTGAAAGCACACAGATATGAAAACGAACATAGGCAAATAAGAAGCCTTCATTATAAACTGATGTTAAAAAAAAAAGTCTATACCTCCTTTCTCTCAAAGCCAAACCCTTTTTAATCAAATATTTAGAAACATCGACACGTTCTCCTTTTTCATCTCTGCAGAAAATTTTCACAGGTAATGGCCATGTTGTATTGTTTTCCTGCAGTGATTTAAGAGCAGAGTAAATATGAAACACTAAAAGGAAACCTTCTTATAAACAACATACTTTTTACAGGCATTTCCTCCACATTTATCCAAGCCAGAAAAATAAATTTCCAGTCAAGTAATTTTGATATCTTATCAGAAAGAAAAAACATGGAAGAGAGTCAAGGGGGACAATTAGTTTGTGAAATATGTCAGGAAGACTTCTCTGTCAAGGTGAAACTTACCAAAAGGGTGGATGTGTGTAGGGGAAGGTCAACTGAAAATTTTTTTTTCAGCCCACAATGGGCTGGGGAAACATCGGTTACAAATTTCTCTATTATCCTAAACTCTTGGCACATTACAGAATTGAAATGTATTTTCCCAGGTGTGTCTTGTGTGTGTGTGAAAAGAAAGGAAGGAACTGCAAGACCTATATTCTGCTTCAAATGGGATTATGAAAATGGAGAAGGTACACAAAGAAAAAGTAACATGGACAAATTACTTATCCAAGAAAATTGTAATCATTAATGCAATAAAAAGTATCAAATTGGAGTAAAAAAAAGAATATTTTTAAGTGTTCTGAAAAAATATATCCTCTTCTCAAACCCATACTCCTACAAACACACATTTTTTTTATGACATAACAATCAATATGATTTCACTAGAAGCCTAACTTCTCAGTTTGTAAAGAATAGCAAAAGGCTTCTGCAATGCACTCTAGCATACATACATTCTGTTTTTTTTAACATGCAAATTATCAACTCAAGATTATTACTTTAGAAATGTTTTGATTAATTCATACAATCATTATGGGACATCTATTATCAAAAACAGGTGTTTTATAACAAAATAAGACCAAAAAAAAGGGCTGCCAAAAAAATCCAAAGAGTTTGCTGTTATTTTCTCAACAATAAAATAAATTATAGAAAACATCAATGAAATATTCATTACATATCTATTGTAATTGTTTACCCCACTACACACCTGTAAGATTATAGTTGCTACAGCTCCAGTCAGGTACAATGAAAGACAGTCACAAGCTGTAGCTGTCCACTTGTCACTCCCACCAGTTGGTCTATAACAACAACAGACAACTTGTTTTGTAACAAACAGCATAACATATAGAAATATAAAAGAACCACTATATGTATACAGTCATATATATATGAACAAACTACATATGTAGCAAGAAATCAGTTGAACTTTTTGTTAACATGACTTCGTGTTATTTTCACAATTTTCTTCTGTGTTTTCATATCCTTTTGTTCTTTCCTCTATTCTACTTATGGACCATATCATATGCTAACTTATATATAATTGTTCAGCTATACTGAGAAACCTTAAAAAAGGTACATTTTAAGTATTTTTTTTTACATAAAATGTACATTTCATACATGCTGACTAGACTATAAAACTCAGAGAGCAGGGATTATAAATATTGACAGATCAATGAAAAGCTGAGTATTCAGTTTCATCATCTATTTTAGTTTGCAGAACTGAAACTGAGTGACTTTCTAACCATCAAATCCACCTCCAAAGAATAAGAACTAATACCACTAAAGAGATTACAAGTATCATAATGCAGGCTCTGAATGCTCTCTAGACATGGTTTCTAGATCTGGAGTTTCATTGCAGCTGACCCACTGAGTAAATAACCAGTCTGGCCAATCTTTTCACGTTAAATGGTTTATATGAATGAACTAACAAAATCAACTGTGCATGTAGTTTGACCAAGTAGGATTCAGTAAATGTGCTACACTTATTATTTATTAAGAAGCCCAAACAGTGTTCTTATGATTTAAGAAGCTTAAATTGTCAGTGACTCCTAGAATGTTTTTTTTTATTATGAGGGTATTCAGATAAAAATTAGTGTCAACAATAAGATTCTACCAGATCTACTATGAATATACGTTTTGTAACTTTTAAACATCTTTTTTTGACGATTTTATTTATTTGTCAGAGAGAGAGCACAATCAGGTGGAGTGGCAGGTAGAGGGAGAAGCAGGGTCCCTGCTGAGCAGGGAGCCCGATGCGGGGCTCGATTCCAGGACCCTGGGATTGTGACCTGAGCCAAAGGCAGATGCCTAAACAACTGAACCACCCAGGCGTCCCTAACTTTTAAACATCTGAAAGTACTAACAACATTTAAAAAAAATCTTTAGTCTGTATTCATAAAACTGTATGTTTCAGTTGGGAAAAATGAAAATGGAAATGGATAGTGGTAAAGGTTGCACAATATTCTGAATGTACTTAATACCACTGAAATACACATTAAAAATGGCAAATTGTATGTTACGTAAATTTTCCTAAAATAAGAGATTTCTCAGAAGAGTGGTAATAACAGTAATTAGAGCTCCAATTCTCAATTCAGACCTTGTTTATAATCCTAGCTCAACAGTTAACAGATGCATTACTGTGGATAATTATTTGACCTCTTGAAGACTCAATTTCCTTATCTATAAATAATACCTTATCTATAGCTTTCCTTATCTATAAATAATACCTTATCTATAAATAATACCTTATCTATAGCTTTAAGGTTTATTATGAGGATTAATTAAAGTAATGCCTATAAGGTAATTAATACAGGGTCCAGAAGTAGTTAAGGTTATTAGATTCTTGAAATAATGGTATTCCATTAGAGTCCAAAAGCTGTAATCCAAGGTGTGTACAGGAACACATTCTCTACATTATTGGATACAATTAAAGGACTTATAGAACTCTGTTCAATTGTTCTGATTGAACTGTTCAAGGTAGAAGTGAAAACTAGGATAAGATTTTTATAGTATGTCAGCTGGAGATTTCCATTCCGGGGCATTAAATTCTTTCAATTGATAGAACAAATTTGTAGATATGGTCCCACAGTCACTATTAGTAATCACAGACAGTGGGAGAGGTACCTGTAAGATTAGAGAAATGTTCTGTGCAAACAGGTGGATTATGGAAACTACTACTATAAGCTCTTCAAGGACATTAAATAAATGGTTTACCAGTAATTAGAACAGAAAGGGGTCACTAGAACAAAGTATCCCATTGGGGAGACCAATCTTAATGCCATGTAAGGAAATACTAGTGGCTGAAGCTGCCTGATAAAGAAACAACCTCCTTTGAGAGATACGCTTCACAGCACTGAAGTCAGAAGGTCTTGAATGTTCATTTATTAGGGCTGGTATACAAAGAATTACTGTCATGATGCTTCTAATATCTTTGAGTTCCAAGTCTAAGATTCTATAATTCTTTTATTTTTATTAAAGTATAATTAACATACAATGTTATTCTAGTTTCAAGTGTACAACATATTGATTCAATAATTCCATACATTGCTCAGTGCTCATGAGTGTAAATTTGTCACCATACAACATTATCATAACATTATTGACTATATTCCCTATGCTGACAACTTTTCATCTCCATGACTTATTTATTTTATAATGGTAAGTTTGTACCTCCTAATCCCCTCTATAAAATTCTTGTTACAAAGAATTATATTTCCATGGATTTCTCAATGGAGAAAGGTCCCCTAGAAGCAGGAAATCGCCACTTCTGTACTTTTCAAACAGAAATCCAATAATAGCTGTCCAATTTCCTTAGCACCATTTATTGAAGAGACTGTCCTTTTCCCATTGCATATTTTTTCCTGCTTTGTCAAAGATTATTTGACCATAGAGTTGAGGGTCCATATCTGGGTTCTCTATTCTGTTCCAGTGGTCTATATGTCTGCTTTTGTGTCAGTACCATGCTGTCTTGGTGATCACTGCTTTGTAATACAGCTTGAAATCAGGCAACATGATGCCCCCAGCTTTGTTGTTCTTTTTCAACATTTCCTTGGTGATTCAGGGTCTTTTCTGATTCCATACAAATTTTAGGATTGTTTGTACCAGCCCTTTGAAGAATATCATTGGAATTTTGATTGGGATGGCGTTGAAGGTATAGATTGCTCTGGACAGCAGAGACATTTTAACAATGTTTATTCTTCTGATCCATGAGCATGGAATGTTTTTCCATCTTTTTGTGTCTTCTTCAATTTCTTTCATGAGTGTTCTGTAGTTCCTAGAGTATAGATCCTTTGCCTCTTTGGTTAGGTTTATTCCGAGTTATCTTATGATTTTTGGTGCTATTGTAAATGGAACTGATTCTCTAATTTCTCTTTCTACAGTTGCATTGTTAGTGTATAAGAAAGCAACTGATTTCTGTGCATTGATTTTGTATACTGCCACATTAGTACATTGCTGTATGAGTTCTAGTAATTTGGGGGTGGAGTCTTTTGGGTTTTCCACATAAAGTAGCATGTCATCTGTGGAGAGAGTTTGACTTCTTTGCCAATTTGAATACCTTTTATTTCTTTTTGTTGTCTGATTGCTGTTGCTAGGACTTCTAGTACTATGTTGAACAATAGTGGCAAGAGTGAGCATCCTTGTCGTGTTCCT
>NC_138371.1:102361413-102427655 GCF_054177405.1 Leptonychotes weddellii | reverse complement strand
AAATGAGTCTCTTGTAGACAGCATATGGATGGGTCCTGTCTTCTTATCCAATCTGCAACTCTGTGCTGTTTTATGGGAGCATTTAGGCCATTCACGTTGAGAGTGATTATTGAAAGATATGAATTTATTGTCATCATGTTGCCTGTGAAGTCCTTGTTTCTGATAGATGGTCTCTGTAAATATCTGTTCTATATCAGTCTTGGGGTCTTTCTCCTTTTATAGAACCCCCCTTAATATTTCTTGCAGGGCCGGCTTAGTGGTCACAGATTCTTTCAGTTTCTGCCGGTCTTGGAAGCTCTGCATCTCTCCATCCATTCTAAATGAAAGCCTTGCCTGATAAAGTATTCTTGGCTGCATGTTCTTCTCATTTAGTACCCTGAATACGTCTTACCAGCCCTTTCTGGCTTGCCAGGTCGCTGTGGATAGGTCTGTTATTCTGATGTTCCTCCCTCTGTATGTAAGGAATCTCTTCCCCCTAACTGCCCTTAAGATGGTTTCCTTGGTTCTAAGATTTGTGAGTTTTACTATTACATGCTGGGGCACTGGCCTGTTTTCCTTGATCTTGGGAGGGGTCCTCTCTGCCTCTAGGACACGAATGTTTGTTTCATTCCCCAGCTTAGGGAAGTTCTCAGATATGATTTGCTCAAATATATCTTCTAGTCCTCTCTCTCTCTCTCCATCCCCTCAGGGATCCCGATAATTCTGACATTGGAACGTTTCATGGTGTCACTTATTTCTCTAATTCTGTTTTCATGGATTTTGAGTTGTTTCTCCCTGGCCTCCTCTTTTTCGTTCTTTTGTATCCATTGGTCTTTTAGATCACTAATTCATTCTTCTGCCTCGCTTACCCTAGCTGTTAGATCATCTAAATTAGATTGGATCTCATTAACAACATTTTTAAGTTCTGCCAGTTCAGCTTTCATTTCTGCCCTTAGAGACTCCAATCATTTTCTCCATTCTAATTGGACAGCTCTATACAGAAGAATGAAACTCGACCATTCTCTAACACCATCCACAAAGAAAAACTCAAAGTGGATGAAAGATCTCAACGTGAGACAGGAATCCATCAAAATCCTAGAGAACACAGGCAGTAACCTCTTTGACATTGGCCTCAGCAACTTCTTTCAAGATACATCTCCAAAGGCAAGTGAAACAAAAGCAAAAATGAACTTTTGGGACTTCATCAAGATAAAAAGCTTCTGCACAGCAAAGGAAACAGTCAACCAAAAAGAAAGGCAACCCACAGAATGGGAGAAAATATTTGCAAATGACACCACAGACAAAGGGCTGATATCCAAGATCTGTAAAGAACTTCTCAAACTCAACACCAAAAAAAAAACCAAATAAACAAGTCAAAAGATGGGCAGAAGACATGAACAGACACTTCCCTGAAGAAGATATACAAATGGCTAACAGACACATGAAAAAATGTTCATCATCATTAGCCATCAGGGAAATTCAAATTAAAATCACATTGAGATACCACCTTACACCAGTTAGAATGGCAAAAATGGACAAGGCAAGAAACAACAAATGTTGGAGAGGTTGTGGAGAAAGGGGAACCCTCTTACACTGTTGGTGGGAATGCAAGTTGGTACAGCCACTTTGGAAAACAGTGTGGAGGTGCCTCAAATAATTAAAAACAGAGCTACCCTATGACCCAGCAATGGCACTACTGGGTATCTACCCCAAAGACACAGATGTAGTGAAAAGAAGGGCCATATGCATCCCAATATTCATAGCAGCAACGTCCACAATAGCCAAACTGGAAAGAGCCGAGATGCCCTTCAATAGATGAATGGATAAAGAAGATGTGGCCCATATATACAATGGGATATTACTCAGCCATCAGAAAGGATGAATACCCAACTTTTACATCAACATGATGGGACTCGAAGAGATTATGCTAAGTGAAATAAGTCAAGCAGAGAAAGTCAATTATCATATGGTTTCACTTATTTGTGGAACATAAGGAATAGCATGGAGGACATTAGGAGAAGGAAGGGAAAAATTAAGGGGGAGAAATTTGGAGGGGGAGGCGAACAATTAGAGACTATGGACTCTAAGAAATAAACTGAGGGTTTTAGAGGGGGTTGTGGGGATGGGTTAGCCTGGTGATGGGTATTAAGGAGGGCATGTAGTGCATGGAGCACTGGGTGTTATATGAAAACAATGAATCATAGAACACTACATCAAAAACTAATCATGTACTGTATGGTGACAAAGATAACATAATAAAATTAAATTAAAAAAAAGAAATCCAATAATAATATATACCCATATTGAGTCTCATAAGAATCTATTATGAATAATTATTCATCAACAAATGGGACAAACAGATAAGTTCTTAAAAACACAGAATCTTCCGGGACGCCTGGGTGGCTCAGTCGTTAAGCATCTGCCTTCAGCTCAGGTCATGATCCCAGGGTCCCGGGATAGAGCCCCACATCGGGCTCCCTGCTCAGCCGGGAGTCTGCTTCTCCCTCTCCCACTCCCCCTGCTTGTGTTCCCTCTCTCGCTGTGTCTCTGTCAAATAATTTAAATCTTAGGAAAAAACAACAACACAGAATCTTCTGAGACATAATCAGGAAGAAATAGATAATCTGAACAGACCAATTGGTAGTAATGGAAGTGAAACAGTAATAATAATAAAAAAAAATCTCCCAACAAAAGTCCAGAACCAGATGGCCTCACAGGTGAATTATACCAAACATTTAAGGAAAGGATAATACTTACCCTCAAACTATTTAAAAGTTAAAAAGGAAGGAATGCTTCCAAACTCATTCTACAAGGCCAGCATTACCCTGGGGCATTATCCAGCATTACAATGGGATATCACCTCACACATCTTCTTTATGCATTCATCTATTGGTTGACAGTGAGGTTGCTTTCACGTCTTGGCTATTGTAAATAATGCTGAAATGAACCCAGCAGTGCATATGTCTTTTTGAATCAGTGTTTGTTTTTTTAAAAATATCTACAAGTGGAACTGCTGGATCATATAGTAGTTCCATTTTAAATTTCTGAGAAACCTCTATAGTGTTTTCCATAGTGACTGCATCAATTTATATTCCAATAGTGCATCAGGTTTCCCTTTTCTCTACATCCTCACCAACATTTGTTATTTCTTGTCTTTTTGAGAATAGCCATTCTAACATGTATGAGGTGATATTCTATTGTGGGTTGCCCATCTGTAGGTCTTCTTTAGAAAAAATGACCTAAATTAGAGTTGAAACCATAAAAATCCTAACAAAGAACACAGGCAGTAATTTCTCTGACATTGGCTACAGCAACATTTTTCTAGGTACGCTGAGGCAAGGGAAACAAAAGCAAAAATAAACTACTGGGACTACACCAAAATAAAAAGCTTTTGCATGGCAACAGAAACTACCAACAAAACAAAAAGACAACCTACTGAATGGGAGAAGATATTTGCAAATCTTTTTTTTTTTTTTTAAGATTTTATTTATTTATTTGAGAGAGAGAGAATGAGAGAGAACACATGAGAGCGGGGAGGGTCAGAGGGAGAAGCAGACTCCCTGCCAAGCAGGGAGCCTGATGTGGGACTCGATCCAGAAACTCCAGGATCATGACCTGAGCCGAAGGCAGTCGCTTAACCAACTGAGCCACCCAGGCGCCCTATTTGCAAATCTTATATCCAATAAAGGGTTAGCATCCCAAATATATAAAGAACGTATACAACTTAACACCCAAAATACAAAGAATCCAATTAAAAATGCGCAGAAGACATGAACAGACATTTCTCCAAAGAAGACATCCAGATGGTCAACAGACATGAAAATATTACTAATCATCAGAGAAATGCAAATCAAAATCACAATGAGATATCACCTCACACCTGTCAGAATGGCTATAATAAAAAACACAAGCACTTGTGATGAGCAGCGGTGTTGAATCACTATATTGTACACCTGAAACTAATAATACACTGTTAACTAGAAGTTGAACAAAAACTTAAAAAATTAAAATAAAATGCATAAATAACATACAAAAAACCCCATAAGAATACCGTGTTGGTGGGGCTCCTGGGTGGCTCAGATGGTTAAGCGTCTGCCTTCGGCTCAGGTCATGATCCCAGGGTCCTGGGATCGAGCCCCCCATTGGGCTCGAGCCCCCCATTGGGCTCCTGGCTCAGCGAGGAGCCTGCTTCTCCCTCTCCCTCTGCCTCTCTCCCTGCTCATGCTTTCTCTCTCTCTCTCTGTGTCTCAAATGAATAAATAAAATATTAAAAAAAAAAAAAAAGAATACCATGTTGGTGAGGATGCGGAGAAAAAGGAACCCTTGTGCACTGTTGGTGGGAATGCAAACTGGTGCAGCTACTGTGGAAAACAATATGGAGGTTCCTTAACAAATTAAAAATAGAATTACCATAAGATGCAATAATTCCACTATTAGGCATTTACTCAAAGAATCCAAAAACACTAATTGAAAAAGATATATGCACCCCTATGTTTAGGGCAACATTATTTACAACAGCCAAAACGTGGAAGTAACCCAAGTATCCACTGATAGTTGAATGGATAAAGATGTGGCATATACATACCATGGAACATTATTCAGCCATAAAAAAAGAATGATATCTTGCCATTTGCAACAAAAATGGTAGACCTAGAGGGTATTATGCTAAGTGAAATAAGTCAGACAGAGAAAGACAAATACCATATAATTTCACTTATATACGGAGTCTAAAAAACAAAACAAATGAATAAACAAACAGACTCATAGATACAGAGAACAAACTGGTGGCTGCCAGAGGGGAGGGGTGAGGGGTGATGTATGAAATAGGTGAAGGGGATTAAGAGGTACAATTTTCCAGTTACAAAATAAATAAGACAGAGGCTGTAACAACTTTGTATGGTAACAAATGGTAAGTAGACTTACTGTGGTGACCATTTTGTAATGTATAAAATATTGAATCGCTATATGGTACACCTGAAATGAATATAAAACTAACTGTACACCAATTACACTTCACTAAAAGTCTTTTTTAACAAACCTAACCACAGTACCAATACACCTAAAAAAAATTCTTTAATGTCAACCATTCAGATAGTGTTCATGTTTTCCTGATGTTTCAAACCATTATTTTGAATTTTATCCCTTACGATTTTTTTGTTAAAAGAAACTGAGTCATTGTTCTACAGTTTCCATGACTGGATTTAGCTGACTGCATTCCCATGATATTTAATATGTTCCTCTGTCCCTTGAATCTCCTTTAAATTCATAGTTAGCTATGCAGTACTGATGAGGTTCAGGTTTCTACTTATTTCAGCAATACTATTCATAGGTGGTGCTGTGTACTTCTATCATGAAGCACATGATGCCCAATTTTCATTTTGTGATATTAGCAGCCACTGACAATCACTGTCTAGACTCTAGTTTGTTTTTTTTTAAAGATTTTATTTATTTATTTGACAGAGAGACACAGCGAGATAGGGAACACAAGCAGGGGGAGTGGGAGAGGTCGAAGCAGGCTTCCCGCAGAGCAGGGAGCCCGATGTGGGGGCTCGATCCCAGGACCCCGGGACCATGACCCAAGCCGAAGGCAGACACTTAACTGACTGAGCCACCCAGGCGCCCCTGACTACTTAGTTTATTAGGGTTGTAAAATGGTAGAATTCTAATGATATCATTCTTCCTTTGTTAGCTGGAATACTTACAAAGAACAACTTCCCCTTATCAACTATTTGATTATCCTAAGATATAGACAGTATAGGAAAAGCAAGACAAATTTTCATTTTCCTTATTCACCAGTTTCAGAATAATGAGGTAGTTCCCTAGAATCCTGTGAAGGTGACCAATAAGATTTTTAAAATCACTTTATGAACTTAGGGATTTAAATATGTCAAATGCTTTACCACATTACAACTGTTACTGATGCTAAAGTTGTCTCATATTCGGTCAGTGGAAGTTTATTCAGATTGGCTACTGAGTCCTTTTGTCATAACATTTTTTTTTTTTACAGCTTTGTTTTTTGCTATGACAATATTCTAGGTTCATATTGTACATTTCCTGTCCAAGATCTGGAATCAATAGTGTCCCAAAGAGCTCCAATTTCTTTTATTGGGAAATGGTATTTGGAGACCACAATTTGTACACCAGCACAGGTCACTACTACTAGGTCCTTCGTGTTATAAGGCTAAAAGACATGTATTTTTTTTTAAAGATTGTATTTATTTATTTGACAGAGAGAGACACAGCCAGAGAGGGAACACAAGCAGGGGGAGTGGGAGAGGGAGAGGGAGAAGCAGGCTTCATGCCGAGCAGGGAGCCCAATGCGGAGCTCGATCCCAGGACCCTGGAATCATGATCCTGGGATCATGACCTGAGCCGAAGGCAGATGCTTAATGACTGATCCAACCAGGTGCCCCAAAAGACATGTATTTTTTACAATTAAAATACCACATGAGTTTCTAGTTATAATTCTGACCCAAAATCAGGAGTACAAGGTAAATTAACCTTAATCTTACCATCTTTATCATGTATCAACCATACCAGGTCTCAATGTTACATACATAATTATAATTTTGACTTATCCCACAATACACACACAGTAGTTTCAGTAACATTACAACCAACTTTGGGATTAATGAAAAAACGGTTGATTTTGGCGGGGGACAGTTATTTTTTTGTCCTTAGGATATATTCTGGTAAGTATGTACAGACAGCTTATTATGTTTTAAAGTCATTTGAAGAAGGAGCGCCTGGGTGGCTCAGTCAGTTAAGAGTCTTGATTTCAGCTTAGGTCATGATCTCAGGGTTGTGAAATCTGGCTGTGTCAAGCTCTGCACTGGGTGTGGAACCTGCTTGAGATTCTCTCTCTCCCTCTGCCCTGCCGCACCCGTCCTTCCCTACCTCTCTCCCTCTCTTAAAAAAAAAAAAAAAAAGAGTCATTTGAAGAAGTTTCTGAGAGACTATAATTTCATTTTCCTTACTAGTTTTACTAATTTGTTTATATAAAATGTTAACACAGTTCCCGTATTAAATCAATACTGTTAGCAACTTCTCCCCAGTCTCTTATTGGAAATCCTCACTCCTAGTTAATAAGGCAAAAGGCAAGCTTATTCCACTTTTCACAAATACTTAACTTTCTATCTCCCTACATTTTTTTTGAAATTGTGCCATATCTACTTTCCATACTATACTGCTTCCCTAACAATGATCATTTAGTCTTTGTTCTTTAGGTAAAATAAATATAACACTCACCACCAGTTCTTAAGTCAAACTCTCTCACGTACTGTTGATTAACTAAAGCTTGTTCTCTTACAGATTCCTCAGGAGTGGTTTCTAGTTTGTCTGTAGTCTTTATAACTGAAGGTCAGTTTGGGTGGATATAAAACCCATACCCTGCCATTCTCTTTGAGTATTTTAAAAATGTTACTCCGGGGGCACCTGGGTGGCTCAGTCGTTAAGCGTCTGCCTTCGGCTCAGTTCATGATCCTAGGGGCCTGGGATCGAGCCCCACATCAGGCTCCCTGCTCAGCGGGAAGCCTGCTTCTCCCTCTCCCACTCCCCCTGCTTGTGTTCCCTATCTCGCTGTGTCTCTGTCAAATAAATAAATAAAATCTTTAAAAAATAAAATAAAAATGTTACTCCGCTGCCATCTGGCATCAAGTGTTGGTGATGACAGTGTGATCTTCCTCTTATAAATTAATAATTTTACTAATCTCTGAGTGTCAGCATTCCTGAATTAATTTTCCAAGACATTCAGTGTGCCCTTTTATATACAGTTTTAAGTTGTCTTTTATTTTAGGAACACTTTCTTGTAGTTTTTAGTATTGTTTTGCTCTATTTTTCTTCTTTGAGATTCCTATTACATATATGTTGAGCCTTTTTTGATCTATTTTAGAGATCTTTTGTTTTAATCTTTTGGATTTTTGGCTTTTTTTTATTTTAAAAGTTTGTCCTCAGAGCCCATAGTCTCTCATGGTTCATCTCCCTCCAATTTCCCTCCCTTCATTTTTCCCTTCCTTCTCCTAATGTCCTCCATGCTATTCCTTATGTTCCACAAATAAGTGAAACCATATGATGTATTGTATGGTGACTAACATAACATAATAAAATTAAAAAAAAAAGTTTGTCCTCCTTTCTATCTTCTATTTATTTTATTTGATAGAGAGAGTGCGCACGCCAGCAGGGGGAGGGGCAGGCAGAGGGAGAGGGAGAAGCAGGCTTTCTGCTTAGCAGGGAGCCTGACGCGGAGCTCGATCCTAGGACCTTGGGATCACGACCTGAGCCGAAGGTAGACACTTAACCAACTGAACCACCCAGGCACCCCCTGCCTTCTATTTCTCTTAAGATATTATCTATTGTGTATTTGCTTTTGTGTTTTTTCTAGTTTAGTCTGTATTTCTGATATGATTTTTCAATTTTCTTTTATTTCTAATTCTTTGAGTGTTGTCATTTCTCATTTCAAATTTCCTTTTTCTGTAATCAACCTTATTTCTGAGTTTTTATAGTTTTGTTTTATGTTGTTCTTTAGTGTCTATAATTTTCTAAATTTTTTAGTTCATTTTGAAATTTACAGTTTCATTGTTTTGTGAGCATGCCTTTTTGGTGGGTGTCCATTGCCTTTAGGGGTATTATTTGGCTTTTTATTCTTTTTTCTCATAATAGTTTGTACAGAATTTGACTGTAATTCTTTCTTTTGCTCATGTTTTAAGTGAAATAAAATTTCCTGTGCTTTTAGAAGGAAGTGGTGGATCACAATTGCTTTCTTAGCTTCATGGTTCTAGAATTCTCCAGGGTTGTTTTACCAAAATGACAGAAAATGTGGCGTCATATTTTGATATCTTGCTCCTCTCCCCTCCTTTTGCCTGCATCTTTTCTTTCCTTTGCCCCATTGTCTGACTTGCTAATATTAGGCTCTATTTCCAACAGTTTCTATTCAGTGTGAGTCATGGAAGACAGCATCAGTTTACTTCCAAAGGTTATATGGCTATGGCTCCAGTACCATGAAACTGTGGCACATTATAGATCTTTAGCGTCCAGCTATGAAGAGCATCTTGCATTACTCTCTTCTCAGTCTTGGTTGCTGTTCTCAGATTGGCTTGCATGCTCCAGTGAAATACCATTCTCAGTCAGCCTTCCTTCCACACAAATGCTGATAACTGTAAGGGTCCATAAGGGCATGGTGTGCCACACCTGTTTGTATCTGGGGGCTTACAGAGGGAAACCTAGTTGCTTACTTTTATTGTAGAGACTGACTGTGCTGTCTTTAGTTTTGCTATCCAAGTTGCTCTGTGTTTATGGTAGAATTCTACTAGACTCAAAAACTATTTCATGCCACTTTCCCAGAATCCTCTTTAATTCACTTTTTGGTAATTTACACATTTTTGGCTTTCCATGCAATGCTAAGCTTATGAAACACATATTATTTCTATCTGCCTATGTCCTTCCAGTTCAATATTTAACACTTTGAATTCTACTTAGATACCAATCATACTGACCTCTCTCTATTCCTTAGAACCACTAAAATTTATGTGCTCCAAATTTTTATCTTTCCCTTTTCTTAAAACCTCAAAATTAACTAATTTATGAAATTTCAGAGTGTTAGTAAAATGAAAACTGACAAGAACCCATCCAAAAAGAAAAAGATTTATAATTATTCAATAGTGAGAAAATTTATTCAGCAAATAACTACCTTATGTCAACAAGAGAGCATTCCAAAGATAATCTTCCCATTGTCCTTAGGTTTTCTTGAAGTTCTCGTAAACAGGTAATATTCACGACTAGTTCAACACCCACATCATACAGCAAGACCTATGAAAGCAATAACTTTGAGTCTGTGGAAAGACAATATTTCAAAATATATTTTGCAAACTGAATAGCATAATAAAATTAGATTTAAAAAATTTCAGGATAAAAATACTGAATGCATTCACCTTTACAATTATTATTTTTAACTCTTCATTTACCTCTACCAATGTGTCTGTAACCATTCTGATGATCTGGCCTCTTCGCCACTGATTTTTATCTGGGATCTTAACAGCACAGTGCATATCATTTTCCCATTTAACTGGTTCCCACTTTGAGTTTTCATAAGCAGCTGCCATCTTTTCTTCTAAACTATATAAAGAAAAAAATTTAACTTTCAAACCTTTTCTTACAACATATAATTCTCCGACCACATGTCTTCTACTGTCCCTCCTTACCCATTCCACTCCAGCCAAAGTGGATACCTTGTTCTTCCTTGAATACCCAAGTATATTTCCACTGCAGGATCTTTAATCTAGCTCTTCCCTCTGTGTGAGATTATCTTCCTCCAGATAGCCTCATGGCTTACTCCCTTTCTTCAGGATCCATTACAAATGTCACTGTCTTCTTGAGGTCTTCCCTGATTATCCAAAATTGCCCTCCTCCCCAACTGCTTTTTCTCTATTTTTTTTTATCATCTGCTACAGTAAATATTTTATTTGTCCATTGTCTCTCCCTCTATTAGAATTTAAGCCTCATGACAGTCAAGACTTGTAAATGTTTTTACCACTATATCCCCAACACCTACCAAGAGTACTGGTTGTGCCCAATAAGTATTCGTGGAGTGACTAATTCTAATAATACAGTGAAAATAACTAGTAAAGATACTATTTGTGTACTTTTAACTATTTTTAAATAACTGTTTAGCTGAAATAATTTTGCTTTTAAAGTTCTACATTTATGATTTCTAGATCTTTATAGGAAAAAATATAGAAAAAAGCCCATAGGTAATATATGTTTTCCTTATATGTTATACCTATTAAGTAAGTTTTCTGTTAATAACCACTGAACATAAATCTTCTCAGGAGATATCACATTACAGATATGTACAGGCAGTTCCTTATTATAAAGTGACTGGAGATTCTCATTAGGTAGAGATTTTACAGACACAGGATTTAAGCTGTTTACTTCATTTGAAATAATTTCTTCTGGAGAAGGATCCCATACTTCAGTATGCTTTTTGCAATTATCCTTGAGGGTATATCTGGAAAATAACAAAACCCATTAGCAAAAAGAGCAGTTTGTAAAATATTTATGTTTGTATTTGCTTAGATCTAGAGATGAACAAATTTTAGCTATGATTCACTGCTTCCCAGTTTTGGTATTAATAGCAGTTTTAGTTTCTTTTTCAAAAAAGGGTTAAATACTACCAAAGTAAGCACAAACAAACCCCCTAAAAGCCAAACTTTCTATTTTAAAAACAGTTTAAAATACCAAGTTTGCTTATAATTTCACCATTTCGCATTGATATTTTGTACTCACAATAGAAGAATTATTCATAATTTGTTTGATAACCTGACTAAAAAGTATCAATCCATTTGCCAATGAGAGTTCAAGTGGTAACCAATTACTATTAAAATGTATTAAGGAGAGAAATTATTGAATGAAGTGTTTAGAATATTTAATAAATCAGATTAGTTCAGACTAAAACCACAGATAATTAGATGTCCTTTATTTCTATAAAGAAAAAAATTTCTTTCACAATAAGCTTGAGATTTAGCTAACCAAGGTGACTTAAACATTTTTGTTGCTAAATCTAATGGACAAATTTCAGTCCTTATTTGACTTGAATTCTCAGCACTAGCTACTTTTTCCTTCTTGAAATGTTCTTTCTTTGGTTCCTGGTTTTTCTTCAGTCTCAGGTTCCTGATCTACATTTTTGGACATTCTTTTTCATAGGTGATAATCCTCATAATTGCATTTTCATCAAGTGAGACTGAGATGAGTGATGAAAGTGATAATCTCATTTATTCTAATGGACTTGTTTATATTTATATGCTGCTAACTCCCAGGTGAAACACCTAACCAGGTCTCTCTTCAGAGATCCATGGATTCATCGCCATTCAACTAATATTTACTGGATACATACTGTGAACCAAGCATAATGCTAGATGCAGAGATATGGCAGTGGACAAAGTAGGCAGGGTTCCTGTTCTCATGGTGCTTAAAGTATAGTGACCCTGAGACACATAGTTACATACATGAGAATAAATTATATGAACAAGAGTTACAAAGAAAAGATCTGGCATAGGCCAATGAAATTTAATCTAGTCTGGGAGAACGTCTGCCTGATTAAGTAACATTTCAACAGAGATTTTAAAAGAGTAAGTAGGAGTTAGCTAGACATTCAAGAAACTGAAAGAAAACATAGGGTTGGATATAGCAAGGCAATAGAAGATGGCCTGAACTCTGAGGTAGGGAGGAGCCAGATTATTTTGGCGATATTATTTTATAAAGGGTGGTGGGTACTGTGTATGATACAGTTGAATCCAGTAGAGAGACTGGTTTGTGGGATTTTTTTTTTCATTTCCTCAGGTGATCAGAGCAGGCACTGATCAAGGGAAGCTCGTGGTTTATTTTGAGGACAGGCAATAGATAACAATGAAAACAATGAAAACAATGCAAGGTCTAGCTGCAGTGGTCAGAAAATAGGGATCTGGGTTTTGGAGGGCAAGGAGATTGGCTGCGGCTGCCAGAATACCAGAAGTGGTTTTAGTAAAACTTGAGTTTAAGCTTCAGGATCCCTCACTTACACAGGAAACTTGGGAGGGGCAAATCAACATTTTTTTTTTGGTAAAATTTTCAAAAGTAAACATTTTTAACTGCAATTAGTAAAGGTCATAGACTCTACCCCCATTCTTCTCTCACATTTCTTTTCATTTGGGTGTTGGATACAGCACTTTGAGTTGACTACAGGGAAGCTGAGTTGGAGAAACATTTGGCTTGTATTTAGTGGAATATAGTTTTGTGATCGACAGCCACTTTTCTGTAGAGTTAAGCTATTGCTAGCCATCTTTGCGTAGGAAAGGATTCCAGAAATACTCCCAGCACCTTAGTGTCACAACATGAAAATACAGGGTCCAACATAAATGTCATAATAAACAACTACAATGAGGGTGCTGATGACAAACTGTTTAATGAGTATAGTGACCACACCACCCGGTTTAAACCTGTTGTTCTGGCATATTGCTTCTCTTTCACTCTTAAACATGTGCCAGTATGGATGAGACATATGCCCACTTATTAATAAGTGAAATAAATTAACATTGCTAATCCAAACTTTAAGATTCATCATTATACAACAAAATTTGAAATGCCTTAAATTATTACATATGTAAACACAAAAAAGAAACAGGATAGGTTTTCCTAAAAGTAACTACAATTTTTAGAAATTTATAGAACATTAGCCATGATTGAGCTATGGATCAGAAAAAACACTTTTTAAAATTACCAATAAATAAATTTCAATCACCTATACGAGAGAAAAGACTTTTCTCTCTATAGGGAATATCACAAAATTTGGCATTTCAAGTGGTGGTTCGTATACAGATAAAAAATGTAATAAGAAAGCATTTTGTGATGAGTCTGAATTTTGTAATGTTTGTAGTATTTGTCAACTTTGAAAATCTGTTATTGGGATTTATCAGTCTACGTAAACATTACTTTTGCTTATTTAATTCTATAGTTAAAACTCTGAATTCCTTTTCTTAAAGGGGGCCCTTCAGGCTCACCCATGAAACCTCGATTTGCCCTTGTTGAGCAAAAGTACGAGCATTCAGAAATGAATAAACATGTCTGGCCTTTTCTTACCACTGCGCCGCCTCATCCATTTCCTTAGCTATTGCTGTACCTGCTTCCCACTCTTTATCATGTGCTTCTGTTGCTATGCAAATAAACCACTACAGTGTGTGACTGACAGTCCTCTGGCCACTGCACAGTTGTTTGCCACGTGAAGATATATCCCTCCGCATTAACATGCCAAAGGCACCTCAAACACATGTCCAAAGTTGATATCACATCTGTTTTCCCCAAAACCTGCTCCCCACTCTTCTGTTCCTTGTTCTCAAGGAATAGTATCACCCGATATTAGGTGGTTATGGTCACTGGTCCTGAAAGTCAATCCTGACCCCTCCTCTTCCTTACCTACAATGAGTAGCAAAGTCTTGCAATATTCACCTCCATCATGTTTCATAGTCTACCCATTTTTCTATCACCAAGCAACTGTAACTTCAATAGCCTACAGTACCCATGTCTAGCCTAACACTTTTTTTAAGACTTGCAGTCAGAGAGCTTTCCAAAACCCAAGTCTACTCTCAGTCCTCTGTTTAAAATCATTCAATAGCCCCTCACCCTCCTTCCTGAAGTGATAAAGTTCAAACACACAGAAATGTTTAAAAAGTACTTTTACTTCTCAGTGATCAAGGTTCTGTAATTATCTGGTCTCTGTATTTCTCTCCAGCTTGATCTCTTACCTTACCTGCCACTACTACCTTTTTTCCTGTCTACCAGCTGTGTGAGTGTACTAACAATACCTAAACATATCATATTTTTCCTGTGTATAGGCTTTTACTCCCAGTTGTACTACAGAATTCAGTTTAAGTGAAATCTCCAGTGGTAAACCCTCCAGAAATCCCATAATACTGTGACTACCCTTAGCAGAGTCCTTATCACACTGAAAGGTAAGCTTGACCATCTCTCCTTCCTACTACATACTCTAAGCTCCTTGAAGGCACAAACCATCCTTATTCATCACTGGGTATAGCGTTTGGTACAATGTAACAAGTAGGCATATAAATATCTCTTGCTTATATAATCAAACAATAGAAAGGGAAAACTAGCTAATGGACTTTTAAAAACTTTATTATAGAGGTAGATTTTCCACAAAAAAAAGTTCGCCCATTTCAAGTGTATGGTTCAATGATTTTTAGTTAACTTTACCAAATGGTGCAACCATCATAAGTCAGTTTTACAACATTCTCACCTCTCCCCAGAAAGATCCCCTATGTCCATTTACCATGACTCTTCCTCATCCCTAGCCCCAGGCACCCCCTAATAAACTTTTTGTATCTATAAACTTGCCTTTTCTGGGCATACCATATATATGGAATCATACAATATACAGTCTCTTGTCTCTGACCTCTTCTTACTTAGCTTAAAATTTGAGGTTTATCCATGATGTAGATGTGTCAGTATTTTGTTCCTTTTTATGGCTAAATAGTATTCAATTATATGAATATATAGTATTCTATTCACCACTCACTGGGTATTTACATAGTTTCCAGTTTTTGGCTATTCTGAATAATGTTATGAATATTTGCTCGTAAGTCTGTGTATGAACATGTGTTGTCATTTCTCCTGATAGATACCTAGGAGTGGAATTGGTGGGTTGTGTGGTAATTTTATGTGTAACTTTTTGAGAAACTTGCAAACCATTTTCCAAAGAGGCCATACCATTTACATCCCTGACAGTAATAAGGGTTACTCCACATCCTCACCAACATCTGTAATTGTCTTATGTGTAATAGCTATTCTAGTGGGTGAGAAATGGTATCTCATTGTGGTTTTAATTTGCATTTCCCTAATGGTTAATAATGTTAAACATCTTTTCATGTACTATTAGCCAATTATATACCTTCTTTGGTAAATGTTTGCTTATATCTTGTGCTCATTTTTTGGGGGGTTGAATGATTTGTTTTCTTAAGTTGTAGAAGTTCTATGAATTCCAGATACAAATCCTTTATGGGGTACGTCTGGCAAATATTTTCTCCCACTCTGTTATTTGTTTTTCCTTTACTTAATAGTATCTTTCAAAATACACTAGTTTTGAATTTTGATGAGGATCAACTTACTAATTTTCTTTTATGAACTGTGCTTCTGGTGTCATATCTAAGAAATCTTTGCCCAATCTACAGTCCTAAAGATTTCCTCCTGTTTCTCCTAGAAATTTTGTTTTAGCTCTTAAAAGTATAATCCCTTTTGAGTGCGCTTTGTGTATGGTGTGAGATAAGGGCTATGTTCATCTTTTTTTGCTGGTGGATATCCAATTGCCACAGCACCACTTGTTGAACAGACTACCTTTGTTCCAATGAACTGCCTTTGTTTAAAAAGTCAATTAATTATAAATATAAGGATTTACTTCTGAACTGTCAATTCTATTTATTCATCTATATGTCTATCTTTATGTTAGTACCACACTGTCTTGGTAGTTGTAGCTTTATATTAAATTCTGAAATTGGGAAGTGGAAGTCCTCCAACTTTGTCTTTGTTTGCAAAATTGTTCTGGCTTGAGTTGAATCTATAGCTAATGGACTTAAAAATATTTTTTAAAATGTGATGAGATTCACATAAAAGTATTTTAAAGTGAACAATCCAGAGCATTTAGTACATTCACAGTGTTACACAACCATTACACCTCTATCTAGTTCCAAAACATTTCTATCACTCCAAAATAAAATCTCCCTAAAGCAATTGCTACCCATAATCCTCTCCCCTCAACCCTTACTAACCACCAGTCTATATTCTCTGTGGCTTTAACTATTTTGGATATTTCATATAAATGGAATCATACAATATGTCACCTTTTGTGTTTGGCTTATTTCACTTAGCATAAAGTTTTCAAGGTTCATTAATATTATATCAAAATTTAATTCCTTTATATTTTTTATTTATTTTGGGGGAGGCAAAGGGAGAAGGAGAGAAAAAGTCTTAAGCAGGCTCCACACCCCGCATGGAAACCAACTTGGGGCTCAATCTCACAACGCTGAGATCGTGACTTGATTCAAAATTCAAGAGTTAGACACCTAAGACTGAGCTACCCAGGCACCCCAAAATTTAATTCCTTTTTAAAGGTTGAATAATACTCCATTGTATGTCTATCTACCACAATTTGTTTATCTAACTGTTGATAGACAAACAGGGTGGTTCCACCTATGAATATATATGTACATGTACTTGAGTACCTGTTTTCAATTCTTTTGGGTATATACCCAGCAATGGAATTTCTAGGCCATGTGGTAATTCTATGTTTAAGTTTTTAAGGAATCTTCAAGCTGTTTTCCATAGTGACTTCACCATTTGTATTCCTCCCCACAATGTACAAGGGTCAAATTTCTCTACATTCTCATCAACACTTGTTATTTTCCTTTTTTTTTTTTTATTACAGCCATCTTGGTGTGTGTGAAGTGGTACATTAATAGACTTTTAAAAAATAAATGTTATTAGTTTTTGAGAAGGTAATATATGCACATGGTTCAAAATTTAAAATTTTGAATTTTATGACTCTTTCCAGAGAAATAGTACATATACATGTATTTAATACTTTTTGGTTAAAAAAACTAAACATCCATCTTTGATTATATGCCCAAATCTGATGCCTTATAAAATTAATGTTAACTGGAAAAAACTTAGTTAAAGCTATATGGCCTTGATTTTTTTTAAAAGTTTCGTTAAATGAGAGGTAAGAGAATATTTCATGATTTTAATTAAAACACAACTGTAGCAATGGAAAGCTTCTGAATTCAATGTTATTACACCTATCTTTAGTGACCCAGACTGGCTAAGAGAGTCATTCAAAAGAAATACAAATTTCTATGGCCAAGAACTGTACCTTTAACTTTTGGCTAGAATAGAAGCAACTGGATTATATGGCTTAAATATCCATGTAAAGATATTAACATTGATGAAAAATTCAGGGCATGTTCACAGTTTAACACATGAATGTTACCTTCTACTGTATGTTGACCATACTTTACCACTAGATGGCCAATTTAAAAAAAATTCAGCTTACTGGGTATAATTGACATATAAAATTGTAAAGTATTTAAAGTGCACACTGTAGTGATTGGATATAAGTACACATCATGAAAGGCTTCCGCTCTTTTAGTTAATTAACATCTATCTTGCTTTTTTGGGGGGGTGAAGGCAGAGTTGTATCACACATGACTTCAATATTGCCCACTAAATTTATGATTTGTAACTAGAAAATTCTCACTTAATTTTGAATTTATATATATGGAGAGATGCAAAAGGCAGGGAAATTTTATTTTAAAAGCTAGTAGAGCTCCCTGTGTATGTTATAGAAACTGCTCTTGCAGAAAGTTGAGTCACTGTCACAAAGAGCTCTTCTTTCCATAATCTGTTTTGCTTACTGTGGAATAGTTCTGTTTTAGCTTTAGTGCTCCCCTATAACAGTGGCATATCAAAGTGAGGTGATGGGTGCTTGCTGTTTTCCTCTAATGCTCTTGATAGTTGTGATATTTTGGAATATTCATCTAATAAATGCCTTATTCCTCAAAGCTGCTTAAAACAAAGGGAAAAAATTTAAAGTTTAAAAATAGCTTTATTCCATGACTCATGAGAGAAAATGCTGAGAAGTTGAATTTCATTGAAATTACAAACATGTGCTCTGCGAAAGACACTATCAAGAGGATAAAGAGAGAGCCACACACTTGGAGAAAATATTTGCAAAAGACACATACCATAAAGCATTGTTTTCCAAAATATACAAAGAACACTTAAAATTCAAAAATAAGAAAGCAACTCACTTAAAAAATGGTTCCAGAACATTAAGAGGAACCTCGCCAAAAAAAGATATAAAGATAGCAAATAAGCATGTGAAAAGATGCTCCACATCATATATCATAGAAACACAAATTAAAACAAAAAATGAGATACTACCACTACACATAAAATCAAAGCACCAAAATCTGGAACGCCGACAACACCAAATGCTGATGAGGACGTAGGGCAACAGGAATCCCTCAGTCATTGCTTGTGTGAATGCAAAATGGTACAGCTGCTTTGGAAGACAGTTTGGTAGTTTCTTACACAACACTTCTTACCATACAGCCCAGCAATCACACTCCTTGGTATTTGCCCAAAGGAGGTAAAAACTTATGTCTACACAAAAACCTGCATGTGGATGTTTATAGCAGCTTTATTCGTAATTACCAAAACCTGATAGCAACCAAGATGTCCTGTAGTAGGTGAATGGATAGACAAACTGTGGTACATCCAGGCAATGAACTATTATTCAGTGCTAGAAAGAAATGAGTTATCAAGCCATGAAAAGGGGAAGCTTAAACACATATTATTAAGTGAAATAAGCCAATATGAAAAGGCTATATACTGTATGACTCCAATTATATGATATTCTGGAAAAGGCAAAACTATGGAGACACTAAAAAATATCAGTGGTTCCCAGAGATTCGAGGGAGGGAAGGATGAATAGAACCCAAGGGATTTTGAGGACAGTGAAAATACTCTGATATTATAATGGTGGATTCATGTCCTCATTCATTTAGTCAAAACCCACAGAATGTACACTAATGTAAATTATGGACTTCGGATGATTATGATATGTCAATGTAGTTTCATGGATGTTAACAAATGTACCATTTTGGTGGTTGACAGTGTGGGAGGCTGTGCCTGTTGGGAGAGCCAGGAATACGTGGGAAATCCCTGTGCTTTCTGCTCAGTGTTGAGAACCCAAAACTGCTCTAAAATATAGTCTATTTAACAAAATAAAAAAGATGACAGACCTAAATATGAAACCTAAAACTATAAAACTTAGGAAGAATACATAGGAGAAAATCTTTATGACCTTGAGTTAGGTAAAGAGTTATTAATTACAGCACAAAGTGCCTCAATTATGAAAGAAAAAACTGTCCAAGTAGACTTCAAAACCAGAAACTGCTCTTTGAAAGACACTGTTAAGAAGGCAGAGATTGGAAAAAAAATATTTGCAATATTTGCAAAGCACATTATCTGATGAAGAACTTGTAGCTGGAATATATTCAAGAACTTTCACATTTCAAGAACAATAAGCAACACAATTTTACAGAAGATTTTACATTTGAAAAGAAACTTCACCGAAGAATAGACACAGATGGCAAATAAGCATATGAAAAGATCTTTAATGTCATTAAATTAAAATTAAAACTACTACGAGAAAACACTGTATTTCTATTAGAAGGGCTGATGTAAACACAAAATGATAGAATCAAGTGCTGGCAAAGATATAGAACAATACAACTCTCACAAATTGCTGGTGGAAATGCAGGATGGTAGAGCCAATTTAGAAAATGTGTGGCAGTTTCTTATAAAGTTAAAAAAACACACCTTTTTTTTTTAAAAAAACCTTTTTCTTTTAGATCTACATACCAAAATATTAAATGGATGAAGTTATATGGTGTCTGAGATTTACACCAAAATTATCAAGGCAATAATGTGGGTGGGGCATTAGATTAAATAAAGAAAAAAACCCACTTACCTTATAAGCAGCAATCTTACTCCTAGGTATTTACTCAAGAGAAAATACATACATATGTCTACATACAAAGACCTGTATGCAAATGTTTACAACACCTTTATTCATAAAATCTCTCAAACTGGAAATAGCTCAAATGTTCATCAATTAGGGAATGGTATATCCAGACGACAGGAGAGTAAAGACTACTGATACATGTAACTACATTCATGAATCTCAAAAGCATGAAGCTAAATGAAAGATGCCAGACACAAAAGGCAAAATACACTATGACTCCACTTATAAGAAGTTGTGGAAAAGTATAGAAACAGAAATTAGATCAGTAATTGTCAAGTTTTGGGTGTGGAGGACGAGAAAGAACTACAGAGGTGCACAAGGAACTTTTTGTGGTGATAGAAATACTCTGTATTTTGACTGTGATAATGGTTATATATGACTGTATACGTAAAAGGATGAAATTTTATTGTGTGTTTTACCTCAATAACCCTGACTTTTAAAAAAAGAGAAATTATATATATATGTATATATATATCTGTATATCTGCATATATATATATATATTTTTTTTTTTTTTTTGAGAGGGAGAGAGAAAGGGCAGGGTGGGGCAGAGGGAGAGAGAGAATCTTAAGCAGGCTGCATGCCCAGCACAGAGCCCAAGTGGGGCTCCATCTCACAACCCTGAGATCATGACCTGAGCTGAAATCAAGTCCGACACTTAACCAACTGAGCCACCCAGGTGCCCCTCAGTCCAATATATTTACATGTTTCCTCTCATCTCTTTCTCTTCCCTTACTTAGGGCTTACAGTGGAAAAAGGACAGGCCCTCTCTAGCTTCCAAGTCCTCCAGTGTTAGGGCAGGGAGGGGAGGCAAGACTATATGCTAAGCACATGACTACAGATTTCTGCTTCTCTGGCTTACTCTGACAGACATTGTGTGTGGGTGTTATCAAATATTTGCTTTCTTGAGAACGGTATGTGGGAATTCTTCAGAAGACCCTTCAGGGCCACCCTACTGCCTAAGTCTGTATTGTGAAAGAATTGTTTTGTCTTGACTCCCAACCCTCTCACCCCTCCTCACCACCCCCTGCTCTTTTGCTTCAGGGTTGCTCAACCACTGGTCTGTCTTGGGTGCTAGGCACAATGGCTCAAATCTGGTTCTTGTTCAAAGTAACCACTTGAACCCAGAAAGAATTCACATTTCTCCAAATGGGAAATTTGGGCTAACTCTACCACTAAATACCCTATCCTGCCACTTCTCTTCCTAATTTTCTTCTCAAATAGGCAGAGAGGGCTGCCAAAGCAGATATTCCACCTAGAAATAAGATGCCATTCTCTTTTTCTTAGAAGTACCTTCAATCCCTAGAAGCCATTCTCTTGGTTTCAGGGTCCCTTAGGGATGGAGGGAAAAGCCACTCTACTCCCCATTAGACTAATGACTCCAGTTATTTTTCCGCCTATTTTTCTTGACCCAAAACAGGGTGAAAACTCCCAAAGCTATGGCCTAAGCACATATCCTAAAGGGAATGATATGCTAGTTATCCTTCTTGTGAATAAAGTGTTATGTACAAACTAACAAACATTTATAGGTCTACTTACCCTACTTCATAAGATGCTAGGCCCTCTTTGACTAGCTGGTCATTTATACTAGGAGTCATTCCAGGAGCACCAAGAGAATCGAAAAGCTCAACTAAGAGCACATTATCTTCCAGAATTTCTGTAAAACATTAAGATGAGTTTGGGGAAAGAAATATGTTGCAAAACACACTAAATGAAGTAATTAAAAAAAAAAGCTGTAAACAATTTCATTTTGCACGTGTGGTTTTTTGCTGAATAATATCAAAGTCTCTCTGTAGGGGTAAAAGTAGTATTTTGCAAAGATAAAACAACTGTCTATGTTATCTGTAGCATATGCAAATTAATAACATTTTCATTTTAGATTATTGTGTACTGTTCTATGACAAATCAAAAGTAGTTTAAAGCTTTTAAATTCAGAAAAATATAATTGACATATTCATTGAAGAAGTGTTCTGATGTGTTTGTTTTTTTTTTTTAAAGATTTTATTTATTTATTTGACAGAGATAGCGAGAGAGGGAACACAAGCAGGCAGAGTGGGAGAGGGAGAAGCAGGCTCCCTGCTGAACAGAGAGCCCGATGCGGGGCCTGATCCCAGGACCCTGGGATCATGACCTGAGCTGAAGGCAGACGCCCAACGACTGAGCCACCCAGGGGCCCCTGTTCTGATGTGTTTTTAAACGATTTTACTGAATTCATCCAAGTTCCAGAGGACAAAAGAATGAAATTTAGGCCAGTGGTTATCTGCAAAGGTTTACAGCTTTTATAAGAATGGCACAAAGTTTAACACGACAAAAACTTAATCTAGAATCCTCAACTAGAGATTGGAATCTGGATTTTTTTCCCCCATCCCTATGTTTTTAGGACAAACCATCTAACTTTTAACTTCTTTTAGAATACATACATATTGGTTACTTAAACAAGTAGATCTATTTAGATCTATTTCTTAAACTAAACTGGGTAAAGTTTACATCTCATATGCCTGTTTACTTACTTATGGTACATAGCACAGAGAACCTGCCTAATATGTATCTGAATAAACAACAGAGTAATTTCTTTAGGAAACACATACTTCAGTGCACTAAACTATGCACTGAATGCACACTTCAATGCAGTTTATACCTACACCTTCTACACAATAGCAGCTGGTAGCTGCAGGTCAGAATGATGATTCCAAATAAAAAGATAAAAGTGTTACCAGCATCTTATATTATCTAGTCATAAAAATATTAGAAAACTTTTTTCAAGAGCCTAAAAATGATTCCTGACTACTTTTCAATGGACCAGATATATATCATCTAAAAATAAAAGACTAAGCAATGCTGAGACTCAGTTTTCATCTCCTTACTTTCCATGTCTTGTGTTCCCTTTAATTCTTTGACTTCGTATTTCCCATATATAGTTCTTTATTCCAACAGGCCCAACTTTCCATATGTTCTGTACCTTTACCAACTTCCCTACTCTGCTAATTAAAATTTAAATAACGCTTGCTTTATAAGGTAACAATGCATATTAATGGAAGGCTCCCCTTCTCATCTTTAATGTCTTACACTCTCAATCTCACCATTGTGCAGGTTAATGGGGTAAGATCTTTTAGATTTAAGGAGTGCCAGAAGGCCCTGCTCAAACAAATTATCCAGCATAATAACTATGTTATGGCTAGTGTTTGGATGATATTGGTATAACAAGTAATTAAGTACGAAAAAGAAGGAGTCAAGAAAGAAACCAAGTCAGGTCTTGATGCTGTCCACGGGAGCTAAAACCAATAGAGGGCGGGGAGCTAAAACCAATAGAATAAAATACCAAAAGCAAAGTTGGTAAGCAGAATTATCTAGGTTAAAGTCAGCTCAAAATCAGCGGAGATTACTCAAGGACTAAGAAGCCCTTAATTTACTGCTCACATCAGAGAAGCCTGATATAAAAATGTTATTGACTGAGGATGCAGTATCTATAACCACATTCCTCTTTAAAGAAATTATTTCTTCAGAACAATTTCTCATATCAACAACATGGATAAATTATCACTGATACGCCATCAGTTCCCGGTTATATAACCTTGAGCAGCTGATCACTGAAGCTGCTCATTCAGTCTTCTCACTGTAACATAAGCTAACACTCTTCTGGTGGTTGGGTTCATTTACTGGTAGTATGATAAATGTGAACAAACAGATATAGTAAAAATTACCCTGGAAATTCCCATAAATCAACCCTAAGTAAACATAATCTTGTGTGTCTTGCACTAATACTTACTAAGACCAACACAGCCAGATAAATAACAGACTCCCACCACTCCCCAACCCCTGCATCTAAACCCCTTGGGGCCAGACAGGTTTTAGAACTTCAAATTGAGAAAAGCTACATAAAACATATATTGCATATTTTATAATACCCCCAGCAGATTCTGAGGCAGCAGCCTACAAACATACATTACTATCCTGAAATGGAATATATGAATATTCACTATAAAGGAGATAAAGATTATATATATCTTCATGTCAATTCAGATCAGGTTTTGCCTCTCAACTTTTCATTTCCAGAACACGGTGGGTTACTAAATTGTGAGCTAGTGGTCAGCCTGTATCTTGGACCCAAACTACTACCAAAAAAGAAATCTTTTTTTTTCAAAATATGGGAAGAGCCTACAGTTGAATGCACTTAAGTCAAATGAAATGAAAAAACATATGAAAACTATTTAACAGTTATGTCCCACCTCCCCTCACTTTCCTGCACATTAAACTTTAGCATTCATCATGCCAAAATCAGGATAGAGCCCTTGCAGAAATGTAACAGAAATAAGAGAAGCTAATTTCTGGCTTTAAGGCTTTCCAGAGGCCATGTCCAGGATGACTTGATTTTTTTTTTTTTTTTAAAGATTTTATTTTTAAGTAATCTCTACACCGAATGTAGGGCTTGAACCTACAACCCCAAGATCAAGAGTCACACACTCCACCAACTGAGCCAGCCAGGCACCCCTGGGATAACTTGATTTTTTAATGGCAATTTTTGCCTTGTACTGATTTTATACTCTAGAGCCTGCAACTACATCCACTATACCTAATTCTCAATAAATGTGCTCTCACTACTCTTACTGATGACACATTGAATTTATTCTAAGATCTGGCAAATGTTGTATTATAATGTTATTCTTATTATATATAATCACATAGCAAGAAATAAAAACGGAAATAGCTTACTAACGACTGAACATGTCATAAATTTATCTTGAGTCTTTTCTTCAAATTTTTCCTTAGCTTTTTTGGACCACTGCATTGTCCTTATACATGGTTCAATATAGGCCAGCTTACATTTAATTGCCTGTGTCAAACAAAATTGCACCATTAAGAAAAAGTAAAATTTCTAGTTATTTTAGAATTAAAATAAAATTTTGTATGTGTCAAAAAACTCTGAATATATATTTGGAAAATAAATGTGCAAAAGGTATTTATAAAATATTTTATAAATACCAATAACTGGAATCAATAGAGCATTTGGTTGAATTATTGCACATTCAGACACTGTTATAACAAGCATCTACTGAAAGAATTACAGATACTTATGATATACTGTTAAATGAGAAAAGCAGGTTATAGGACTATTTGTCTAACCCTGTAATTGTTAAAAACAGAAGATGCATCTTAGAATTATATTTATAAAAAATATTCAATAGTTCTAAATGATTCCTCTTTTTGTTTATCTATATTTTCAAGTTTTTCCTACAATATTTTACCCATTTTTAAAATGAAAAATATTGTTTAACAAATGTCTAGGTGTAATGTGAGTTAGAAAATAAGCCCCATTAACCTTCCTTGTCTTCTGGGGAATAGGATTCTAAGAGAAGGATAATTTTTTACTTATTCTTCCAGACTTCTCTCTTTCTCTTGGACATGTTATATATACTTAAACATAAATGGAATTGCAATAAAAATACTTCTATGATGAGATTTTTTTTTACACAAGATAACATCATCTTCCTACCACATTATACAGGTATTTCAAAATAACATTAAGAGCTGCAGACCAGCAAATACTTAAAAAGACACAAACATACATACACATATATATTTACAATTAATGCTTATTTCCTAAGATATACATATATCTTAACAATTTATGGTTGCTATATAGGAAATTACAATGACAGCAACTCTTTTTTAGATTCCACATTATCAAATTATTTACAGACAAAAATGTTTTTTAACAGGGCAATTCTATGATAAAAATGATTTCTAAAAATACTGTCATATTTGTGTAAGATTCTAACCCTATGACTCACAATAAGTAGATTACCTTCTCTGGGGGATTTAGAAACTCATCTTTTATTTTACGCATTTCTTTAAGTGTTATTTTTGCAGTATTGCCAAAGTCCACATATTTAACTTCAACTTCACGATGTCCAGGCAATCCTTCAAAAATTATGAAATTAGAAATCACAAACTTGGAAAGAAAACAGAGAATTATCTAGCAAAATTTAGATTGACAGTCAACTATGTTAGAATACGTTTATGATCAACATACAAGCTTAATACTTTTTTAATATAAAAAATATTTCTAATACGTGGGCTTACAAAAATCAACATAATGCATAGTTGTTCAGATTTGGTGAATGAGAAATTAACAATTTTAAGATATCCAAAGGACAATCAAAATCAGGATAACAACACAGCTATCAAATGTTAGCTGTTGTGGCCTAAAAGTTAGGCGTTAAGACTGACTGGGTCAGAATCCAGTCAAATTCCATGTGACTCTAAGCAAGCTAATCACTCTTTCTAAAATATTACTCTGAGCAAGTTTCTTTTTCTCTCTAAGCCTCATTATTTCATTTGTAAAATTGGCATACCTATAGAATCCAATCTCACAAGACTTTTTTTTTGAGGATTCACCTATTTAAAATAATTTGCAAAACACCAAAGTAAGCATGCATTTAATAAATGTTTACTGTTAGTCAAGACAGGTGATTAAGGCAAAAGATTTAATAATCAAACTAAAGATTCATTCATATGATGATACTTAACTGAAATTTAAAAAAATTATTTGGGGGAATATTGTGAAAAATAAGCAGAGACAGACCTCTATGTCAATCTAGTCCCTATATTTTACAGGATACCAATGAATCCCTTAAGAAGTTCAAACACATGGAAGTTTGAATAAAAACCTATCACACTGACCTTTTTGAAAATACTCAAAATATATGGTTGACTTTAGCCTCTCTTAGCACACCTATGTATAATTCTACTAAAATGGTTGCTATCATTTTCAAATTTAAAGAGTAGTACAGTATATATATTTCAAAAATGGAAGAAGTACAGGCATTCTCTGCTCCTTAGCAGAAGTGGAAGCAGATGGAACACACTGGTACTCAAGAGGACACTTCAAGCAACTTAGGCCATGTGATAACTGGTATCTGAAGTAATTGAGAAGACACATGTTACCATAAGTCTAAGAAGGTGAGGGAATCCCTCCACACTTCCACTGGAATTCTCATGCTAGAAGAATATTCTTAACTGTACTAATGCCATTACATTCTTATCATTCTTCGAGTCTCTGAATGGAGATATAGTTTTAGACAAAACAAACAAATGGACAGGAGATAAAATTTAAAGAACATTTTTTACCCAAATTATCAATCATGTATGAGAGTAGAGTCAGAAGACATGAAAGGTCTCAAAATTTACCTCCATTTATTCTGAGTAAACAATTAGAAGATGCTCCCCCAAAATAGGGGAGTAAACTGAAGAGGTAAACATGGGATCCATAAAACAAGGGATCCAATACAGGAAAACAAAGTATATTGCCAAGTGAAATAAATTCCCTGCATAACAAAAGTCTAATAAGCTTAGAGGACTAGCAGTCTAATTGGAAAAGATAGAAGGATGTTTTCACTGCTAGGAAAAAAAAAAAAAACTAACATTACCTGAAAAGTCAATCGTGTGGAAAATTGTTTTGAACAATCAGGAAAATGTAGCCATAAATTAAAGAAAAGAAAGTGAAAATCTGATGCATTAACTTGAAACAGGAAAGTATTCTTTATGACTTGGTGAAAATATTTATATTCAATATGGATTAACTAAAATTGTGATACAGCTATGGGGATGGGGTGGGGAGGGCATAAAAGAGCTAGAAGAAATCTAAAACTGCTATCTACCATAATAAGAATAGATGACATAACACAAATTAAAAAAATAAGAATAGATAATATCTAAGAGTAAAATATCAACAAAGTATTACATATTTAGAAGAAATAACACAAATAAATACCAAAAGCAACAGCTGAAAGAATTTAAAGTATTTTTTAAGTAATGTCTACACCCCACATTAAGCTCAAACTCACAACCCTGAGATCAAGAGTTGCATACTCTTACAACTGAGCCAGCCAGACAACCCTAAAATATTTGCCTTTCAGGAGTGCAGTATAAGTTGTTTAGCACCATTTAACTTTTTAAATAAGGCAGACATTAGAAAACAACAACAAAAAAATAGTTAAGTCCTAGTCAAATCAAAATCTAAGGACTCAGAGATTCACCTCCCAACATTACCACTAGCTTTTTAAATTTTTTTTTTTAAAGATTTTATTTATTTATTTGATAGAGAGAGTGAGAGAGCACAAGCAGGGGGAACAGTAGAGGGAGAGGGAGAAGCAGGCTCCCCGCCAAGCAGGGAGCTCGATGCGGGGCTCGATCACAGGACCCTGGGATCATGACCTGAGCCGAAGGCAGATGCTTAACCATCTAAGCCACCCAGGCGCCCCCCAACTAGCTTTTTAAAGATAACTGAGCAAAGATCAAATAATATCACTTCCATGATTTAATTTGTACCAACTCAAATGGTTTCAGTTTTTAAGCATAACATTTCCCTGTAGAAATAGTATGCAATTTCCTACCAATAACTTTTGCTCGGTACCAAACTCCATCTTCAAATTTAGCTACACAGGCTTGACCTTGAACTGGACAGAGGATTTCCAGATTTTCTCCATCTTCACTTTTATAGAATTCCTCAATTGTCTTTAGCAAAAATAAAAAATCCAGGCTCTCTATCTAAGAAATAAAGGGATTAAAACACTATAGTTTCAAAGAAACAAAATTTAAATGTGGCATGTATTATAAGCACTGCTTATAAAATTACTGGAATCAGACAAATCAATTGTTATGTAATTTATATTTGAAATATTTTATTACAGAAGCAGTATATAAAATTAGCAAATATGGACACAACAAATTTTTTTAAAAATCACATTTCTCCAGATATCTTAAGTGTATATCCTTCCAGATCCCTTTCTTTTAAATTTAAATTCTATAGCCAACATATAGTACATCATTAGTATTTGATGTAGTGTTCAATGATTCATTAGTTGCATATAACACCCAGTGCTCATTCCATCACACACCCTCCTTAATGCCCGTCACCCAGTTACCCCATCTCCCCACCCACCTACCTTTTTACAACCCTTAGTTTGTATCCTATAGTTAAGAGTCTCTCATGGTTTGTCTCCCTCTTTGATTTCTTGCCATTCATTTTTCCCTCCCCTCCCCTATGATCCTCTGTGCTATTTCTTATATTCCACATATGAGTGAAACCATATGAGCACGGTCTTTCTCTGCTTGGCTTATTTCACTTAGCATAATACCCCCCAGTTCCATCCATGTTGATGCAAATGGTAGGTATTCATCCTTTCTGATGGCTGAGTAATATTCCATTATATATATGAATCACATCTTCGTTATCCATTCATCTGCTGAAGGATACCTCAGCTCCTTTCACAGTTTGGCTATTGTGGACATTGCTTCTATGAACATTGGGGTGCATGTGCCCCTTCTTTTCACTACATCTGTGTCTTTGGGGTAAATACCCAGTAGTGCAATTGCTGGGTCATAGTGTAGCTCTATTTTTAACTTCTTGAGGAACCTCCATACTGTTTTCCAGAGTGGCTGTACCAGCTTGCATTCCCACCAACAGTGTAAGAGGGTTCCCCTTTCTCCACATCCTTTCCAACATTTGTTGTTCCAGATCCCTTTCTTATATACACACAAACTTTCCATATTTTTTAAAACAAAAATGAGATGATCTTTTACTTGCAATTTGATTACAGTGTGATAATTTGCATTTTCCATCAATTCTCACTTTTGTTTCATTAAGTATTCCTATTAGTACTTTTAGACCACATTTAGATATCCCTAACTGGCCCAAACTGGTATCAAATTCAAGACTACACATTATATCTAGTTATCTCAATAAATCTTTTAGGATCTAGTGTAGTCTTTTTTTTTTTTTTTTTTTTTTAATGACTAGGTCTTGCTGAAGAGAGACTGCTATTTTTCTGCAGAATGCCCCATCTTCTGGATTTATATGGTTACATCCTCATGCTATTATATAGCTTGTTCCTCCATTAAATGGGGTCTGTCTCCTGAAATTTCCCCAAAGCCAGAAGTTATATCTATAGGTTTGGTGGATTCAAACCTTTTTTGGCCAGAATACATTTTAAGTGTACTTAGGTTACAATACATCAAAAGACATGATATTACTGACTCAATATTAACATGCTAAGATTCACCTACAGATTGGGGTGATGATTCTGATCCCTCTATTGTACAGTTGTGTTTTTACCCTTGTATCCACCAAGTAATTCATTTAATAATACTTTGGCATTATATGAATGTCCAGTTTCCCATCAACCTTCCATGAGATGGTTTTAAAGTGAATTGATCATTCTTTAAATCAGTAATTTCAGTAGGGTTTGTGAAATGACTACACTGAATAAACTAAAGATTTCTCTTATTAATAAATAAGACTATTTGGTTACTTAAGTTCTTAAAGTTCCTATAGTATCTAAAACATTGTTCCTCCACCAAAAAAAAAAAAAAAGACAGAAAAAAATCCCAAAACACCAAGAATGTCTGATTATCTCTCTAAATGCCAATTCTTAAGGTTAAAAAATATTTTAAAATCTATTTCAAATGGCAAAAAATGAAGTTTTTCTTTTTTAAGTATTATAATGCAAGCGGAAATTTTGTGAATCTGTCTTTTCTTGTTATTTCATTTAAATTACTTTAAAAACTTTAAATTTTTAAAATTTTTATTTCTAAGTAGGTTTTATTCATATTCTTCCAACCAAAGTGAAGTGAAAAATTCAACAGAGGAATGACATCAGCAAAATAGCATACTAGGAAGCTCCAAGCTCTTGTTCCCCTACAGAAACACTGGGGAAAAAAAAAGAGAGAGAGAAGCCATATGAACTTTGTCAGAACTATGGAAAAGTCAAAGGTTTATAGCAACCAAGCAAACACCCAATCAAGCTCCTGGCATTCAGATAAATCTCTGTCAAAACATTTGCTGAACACAAGCTAAAGGAACAGAGACTTAAGTGATCACATGCAAGGAATAGTGTTTGCAAAAATAGTTTGAAAAAGTCTCAAAACTAACCAACCACTGCAGTCTTCAACTATAAGAAAATCCAGCAAATCCCAGGGAGGTGGGGACCTTATTTTCAGAGTTACCACATTATAATAGTCAAATGACCAGTTTTCAACAAAAAATCAGAAGAAATACAAAGAAAAAGGAAAACATGGCTCATCCATAGGAACAAAACAGAAACCACCCTTGAGGAAGCCCAGATAAAGGACATACTAGACAAAGACTTCAGAGCAACTGCCTTAAATATGTTCAAAGAATAAAGGAACATATGGATAAAGAACTAGAGGAAACCAGGAAAACAATAAAGGACCAAAATGAAAATACCATCAAAGAGACAGAAATTATAAAAAGGAATCAAACAAATTCTGGAGCTGAAAAGTAAAATAACTGAAGTGAAAAATACACCAGAGGGATTCAACAACATATCTGAAACAAGCATAAGAAAGGATCAGTGAACCTGAAGATAGGACAACTGAAATCATTAAGTGGGGAAAAGAAAGAGTGAAGGGAAGAGAGGCTAAGGGACTTGAACAGAGACCAAGGGCACCATTAGACATACTAATATACACATTATGGGAGTTCCAGAAGGAGAGAGAAAGGAGCTGAAAGATTATTTGAAGACATAATGGCTGAAAACGGCCCAAATTTGATGACAGACATGAATCTACAAATCCAAGAAGGTCAATGTTATGAGTTGACTTGTACCTCCAGGATATGTTGGAGTCATAACCTGAGAATGTGACCTTATTTGGAGAGTCTTTTTTTTTTTTTTTAAAGACTATTTATTTGACAGAGAGAGACAGCGAGAGCAGGAACACAAGCAGGGGAGTGGGAGAGGGAGAAGCAGGCTTCCCGCTGAGCAGGGAGCCCAATGAGGACCCTGGGATCATGACCTGAGCCGAAGGCAGATGCTTAATGACTGAGCCACCCAGGCGCTCCCTGGAGACAGAGTCTTAACAGATAATCAAGTTAAAATGAGGTCATTAGGGTAGGCCTTAATCAAATATGATTGGTGTTATTAAAAGAGGAAGATTTAGTACAGAGACAAACACAGGAGAATGCATGTGAAGATGAAGGCAAAGATGAGGGTGATGCAGCAGAAGTCAAAGAACACCAAAAATTTCCAGCTAACCACCAGAAAGTAGGAGAAAGTAATGGAAGAGATTATTACTCACAGTCCTAAGAAGGAAAATACCCTACTGATACCTTGATTTCACACTTCTAAATTCCAGAACTATGGGACAATAAATTTATGTTCTTTAAGCCACTTAATTTGTGTAATTTTGTTATTGTAGTCCTAGGAAATGAATACACATTTTGGTTTTGAGAAGTAGGGTGTTGCTGTAACAAATACCTAAAATGTGTGTGTGACTTCAGAATTAGGTAATGGGCAGAGGAGAAGTTTTGAGGTGCTTGAATGGAAAAAGTCCAGACTGCCTGGAAAAAATTTCTGGTAGAAATATGAATGTTAAAGGTGTTTCTGGTGACATCTCAGACAGAAATGAGGAACATGTTATTGGAAACTGGAAGAAAGGAGATCCTTGATATAAAGTGGTAGAGAACTTGGCTGAATTTTGTTCTGTTGGACAGAAAGTAGAACGTTAATCTTTAGCTGAGGAGATCTCTAAGTAAAATGTTGAATGTGCAGCTTGGTTTCTCCTTGTTGTTTATGATAAAACATGAGAAGACAGAGATAAAGAAAGAACTGCCAAACATAAAGGAACCAGAACTTGAAGGATTTATGAAATTCTCAGTTTATCCATATTGTAAACAATGAGAATGTATACTTAGGACACCAAGGGTGTGGCTGGACACTGCTGAAGAGATTATGGGCAAGTGACTTGTGGATCCAATCTATCATCTCAGTAGAAACACTACCAGCTTGAACTTAAGGGGACAGAGATGGGAAGAAGGAAGGCTGTTGGACTTGTGGGATTTTATATGGAGGAAGTGAGCTGACAGGGCTATCAGCCCTGAACATGTGTTATCTTTCAAGAAAAAGGAATAATGATCCTGGAGGTGGTTCAGAGGCTGGTGTGTCTGCCACTGCCACCAGGAGCCCAGAGAGCACAGGCCTGAGAGGCAGGACTGTCTTATCCTCTGTTCCAGGAGGTGCAGCCTCCTGGGTTCCAGAGCATGAGGACAACCCCTCAATTCCAACAGGTGAGGCTGCTTTCAGGGCTAAGGGGGCAAAGCCACCACCCAGTAGGACTGGAGGGTGGAGCATCCAGCCAATGAAGATGATTCTCAAGTCATAAGAATCTAATAGAATTTGTCCTGCTAGGTTTTAGGTTTGTCTGGTCTCACATATTCAGAGACAGAGAAGAATTTTGCTCCAGCTTGAGTGATACCCTAGTCTTAACCTGTACTTGAATTAGACTATGAGATTTGAGACTTTTGGTTGATGATATTTAAATATAAGACTTTGGACTGAGAATTGATGCTGTAATGATTGGAATGGGGTGAATGTATTTTGCCTGTGGGAAGTACATGCATTTCTGATAGAGCAGAGAGCAGACTGCTTTGCAAACTGTGTCCTCCCCAAAACATATGTTGGAGTTCTAACCCCAAAGTACCTCAGAATGCAACCTTATTTGAAAATTGGGTTTTACAGAGGTTATCAAGGTAAAATAAAGTCTTAGGCACTAAGACTTTATTCAGTATGACTGGTGTCCTTACTAAAAAAACTGAGACAGACAAGTACAGAGAAAATGCCATGTGAAGAAAGACGAGGAGACTGGGGTGATGAAACAGAAGTCAATGAGTGGTAAAGATCGCCAGCATACCACCAAAATCTAGAGGAGAGACATGGAATAGATTTTATCTCTAAGATCTCAGAAGGAATGAACCCTGCCAACACCTTGATTTTAGACTTCTAGACTCCATCACTGTGAGACCATAAAGTTTTGTTGTTCAAGCCATCCAACTTAAGGTACTTTGTTACAACGGCCCTATGAAACTAATACACTCAACAAAACCCTAAGTAGGATAAACCCAAAGGGACTCACTCAAATGCATTATAATCAAACAATAACCAAAGACAAAGACAGAATCTTGAAAGCAGCAAGAGAGAAGTAACTTGTCATGTACAAGGTATCATCAACAAGATTACTTGCTGATTTCTCCTAAGAAAGCTTTGAGGACAGAAGACAACAAGGAGATACATTTTTTTTTAAGTTTATTTTATTTATTTGACACAGAGAGACACAGCGAGAGAGGGAACACAGCAGGGGGAGTGGGAGAAGAAGCAGGCTTCCCAGGGAGCAGGGAGCCTGATGCAGGGCTCGATCCCAAGACCCTGGGATCATGACCTGAGCTGCTTAAGGCAGCTGCTTAACTGAATGAGACACCCAGGCGCCCCAACAAGGAGATACATTTAAAGTGCTGAAACACAAAAACAAAAAACCCTATCAACCGAGAATTACAGATCCAGCAAAACTATCCTTCAAAGATGAGGGAGAAATTAAGCCATTCACAGAGAAACAAGAGGTGAGGGAGTTCACTGCCACTAAAGGGAGTCCTTCAGGTAGAAATAAAAGGATGCTAGAGGGTAACTCAGAGTCACATGAAGATATGAAGATCTGTGGTTCAGATAAGTACAAGGACAAATATGAAAGCCAGTATTATTTTAATTTTGGTTTGTAACTTCCCTTTTATTTCTATTTATTTCTATAAGATAATATCTATTTCTTTAGGATTTAAAAGATAAATGCATAAAATTATAAATCTATGTTACTGAGGACACAATGTATAAAGGTTAATTTGTGACATCAATAATATAAAAGGGGAATGGAGCTGCACAGGAATAGAGTTTTTGTGCAATTAAAGTTGGTATAAATTCATATTAATTGTTACAACTTTAGGATATATGTAATCCCTATGGTAATGATAAAAAACTTATATACAAGAGTAAATAAGGTAATCAAAACATGAAACTACAATATTTGCACACCCATGTTCCCTGCAGCATTATTTACAATAGCCAAGAGGTAGAAGCAAACCAAATGTCCATTGATGGATGAATGAACTAATAAAATGTGATATATACATACAATGGAATATTAGCCTTAAAGAAGGAAATCTTCTCACACAACAATATGAATGAACCTTGAGGGCATTATGCTAATGAAGTTAGCCAGCCACACAAAGACAAACACTGTATGATTCCATTTATATGAAGTATCAAAATAGTGAAATTCATAGAACTGTGGTTGTCAGTGCTTAGGGGTAGGGGAAAATGCAGAGTGTTTGTTCAAGAGATGTAGAGTTTCAGTTCTGCAAGATGAAAAAGTTCTATAGATCTGTTGCACAACAATGTGAGTATAGTTAACACTACTGAACTATACATTTAAAAATGGTTAGATGGTAAATTTTAATATGTTTTTATGACAGTGTTTTTCAAAAATATTAAAAAATGACATTACCAAAAAACAACTAAACACAAAAGAGGGAAGTAATAGAGGAAATGGGAGACAAAAAAGCTATAAGATATACAGAAAATAGCAAAATGGCAGAAGCCTTTCCTATTAATAGGTCCTTTATTTTTATTTATTTTTTTTAAGATTTATTCATTTCAGAGAGGGAGCACAAGCAGGGGGAGCAGCAGGCAGAGAGAGAGGGAGAAGCAGACTCCCTGCTGAGCAAGGAGCAGCCTGATGCGGGGCTCGATCCCAGGATCCTCGGATCATGACCTGAGCTGAAGGCAGACACTTAACCAACTGAGCCACCCAGGTGCCCCTAATAAGTACTTTAAAATGGTTTAAACACTCCAATTAAAAGGCAAAGATTGGCAGAATGGATTTTTTTTTTTTTAGATTTTATTTATTTGCGAGAGAGAGAATGAGAGACAGAGAGCATGAGAGGGAGGAGGGTCAGAGGGAGAAGCAGACTCCCTGCTGAGCGGGGAGCCTGATGTGGGACTCAATCCCGGGACTCTAGGATCATGACCTGAGCCGAAGGCAGTCGCTTAACCGACTGAGCCACCCAGGCGCCCTGGCAGAATGGATTTTAAAAAATGGCCCAACTATATGCTATTTATAAGATACTCACTTTAGATCCAAAAACATACACAGGTTAAAAGCGAAAAATTAGAAAATGTATTCCATGCAAACAGTAACCAAGAGAGAGCTGGAGTGGCTATGCTATTATCAGACAAAATATACTTTAAGTCAGATAATATTACAAGAAACAAAGAATGACATTATACATTGATAAGAGAGTCAATTCACCAATAAGATGTAACAATTACAAATACATATGCACCAAACATCAGCTCCCCAAAATATAGGATGCAAACATTGACAGAATCGGAGGGAGACAGTTCTTCAATAAAAGGAGACTTTAGTGCTCCATTTTCAAAAACAGAACTACAAAGAATGTCAAGAAGAAAATAGATTACTTGAACAACAGTACAAATCAGTTACACGTAACAGACATATACAGAACATTCAAGCCAAGAGCAGAATACATTTTTTTTCTCGAGTGCACATGGAACATTCTCAGGATAAACAATATGTTAGGCTATAAAACAAGCCTCAGTAAATTTTAAAAGACTGAAAACACACAAAGTGTCTTTCCTAATCACAATGGAAGTAGACTAGAAATTAAGAGAAAACTAGAAAATTCACAACAAACTCGTGGGATGAAGCAAAAGTAGTGCTAAGAGGGAACTTTATAGCTATAAATGCATACAGTAAAAATAAATAAATAAATAAATAAATAAATAAATAAACTAACCATAAAACTTAAGAAAATAAAAGTAAAATAAACCCCAAACTAGCAAAAGGAAGAAAATAATAAAGAGTAGAGCTTTGATAGAAAATAGAAATACAATGGGTAAAAAAAACAAAGGTTGGTTTTTGAAAAGATTAACAAAACTGACAAACCATTAACTAGACTAAGGAAAAAAAGAAAACACAAATTACTAAAATCAAAGAAAGTGAGGGAATTCCTACTAATTTTAATAAATAAAAAGGATTAGAAGAGTCTACTATAACTAGAAACACCCACCTACCAAGACTGAATCATGAAAAGAAAAATCTAAGCAGACTTGTATCTAGCAAGGAGACTGAATCAGTAATCAAAAACTTCCAATAAAGAAAAGCCCTGGATCACACAGCTTCACTGATGAATTCTACCAAACTGATGGTCACCAGAAGGGAGGTGGGTGGGGGGATGGGTGAAATAGGTGATGAGGATTAAGGAGTGCACTTGTGATGAGCACTGGATGATGTATGGAAATGTTGAATCACTATATTGTATACCTGAAACTAATATTACATTGTATGTTAATTAACTGGAGTTTACATAAAAACCTAAACAAAGAACACGATCCCTTCTTGGCCAAAAAACTGGGGGTGGGGGGGAGAAACTCATCCTAACTCATTTTAAGAGGTCAACATTACCTGAAACTAAAGCCATACAAAGACAGGGCAAGAAAACTACAGACTAGTATCACTTATGAACACTGACACAAAAATCCTCAACGGAATACTTACAAACCAAATTCAGTGTTACATTAGAAGGATTATATATCATGATGTAGGGGGACTGATTCCTGGAATGCAATGGTGGTTCAAAATATAAAATAAAAACAATGCAGTAGACATCAACAGAATGAAGGAAAAATAAAAACTACGATCATCTCAAATGATGCAAAAACTGTATTTGACAACACTAAACATTCTTTTCTGATAAAAACACTCAATAAACTATTCCTAGGAACCTTCTTCAACACGATAAAGGCCATATGGGAAAAACCCACAGATACCATAGTCAATGGTAAAAGAGAAATCCTTTTTCCCCCTCAGACAGAAGAAAAAGATGAGTTTTCTACTTGTACTCAACAAGATATTGGAACTCATAGCCAGAGCCACTAAATAAGAAAAAGAAAAGGCATTCCAATTGTCAAATAAAATTATCTCTTTTTGCAGCTGACATAATTTTATAATGTATAAAACTCTAAAAAGCTCACCAAAAAAACCTGTTAGTGAAGTTATAAGGATCTAAAATGAAGACAGAAAAATCAGTTATGTTTTATAAAGCAGTAATTAACAATCTAAACTGGAAAGTAACAATTCCTTCTACAATACCAGAAAAAAAAAGAATACACTTAGGAATAAACTTAAACAAGGAAGGAACAGACTTGTATACTTATACACCATATCAGACTGCTGAAAGAAATAAAAGAAGACAAAATAAGAGGAAAGACATCCCACATTCATGGACTGGAAGACCTAATACTGTTGACAATACTACCCAAAACAATCTACAATTCAATGCAATCCCATTAAAATTCCAGTCATGTTTCAGGCAGAATAGAAAAACCCATTCTCAAAGTCATATGAAATCTCAGGGGCCCCAAACTGCCAAAAAATCTTGAGAAAGAACAAAGTTGGAGGGCTCACACATCCTGATTTCAAAACTTGCTACAAAGCTACAGTAATCAAAACAGTGTGCTACTGGCATAAGGACAGATAGACCAATGGAATAAAATAGACATCCCAGAAATAAACCTTCACATATATGGTTAACTGAGTATTGACAAGCATGCCCAGACCATTCAATGGAGAAAAGACCATCTTTTCAACAAATGGTGCTGAGAAAAGTGGACATTCACATGGAAAAGATGAAACTGGACCTTTCTCTCATACCATATACAAAAATTAACTCAAAGTGAATCAAAGACCAAAGTTTAAGAGCTAAAACTATAAAACTCTTAGAAGAAAACATAGGGGAAAAACTTCATAATGTTAGATTCAGCAATGATTTCTTGGCTATGACACAAAAGCACAGGCAACAAAAGAAAAAATAAACTGGACTTTATCAAGTTAAAAAGTTTTATGGATCAAAGAATGCTATCAAGAGAGTAAAAAGGCAACCCACAGAATGGAAGAAAATATCTGAAAATTATATATCTGATAAAGGATTGATATAAAATAATCCAATTCAAAACTGGTGAAAGGACTGGAATAGGTATTTCTCCAAAGAAATTTTATAAATGACTAATAAATACACACGTGAAAAAAATGTATTCAACAATACTAGCCATGTGGGAAATGCAAATCAAATCCATAACGATATACAACTTCATACCCTTAAAATGGCTATTTAAAAAAAAAAAAAAGTGCTGGTGAGGATGTGGAAAAACTGGAACTCTTATGCATTGTTAATGGAAATACAAAATGGTGCGGCACTGTGGAAAACAGTTTGGTAGTTCTTCAAAAAGTTAAACAGAATTATAATATTAGCCAGCAATTCCAGAGCTAGGTATATACCCAAAAGAACTTTCAGTGAAAGCAGAGACCCAAACAGACACTTGTACCCCCATGCTTATAGCAGCATTATTCACAGCAGTCAAAAGGTTTAAACAATCCAAGTGTCCATCAACAGATGAATGGGTAAACAAAATATAGTATATACATACAATGAAATATTAGTCATGAAAAAGAATGAAATTCTAATACATGCTACAATATGTAAATATTATGCTAAGTGAAATAAGGCAGACACAGATATTCTATTTCCACTTAAGAGGTACCTAGAATAGATAAATTCACAGAAAAAGAAAGTAGGACAGGTTATGAGAGGCTGTGGGAGGGGGGAAATGGGGAATTGTTTAATGGTTACAGAGCTGTTTGGGATAATGAACAGTTCTAGAGATGAATAATGGCAATGGTTGCACAACACTGAGTATTTATTGGTACTGAACTGTACATTTAATGGCTAAAATGAGATAAAAGACATTTTACATATGTTTTACTTCAATTTAAATAAAAGGCACTGTAAAAAAATTCAGTGAAAGAAATATATGCAAGTCCTTACTTAGTGCCAAATAAGCAGACTTCCACAACTTATCTGGGGAGCCCTTATAGTGTGGTACAGTGATTAAGATGACAGGCTCTGAATGAAGTTACACTGCCCAGTTCAATCCTGGCTCTTCCATTCTGTAGCTGTGTGACCTCAGGCAAGTTGCTTTATCCCTTTGGCTAGAGTCTCGTATCTACATGAAAATACTATTATCTTTTTCATAGGACTGTTGTGAAGATTAATGAATTATTCACTCATTATGGCCTTTAGAATGAGTTAATTCATATGAAGCACAGACACAAAGAGATCAAGAAGGATGAACTCATTGTTAGTAGCTATCTAAACAAACCCATCAGTCCACATCCAAAATTTAATATGAAATGCCTTTGATCTGAATTTATTTTGTGTTCAAATTCAGAAAATTACCTAGTAATAATGTGTAAATTCTCAGACGTCCACTGTCAGAAACAGGTTTTCTCACAGTATTCTTTTTTAAACATTTAATTTAAATTCAATTAATTAACATATAATGTATTATTGGTTTCAGAGGTACAGGCCTGTGATTCATCAGTCTTATATAATACCCAGGGCTCATTACATCACATGCTCTCCCTATTGTCCATCACCCAGTTACACTACCCCCTCCCCCTCCAGCAACCCTCAGTTTGTTTCCTATGATTAAGAGTCTCTTATGATTTTCTCCCTGATTTCGTCTTGTTTTGTTTTTCCCTCTCTTGCCCTATGCTCCTGTTTTGTTCTTAAATTCCATATATCCATGAAATCATATGATACTTGTCTTTCTCTGATTGACTTATTTTGCTTAGCATAATACCCTCTAGTTCCATCCATGTTGTTGCAAATGGCAAGCTAACATTTTTTTGATGGCTGAGTAATATTCCATTGTGTGTGTGTGTATGTATGTATATATATATATCACATCTTCTTTATCCACTCATCTGTGGATGGACGTCTGGGTTCTTTCCATAGTTAGGCTATTTTGGACGTTGCTGCTATAAACATTGGGGTGCAGGTGCCCCTTCGGATTACTACATTTGTATCTTTGGGGTAAATACCCAGTAGTGCAATTGCTGGGTAATAGGGTAGCTCTACTTTCAACTTTTTGAGGAACCTCCATATTGTTTTCCACACTGGATGCACCAGCTTGCATTCCCACCAACAGCATAGGAGAGTTCCCCGCCAACATCTGTCATTTCCTGACTTGTTAATTTTAGCCATTCTGACTGGTGTGAGGTGGTCTATTACAAAGCTGTAATCATCAAGACAGTATGGTACTGGCAAAAAAAACAGACACACAGATCAGAATAGAAAACCCAGAAATGGACCCTCCACTCTATGGTCAACTAATCTTTGACAAAGGAAAGAATATCCAATGGAAAAAGGACAGTCTCTTCAACAAATGGTGTTGGGAAAATTGGACAGCCACAAGCAGAAGAATGAAACTGGACCATTTCCTTACACCACACACAAAAATAGACTCCAAATGGATGAAAGACCTAAATGTGAGACAGGAATCCATCAAAATCCTAGAGGAAAACACAGGCAGAAACCTCGTTGACTTTGGCTGCAGCAACTCTTGCTAGACAGGTCTCCAAAGGCAAGGGAAACAAAGGCAAAAATGAACTACTGGGACTCCACCAAAATAAAAAGGTTTTGCACAGCAAAGGAAACAGTCAACAAAACCAAAAGACAACTGACAGAATAGGAGAAGATTTTTGCAAATGACCTATCAGATAAAGGGCTAGTATCCAAAATCTATAAAGAACTTATCAAACTCAACACCCAAAGAACAAATAATCCAATCAAGAAATGGGCAGAAGATAAGAATAGACATTTCTCCAAAGAAGACATCCAAATGGCCAACAGACACATGAAAAAATGCTCCACATCACTTGGCATCAGGGAGATACAAATCAAAACCACAATGAGAATAGTATTCTGATGTCAGGTCTATGCGCTTTCCTACTCTCTAGATTTCATAAGGTGGCAAGAAACACATATATTAGGTATCCTTCACTGTCCTTTCCTTCCATATTTCACTAATTTGCATGATGAAGAGTTCCTTCAATTTACAATGAATCATGTGAATTTCTCATTTATAGTTGCAGCTAAGAAACGTAAATTTACAGAAGGTTGACAGTGGTTTGTTTGCTCTAAAATTCATACTGGGTATTCATTCCCATTATACATTTCTACTTAAAATTTGAAAAAATACTTTGTCTCAAAGGAATACTAAATACTTACCAACTGAAGATAGAAATCGGCAGGACTATTTATATGACAAACCATAACTGAAAGATCTGTCATTTCTTTAGGCAAAATAGGTGGGTGATAGTATAAAGTCATATTCTTTTCAGAGTGGCTTCTTGGTGATTGCGACCTAAACCTGATTAAAAGCACAATCAAAAGCATAAGCATGTCATTTTCTTAAATTCTTTCTTCTCTCAGCAGCTTGGTCTGAAGAAAGGACTTACTGATTTATCTACCAAGGGTATTCGCTTTTCAATTTCTTTTCTAATACATTTCTTGGTATTGTCTCCAATTATCAAACCAGGTTAAATAAGATGTCAAGTCTCAAAAATCAGTAACTGACCTTTGAATTTGTGTTGGGACATTTTTGAGCCAGGCCTGTATCTTCTACTCAAAGTCTCTCTCCTTTCAGGAACTGACAACCATGGACTATGGTAGCACTGAGTAAGGCCACCTGAGGGGTTTGTGTGACTCCATCCAGCTCTAATACTACTTTTATTTTTCCACAATGAGACCTACTTGGGTCACTTCTAGAGTCATCTCATCACTCAGGACAAAAAGTATCTTTCACTATCTCTATCGTTAGTCATCTTACTTTGTTCATCAGTGATGGGGGTGGAGGAAGAAACTTTATTCTAGATTCACACATTAAATACAGAATGGTGATCATGAACTTATTCCAAAGGTTAGAAAATTTAAGTCAGAAACTGTTAAACTATAATTCTTAAAACCCTTGTGGAGGTGTTTGTGAAGTTATGAAGAGTCTAAAAAATGTTCAGTATCTACAAATAGTTTTTTTTGAGTTACCTTAATTTCTCTATTTTCTTAAATTATCTGAATGCAGTTTTCAGACAACTGTACTTAGAAAACTCTGGTAGCAATATTTTTAACCTCTTAGATTACATTCACTTTAGAGTCAGTCCATAGTTTTTAAAGGTAAACTGTTATTCCAATTTAGAACTATAATCTCAAAAGTATTTGTTTTAGTAAGTTACCTACCTTGCTAACTCCATAAAAACTAATGCATCTCTAAGAGACACAGGCATATCACTGCTTATTTTATTTGTTGGTGGTTTCTGAAGATCTACAATTAGCACACCATCTTCTTCTCTAAAAACTTTCATTAAAACAGCCTTATTATTTACCATTTTCAAAAATTCTACTTTAGCTTCTTCTCCCCAGCCTTCATCCTGTGGAAAAAATGAAATTCCAATGTACTTAGTAATTACAATTAGCTCTATGGTACAATACTCTGGATTTAGGTTTTATTTTATTTATTTTACAACCAAAGTCTGCAAACTTGAGCAAAGGGACTCAACCACATATACTAAACAATAGCGAGGGCCAGAAGTCCAAGGTCAGTGTTTATGTATGTACAATATATGAATTTTTTTTTAGTGAGTTCTATGACCAATGTGGGGTTTGAACTCATGACCCCGAGATCAAGAGTCACATGCTCTATGAACTGAGCCAGCCAGGTGCCCCAAGATCTTTGATTTTTATGAACAGTCTCAAGGTGTCCATTAAGCTGTTGTATTTTAGAATTTAGTTTCACTTCTGAATATTAATATGAAGATTATAAATATTCTAAAATAAAATATATGATTTTTCCACTTAAATAACACAAATTCAAAAGGTAATTTTGAGGTGCCTGGGTGGTTCAGTTGGTTAAACATCTGCCTTCGGCTCAGGTCATGATCCCAGGGTCCTGGGATCAAGCCCCACATTGGGCTCCCTGCTTGGCAAAGAGTCTGCTTCTCCCTCTTCCTCTCCCCTCCCCATCCCGGCTTGTGCTTTCTCTCTCTCTCAAATAAAGAAAAAAAAAGGTAATTTTGAAAGTATAATGGAAGCCATGTGATGCAATCAAGACATTTATAATCATTATTGGTTAACTTAGTTTCCATTTAACTAGGAATATATGAGGTATATGCTACTTAAATAATACGGAAAAATATTCACCCGTTAAAAAAACTTTTAAGTTGATCTTTGAACTTTTAACTTCCCATACCTAAAATAAATTTCAAGGGTTAAAACTACACATTCCTGGTGTTAAGTTCTTTATATATTTTGAATATTAACCCTTCATCAGATATATCATTTGTAACTATCTTCTCCCATTCAGTAGGTTGCCTTTTTGTTTTGTTGATGATTTCCTTCATTGTGCAGAAGTTTTTTATTTTGGTGTAGTCCCAAATATGTTATTTTTGCTTTTATTTCCTTTACCTGAGGAGACATATCTAGAAAAATATTGCTAAAGCTGATGTCAAAGAGATTACTGTCTATGTTTTATCTAGGACTTTTATGGTTTCAGGTCTCACATTTAGAAATTTAATTTTGTTTCTTTTTGTGCATGGTATAAAAAAGTGGTCCAGTTACATTCTTCTGCAATGCAGCTGTCCAGTTTTCCCAGCACCATTTATTGAAGAGATGGTCTTTTCCCCACTGTATCTCCACTGTCATAGATTAATTGATCATATAAGCATGGCTTTATTTCTGGGCTCTCTATTCAGTTCCATTGATCTATAAGTCTATTTTTGTGCCAGTGCCATACTGGTTTTTTTTATTACTTTGGTTTTGTAGTATATTTTGAAATCTGGAATTGTGATAACCTCCAGCAGAGTTGGTGAATCACTATGTGGTATACCTGAAACTAATGTAACAGTGTGTGCCAACTATACTCAAATTTTTTAAAAGCTACATGTTTCTTAAAAACAAAAAATAAAACCTCTTTCTAAAGATTATAAAGTTTACTCAGAAAATGCAAAAAAGTATAAAAGACAAAATTTAAACCAATTTTACCCTTTTGAGGAAAACACCAGTGCTAATACTTATGTTTCCTTTTACATTTTTTATTCATTTGCTCATTCTTTCAAATATCTGTTAAATGCCTATCATGTGCTAGGTAATCTGCTAAGCACTGGGAATACAATGATAGGCAAAGACACGATTCCTTCTTTCAAAGCCTTCATAATATAACCATTTAATATATATTCTTACACACAATTCCTGTCTTGTAAGAGTTTTTAAGTCTTGCTGGGGGATGAATATAAATAAATAATACAAAGCAGAATGCAATATGGGCTACAACTAATGAATGAAGTGCCATGAAAACAGTGAAGAAATTTACAGAAATACACGCCATACTGTATTTTAAAATTTATTTTTCTCTCCATATGTGACTCAAATTTAGTGGTTTATTTGGACTCATTCCAAGGATATGTTTATTCATTCTTACATATTTATTCAACTCAATTTCCCATTAAGAATGTTTCCAATTATGGACTGATAGTTTATTATGCAAAATGTATTTACCAAAAGAATTGGTGCCTTGAACCTATACTTTGCAATCTAACTGGCAATACATAGCTAAAATTGAGATATTTAGCCCCCGGAAGAAGAAATAATTTAACGCTCACTTACTGAATTCTGTGGAACAATGTCTTTCAATGAGCATGGCAGTGCTAATGGCTGGATTTCTTTCAGCAGCCCTTCAATATATGGTTCAGACTTCCTTAGAACTGGGCATAAGTCATTTAGTACTATATGCTGCTCAGCAGTGTGTTCTGATCTTGTTTGGGTATCACCAACCCTAAAAGAATTCAAGTAATATTTATTGAAAATAATACTTGACACCCAAACTTGCTTTCCCCCATAAAAGCTATGCATTTCTAAGGATACGCTCCTTAAGCTAAATCTTCTAGAAAGTTGTACTCTAATTCATGCTTTCTTACTACATAGATTTAATCCAGATTTTATAAGCACACACACTACTTTTATCTATAGAATAAAATCTCAATTGACTTTATCTGAATTGTCTTTCATATATCTATTCAAGTTTAAACTTAAAGGGGATAATGATGCCCCCAAACAGAAACCTATTTATTTATAAAGCTATGACCATTAAATAGTTAGTGACCATTCTATGTAGTTAATACTGGTCCTTACTATAGAAACATTTTCAGTTTTATTTTTATTATTTATTGTTATTTTTGTTTTATTTTCCTAGAAGACTGAGGGAAATATTTTTGAGTACCTAGGGTTAGACACTATGCCACTTTAATATGCATTAATTATAGAAATCAGATTTAAAATTCTACTCAATCATCCTGCAGCTAACTGTAATACTTTATTTAAAAGAAATATTTTTGTGCATCATTCCGTTTTGAAGCAACATAGAAAAGTACTTATTTTGGATACATCAAAAAGCTCCTTTTCCAAAACAACAAAACCCACTCCTTTTCCAAGCTCCTCATGTAGTAACACTGATAAATGATAATACTTGACTAATTTAGTAATTAGTAAAACAAATAATTGAGCAAAATAAAAAGTATATGCCTTAGAAGTAAAGAATGATAAATTACTCCTTTCTACTCCTTTCCAATTTCCTTTATTCTTTAGTATCTTATTCCCCTGATAACAAATGTTTCTAAACAGGCCAGGAACACATAATAACTATAAAATATCATACCCTGCAACAATTAGGACTTCAGAATTTCCAAAATCTACCATGAATATTTGTATTAGTCCAACTTCATGGACTGAGAATTTGGTTGGACTACAAAGTTTTCTAATATTTTCACTTTCTATTGGAATTAATTCAGTGATAGTTCCTCGACACCACATTCCATTTTCAATACTGTTGACAAATATTCTTGCACCTAAATAATGAAGAAGACAAATCATTATTAGTGTTTATGGAGAAAAATACCTAATAAGCTCTAATTTATGAACATGTATATTAGTTCCACCACTAAGAAGTTTTAATTCATTTATTTACTAATGACATAGTACATGTCAAGTGCTATGAAGGTAGTATATTGTGATAGTTCCTGTTATATAGCTAAATGGGGAGGTAAAAACAAAGTTACCAGTCTCTTATTGAGGACCTATATTTTATGAGCTGTAACAAAGATGAATGAGACTATCCTGCCATCAAGAAGCTCAAGAAAGGAAAAGATATAGGCAAGTAAATGACTGTACTTACAACAATAAAGACTTTCTACCCTATGCATACATACATATTCATGTACAGATATATACATGCTGAAATTTATAAAATTCTTTGGTAGCATAAAGGAAGAAATGATTACCTTCTCTTGGTAAAGAGGAATCAAAGTAAAGAAACAATGAAAGGCAGTATGTGACATGCCAAAATTAAATTAATACACAGTGGAGTTCAGAGAAGGGGAAGATGAACCAAGGACCTAGCAGCAGAGAGATCAGATGATTTACAAATTAATAACCAGGAAAAAAGGGTCAAGGAAGAAAGAGGCCTGAATTTGAATGCCTACTATGAGCTCAGTGATGTTCTCAGTATTTTATGTTTGAATTTACTTACTCCACCCAATAACCTTCTGGAGATGGGGCTTCCATCATACAGGTAGGCAAAGAGGAGGTACAAGGAGAATCAGGTAGTCTTAGAGCCCATTCTCTTAACTACTAAGCTACCTATCAGAGATAAATTGGTAGATCTGACCACTGATTATATACAGAAGGATGCTGTATAAATATCCTCTGTATATGCAAATAAAAACAGGATAGGTGACAGGCACATTAGGACGTTTATTTGGCCTCAAGCATCAACCTTTACTTATGTTGATATACCACATAAACAATATGTTTATGTTGATATACCACATAAACAATAGTCTGAATTTTAAACTATATGCTATGAAACCATTCTTTCTGCAATAGGTAAGATAAAAGCCTATTGAAGACATTTGTTCTTTATAATGAAGAGCACAGGTAGGAAAAGGGAACAAGAGGATATCCTCTTAAAGCATCATATCACAGTTCTCCCCCTTGTCACTTTCTCAAAATATAAATGAGTATTTAAGTCATGTAAATTTATTTACCTTGAAATAATAATTATCCTTAATTTAAAACAAAGGATGACTTTGTGGCTTTTTCAGAACATTTTCTGTATCTAAATTGAACGCTTTTGGGCATGTATCAAATTTTAAGAGAAATATTTGTAGCCATAAAAGTTTAATACTACACTTCTCTTTTCTTAGATATTCATAATTTCATGTTATCTAAAGTTTAAAATTATCATCAATTTTTGTCAGAAGTATATGATAATCTTAGTTTTTGGATATTCTGATATGCCACATAGATGAGCTGAGAGTTAATCACATTCTTAAAGAACTACTATATAACCTTAAACAGATAATATTTTTTGGTATTATGTATAGGCATTGATTGCTATTAACAGAGCAGTTTTCTCTGTTAATCAAACAAATCATAGCTTCACCTTATTATAGAGTAAAATCAAATTTAGTCAATGTGTTATAAGGAAAATATTTGCAATAAAAGCCTAAATTATGGCAAATTACACATACCCTTAGAATTAAGATAGGCTGATTAAGTTTACCAACTACCCTCTGAGTGGCCCTAGGAAATAGACACCACTGTCCTCCTGCACCTAATTTAAGTGCTTAATGACATCCTCAACATTCACATGTGGACAGCAAGGGACTGTAGTTATACTACAAGGAATCATCTTACAGGCCAATTTTCCCTGGAGACAAGGGAGCAAACTACATAACCTGTGAAGGGTTTTGTAATTTAAAAAATAACTACTTTCACTCCATAATAATAGTTTTTGTATATACCTCACTCAGCAGTCAATATTTAGCTAACTTACCTAAATAAAATGTTATATAATTATAAAACTTTTATGCCTGGAGCACAAATCTATATTACAAAAGGTCTATGTGGATTGGCCAGATACTATAATATTTAAATAAACTTAATATTTTAGCTTGGAGTAAGATTTCATTACCTAGTTCCAAAATGTCTGAAGGCTCAAGGTGTAAACTCTTACTGCAAAACTGATTCACCTTCTTTTCCAATACTGTTGCATCTTTAATTTGTGAATACTTCCGGATGTAAAAGTGGCAAGGATGTATTACATGGCTTACAAAAACTAGCTCAGGAGAACCTAGATAAGAATATTTAAACCACATTAATAAATCATAAGTTAGGAAAGAATTCAAAAAACTGCAATAATCCTCTAAAGAATATTAAGTGCCTTGTGGCACTGAAAACTCTAGAATACTTAGGCCCCCCAAGAGTCCAAACCCAAAATAGTAACCAATAAGACAAATAGATCCCGCTTTCAACATTAAATTCTTTAGCAATCTGAGCTGCAAATATTTTATTTTACTTGCCAAGTATGTTAAGTGGAATTGCAGTTCATCTGATAGTTAGATTCTAAAGTCAAGATATACTGTAACTCTACTACATTATAACAAAACATCAGAGTTTATTTATGAACATTCTGGAACTCCGAACTCTATTGATAATAAGTAGGTCTCTTGCATATCCCCAAAATCCTGTTTATACTATACCCAAAGAACCAAGAATAAGCTCATAGACACTCTGAATACAAATCTTATCTGGCTAGAGAAGTGTGAAAAAATGTCTGGGCAAAGCCAATATATTGAGCACCATTTAGGGGAAGATGTATGTGTTTTGGTGGAGGTTGCATGGGTGGTGAGGGTAGAATAAAAGAGAAAAATTTTTTGTATATAGCAGTAATGAAGCCAAGTGTAGCTACTGAAAAGATGTCCAGAATATAATGTTAAAAAAGGAATTAAAAGAACAGAACAGTGTGCATGGTATGCTTTGTTTCGTGTACAAAAACATAATAATAATATATATTTGTATATGCATGAAGAAACTCTGGAAGAGAGGGAGGGACTGAATGAAATGGGACAGGTTAGGGAAAAATTTCACACTTTTAATATATAATTTTTGAACAATGTAGATGTTTTATTTACTAAAAATGTTTAAAACACAAAGAATAGGAGGAGTGGAATTGGAGACAGTAAAGAGAGATGATAAAAATGAAACAAATAGATCATTTTAACTGTCCAATACAGACCACAAAGAATAATACCCACATTGAGGATGGGGTAAAGAGATAAATATGTGTAACTGGGGAGGCAGTTGAGAGAAGTGTTACAAATTTCAGAAATATTTTTGCCAATAACAACTAAAACTTGTAACATTAAAAGGAAGAAGTTTTAGTTAACAGTAAATTTTATTCACTGCCTTCACACTACATTAGAGTTACTTTACACAGAGCAAACTCCATAACATCAAGTTCAGAGTTGTTAAAGTACCTGCTTTTGATCCAAAAGGGAAAGACGATTTTTTCTGAAAAGGCTTTTTTGGATCTCTAGGTGTTTCCACAAGATAATCTGTGAAGCATGCTTCATCAAAATAGGAAATAAAGGCAATTGTACTAGTTTTATTAGGATGACAATGGCACACTATTGCTTAAAAAGCTGTACTTGAATTGGCAAAATACTGGAAATGGAAGACTCCTTTTTATCAGTAGATATAGTCATGATAGGTTTCTTAACTCACTGAGATATCAGCAATAATAATAGAATGGAAACAACCAAAAATGTGTTTTTGGTTTTTTTTTTTTTTTGCTTTCAAAAGGTCATTCTGGAGAATCAGCCAATGAAACAGATTGGGAAGTGGTGGGCAGAAGAGACCTAAAACAGAACTTGAAAATGGTCCGAAAGAACTGGTAGTATACTAACTACACAGTAGTAGTTAATGGGGAGAATACCAGCATTGTAAATCTAATCAAACTATTATGATACATTGAAATGTTACAATATAGATGCTATTATATTCATGTTAACTCATTTTATAACAGATTATCTCTCAAAAGAAGATTTAAGAGAACCTGTTCTTAAATTTAAGGACAAAACCATGAGATTGCTCTACAAATATCTCTCTTATTTACTTGTATTTTTGTCTTTTATACAAGGTTTGTGTGTGGAACACCAAAAAGTCAAATATCTCAATTAAACCAAATATTAAATTTACATCTCAGAGGTTAGATTATTACACTAAAAATAAAAAATTATCCTAATTTTGGAAAATGTGAAAGTAGGGACAAGGAATGAAGTGTTAACTCATAATGAGGTATAAGATAACAGCAATATGTTTCTGTTAAGTACAGGGACTAATTTTGTTTCTAATTACAGACATGATATATTGTTTCCTTGCTTTTGAATTTTCACTCACTTTCCATGTTTTCTTCAATAATTTCTTCAATTATCACATCAGGGCTAGATCCCATTTGAGGCAGAACAGCAATGGTTTTAAGGGATGATGTTGCAACAACCTCCTTCTGTGGCTGGAAGTCTTTTGCTTCTAAATGTACATCACAGGCTTCCCGTTGCAAAGAAGGTGATGGGGTTTCATTAGTTGGAATAGACATGTCAACCTTTTTCTTTTCTCGAAATGGGTATGTATCATGACAAGAAAATTCCTTTTTATGATATTTCTTTTGAACATTCTGTCCCATTTCATTTTCTTGGGGATCACATCTGTTTAAAAAATAGATGGGTATTAAGGAGGGCACTTGTGATGAGCACTGGGTACAGTATGTAAGCAATGAAGTACTAAATTCTACACCAGAAACCAATATTACACTGCAGGTTAACTAACTGGAATTTAAATAAAAATTTGGAGAAAAATAAAAAATAGATAGGCATATGGCTACTTTAAGTTTTTCATAAATTTTTGTATCTACCTTCAAGCCATTTCCTTTCCACATGACAGTTAATACTGTGACACATATAAAGAGCTAAAGTTTTGTATAGGTGCCTCAGAAGTATTTTTTAAATAGCTTTATATTTTTTAAAGATTTATTTATTTTAGAGAGAGAGAAAGCACGAGCAGGAGGGGCAGAGGGAGATGGACAGAGAATCTCAAGCAGACTCCATGCTGAGTGTGGAGCCCAACATGTGGCTTGATCTCAGAACCCTGAGATCATGACCTGAGCTGGAACCAAGAGTCGGATGCTCAACCGACTGTGCCACCCAGGCACCCCAAGTAGCTTTACTGATGTGTAATTTACATAGCATAAAATTCAATAATTTTTACTAAATTTACAGTTGTGCAGCCATCACTAGATGGCATTTCCATTACCCAGAAATTTTTGCCCATTCCCAGCCCTAAGGCAAGCCTAAGGGTTTTAAAAGGTAACAAGAGGTATAATCAATGAGAAGCTGAAGAAAGAAATGATACAGTCATGTCACAATCTTCTAGTCCTAAAGAATAGTGGATACAGGTTTTCGAAAGAAATCATTTTGATCTGGCTTAGCTGTTTTGATTTTAAATTATGTTATGATTATTTTTTAATTTACTGGCCTAAAAATAAAGTATAGGAAACAGTGAAGGGTATAATCCTAAGCAAATCATTAAAAACCTCCACCTGGCCTAAAAATCACCATTAGTCTGAATCCTTTGGGTATTATTCAATAGCCACAACCCGCAGTTGAACTTTTATGCAGTTTACTCCATTTTTTTATCTTCTTCACGTATCCACACAGATTTAGGCTATCAATCTACAAGTATAGAAGTTCTATCAAAGAAATGAGATTGAGTCTCAAAAACCTTGTCTTTTGGTTAACCCATTATGGATTTAACTTCATCACAGATCATTTAAGAAGCATTTTGGAAATGGGCGCCTGGGTGGCTCAGTTGGTTAAGCGACTGCCTTCGGCTCAGGTCATGATCCTGGAGTCCCGGGATCGAGTCCCACGTCGGGCTCCCTGCTCAGCAGGGAGTCTGCCTCTCTCTCTGACCCTCCCCCCTCTCATGCTCTCTATCTCATTCTCTCTCTCAAATAAATAAATAAAATCTTTAAAAAAAAAAAATCATTTTGGAAATAAGAACCAACAAAGCCAATTAGATTCAGCAATGACACATATTACCTGTCTCTTCTAAAAAAAGGTATGCTTTGAACATAAGTAAAATACATGCTGAATTCAAACACCTTCTGAGGATACATCTATGTACCCAAATTTGCAAACTAGACATTTCTTTTTATAACAATTTTCATTTGACCTGGGACATTTAACACTGTCAAACGACTCCAGTCTCATAAACTCCTCCTTTGACTTCCAGAACACCACTTTCTCCTGTTTGTTTTCCAACCTCTGCCTACTCCCTCTCAGTTTTGTTTTGCAGGTTACCATTTCTCGGTCTTAAAATTTAGTATTTTTCCAGGGTACTGTCCTTGACTTATGTCAATACCTGCTCTTACTGGGCAAACCCGTTGTTTAATTACCACCTGTAATAAGTAAAAGCAGATTGTAGTGATACATTCCCTTTAAACTAGGAAAAAAATTAATACTCTGAATTAACGTTAAAATCAAGACAAGATCAATGCAGAGTCTAAAAGAGACAGAATAGGTTTTGTTTTAAAAATATTCGATAGTAATCATATTCAAGTTATGAAAATATCTAAAAGAATGTACTCATTGGGAAGGCTGATGGTTATCCATGTAAGCACAAAAGTCAAGTCACAAAGACAAACAGGGTACAGGGCTCCATATCTGGGGGAAAATGATTTGAGCCAAAGGACTGGTACTCTAGTCCTCTGGCAAGGACTTTCCTCTGGTGGTAAGAAACGTACTACGAATGTACTATCTGGCCTAATGTTATTAAGCTATTTGATTAATCTTATTCCCTCTATTGCAAACAACACTGCAAACAAAGCAATTTCTTATAATTTGGCTTCTTAGGCCTGTTCAGATGCTTGTAAAGAATGCCAACACAAGTATTCCAGTCCACGTGGCAATTATATTTGTCCGTAAGTTTATAACCTGGCATTCTGACTAAACTGGAATTCTGGCATTCACTTTTGTAAACTTGGCTTGTAGGAGTTCACTTGGCTTATAGCGCATCTGCTCATGTCTGTTCCTGACCTTTTAAGATTGTGGGCCAAACTCTGGTTAGTTACCTAAGGTAATGAATGTAGATGCTTCCTGGGGGATGATTTCCCCTGGAGACATACCACCTACAAGTAAATGAACTTACTTTCTTTTTGGGAGTTTCTAAACCATCTATATTCTGACTATTCCTACACCCAGAATCAAGTTTTAGTATATATAGCTAACTGCTCTCTGTATATTTCTCCCCAGATATCTGGTAAACAACAATAAATCAACATGTCCACTATCCCTCCACTCCTCTAAATTTTCTCCTTGTATTCCCAATCTTGGTGAATAATACCACAATCCATCAACTTAACCACCAAAGCTAGACCTGTAAATCACTGAGGATGCTTCCCTTTTCCTCGTTCATCATGGTCAAACAATTAATAAGCTTTATCAATTTTCCCTATTTAGCATTTGTCATATCTATTGCTCTCCAGTACTACTACCTATGTTTGGTTTCTCATCATTTGCTGAGACTATTGATACAATAACCCAACTAATCCTTCAGCCTCTAGCCTCAGACTCTTCCAAATAATCCTCTAAATGGCCACCAGAGTTATCTTTTTAAAATGTAATCTATTTTTATTTTCATGTTGAAAATCTTTTAGTGGTTTCTACTATTTACAGCTGTGCTGTCCAACTTTCTGCAATAGTGAAAATGTGGGGCACTGTCTAATATGGTAGCTATCAACCACATGTAACTACTGAGCACGTGGGGCTCGAACTCATAACCCTGAGATCAAGAGTCACATGCTTGGGGCGCCCTGCTCTGCGGGGAGCCTGCTTCTCCCTCTCCCACTCCCCCTGCTTGTGTTCCCTCTCTCGCTGTGTCTCTCTCTGTCAAATAAATAAATAAAATCTTTATAAAAAAAAAAAAAGTCACATGCTTTACTGACTGAGCCAGCCAGGCACCCCTCCAATTTTTCCTTTTAATTTTGTTTTAATTAACTTATGCTTAAATTTAAGCATAAGCATGTGGTTAGTGGCTACCACATTGGATAACATGGATCTAGAAAATAAAGTTCAAATGCTGCTACACAGCATACAAAGTCTTTAGGATTTAGCCTATATGTATCCTCTGCCAATTGGAATTATATAAGCAGTTCCCTGAATGTGGCACATTATCTCACTGCCTATACCCTTCTTTCTGCTATGATGCCTACCTGCCTTCTGGTCTCCTTTCCAGTTGCTACTCATTTTCATAGATAAAATAAAATTCTCCTTTTTCTAAGTCTCCTGTTACCCCCAAAAGAACTGACTGTTCCCTTCGTTTGCATCTCCACTAAATTCTGCATACATTACTATCATAGCAATTATTCACTTGATTGTTTACATGTGTCATCCTCTACTTATTGTAACTTCTCTGACATATATCTCAATGTTTAGGATAATGGTGCCTAGCGCAAAATCAGTGTTCAATGCTGGCTGAATGACTCTCAAAGATAACTTTCACACATATCATTTTTTTTTTTAAAGATTTTATTTATTTACTTATTTGACAGAGAGAGAGAGAACAAGCAGGCAGAGAGGCAGGCAGTGGGAGAGGGAGAAGCAGGCTCCCCGCCGAGCAGGGAGCCTGACGCGGGGCTCGATCCCAGGACCCTGGGATCATGACCTGAGCCGAAGGCAGCCGCTTAACCGACTGAGCCACCCAGGCGCCCCTCACACATATATCATTTAATACTGATCACTTCTAAGTCTTTTCATTCTTAAATATTTTACATAGAATTAAAGTGATAGAAAACTGCCCTTCATATTATTTTACAGTATTTGAATCATACATACTACACACTACACATCAATCTTCCTGTCTCAGGTAATTTTTCTAAGAGACCCTCTCAGAAATTAATGGCATGTTGCCATTTTTTTTTAAAGGTTTATTTATTTGAGAGGGAGAGAGAGTGCATGTGCAGGGGGGCAGAGGCAGAGAGAATCTTAAGCAGACACTGCTGAGTGCGGAGCCCGGTTCGGGGCTTGATCCCATAACCCTGAGATCAGGACCTGAGCCAAAACCAAGAGTCAGATGCTTAATCCACTGTGCCACCTCGGCACCCCCATGTCACCATTCTTATACTTACTTTGTTAAGCCCTCAAATTCAATCTTTCCCATATTGTTGAACATACAGATGATCTCACTGCAATTCATATTCAACCTAAAATAAAACACTAGCATATAAGTAAATGTTCTAATACCAGTTTATTACTTTCTCTAAATAAAAGTCAGTGGCTAACATTAAAAACTCTAAAAGAACATTTTAAGTGCTCTAATACAACTTTATTACTTTCTCTGAAAGTCAGTTGCTGACATTAAGAACCCCAAAGACAACATATTTTTCTAGTGTAACTGAAGAATCCTCTATGCCCAATTTATCATAAATTACTCTTATTTTACATGTTTGCTAATTTGGGAAACATTTGTGACACAAATTTTCAATTTATAATTGCTTGCTATTTAATAAATCTAGGCTCTAATACATTTTTATACTTAATTTTTAGGTTCTCCTGAATTATAACTTACTTACCTGGGAGAGTTCCTTAGTTTTAGAGAGCTAACTTGTAACAATTCACTCTCAAATGTTAATTTCAAAGTACGGATAATCTAGAATCAAAAGACAAGTGTTACTCAGATGTGAATTTTTTTTTTTTAATAAATATTACTGGGGGTGCCTGTGTAGCTCAGTTGCTTGAGTGACTGCCTTCGGTTCAGGTCATGATCCTGGAGTCTCGGGATCGAGTCCTGCATTGGGCTCCCTGCTCAGTGGGGAATCTGCTTCTCCCTCTGACCCTCTCCCCTCCCATTGCTCTCTCTCTCTCTCTCTAATAAATGAAAAAAATCCTTAAAAAAATAAATATTATTGAAACAAAGTAAGATTTTAGAAGGAAAACTATAGCCTTTAAGTATCTCACTAATGTGTTCAAGGTTTGATTATAGGCACCGAAAGGGATGCAAGTAAGTGTTTATGGTTTTTCCCCTTAAAGAAATTTTAAATCTTTTAGAGACATAAATTAATAGATAACAACAACAAAAGACACTAGTTAACAAATGGGATATAGCTATGTAATCAGAGAAGATTCTGATTATATTCACTTTGCATCTGCATTGCTATCCTCCAATGTCTTTTTGCCTTATCTTCTTAATAAATCTAACTAGGGTGAATACCAAATCTTTTTTTTTCTTAAGATTTTATTTGTCAGAGAGAGAGCATGCACGTGCACAAGCAGGGAGAGCAGCAGGCAGAGGGAGAAGCAGGCTTCCTGCTGAGCAAGGAGCCTGATGTGGGGCTTGATCCCAGGACCCTGGGATCATGACCTGAGGTGAAGGCAGACGCTTAACTGACTGAGCCACCCAGGTGTCCCAGGTGAATACCAAATCTTATCACTTTTTTACATCTCCTAATGCCTCATGTGTAATACACAGGAAATGAGAGAGGTCTGATCAAGTAAGACGGTAGCACTTAGAGACTTTGGAGGCAGGTAAACCAATGGCTTCTATTTTATACCTCAGTTCAGCCCAAACACCTGATTATCTATGGGAAAAGGCCATGAGGATTCAAAGACAATAGAACAGGATCTATATCCCAAAGGAGCAAGGTAGAAATTAGCAAAAATATCGATGGTTAACTCTGTCTGGCTAAACGATCTCATCAGGAATATGTTTTTATTTTTGCTCAGCTGTGCTCCCTAGGCACATTATTAGATGATAGAATATAGTGGAAGCACCCTGTCTCTTGACCCACACATTTGGGGAAGCAGGAAGAAAAGGAAAAAAAAAACAAAACAAAACCCTGAATGAGAACTTGAATTAAGTTTTTAAGTCAAGAATTCAGTCATATCTCAATTGTTTATGAAAAGAACAGAGAATCTCATTTAGTTTGCTGCCCTTATATGTTCTCATTTTTTATTCAAATATTCTAGGAACATCAATTTCCAACTCAATGTCACCCTACTTGCTCTCAGATCATGTGTTATAAAGACCTTATTACCATGCCATTTCCCTAACTGGTAAATAACAATAAAAGGCTAAACAAATTTATTAATGTTTGTTTTAGAATTCAAACACTAAGAGTTCTAAATTGAGGCCAAGATAAGTTAGAATAGTCTGAAAATAAATGCCTGTTAAGTCTTAAATATCATATTCCAAAGCATGTAAACTAATATACCTCAGAAATAAATTCACATTATGATCAAAATTACCTGATTCAGGTCACAATAAGTCCTTAAAGAAGGTGCTGATTTTAACTCTCTTGCTATCTTCATAGCTGCAGCCAAATCATTTTTTTTCTCTTCAATGTAGCTTTTAGCCATTATTACATTTGACAGATAATCATCTGCATTCCTTACTACTTCTTCACACAGATTCTTTTTCCTTCATATAAGATCCCAAAGTTATTTTACAGAATTTCATAAATGCTCATATGAAAGTGAGTTTAAAACAACTGAGTGGTATCAAAAGGGTAATTTCACTAGTTTACGAACATGGTTAAAAGAAGCATTCAACTGAGATATATTATAATTGAAAACTAAGTATGGATAACTAGAGAAAAAGTAGGATATAATTATCATGTCACAGATACAGCTGTCACAGAATTACAGAAGACAGATCCTAGATGATTCCACATAAAAGAGAAATCCTATCTTGTAATCACTTGTGCCATTTCAAAGACAATTTGTATTCATTTCCCACACAGATATGCTTGCACATTTTAAAATTTCCATCAGTTGACACAAATTACATAAATATAAAATGAGATTTTAAAATAAGACTTCACCAAACCAGAACACAGGTATCAATTAACTATAATCTTCAAAGTAATCCCTTAGAACGGCAAATAGCGATTCCTTCATTACTTGTACCTCAGTACTCAAAATCTTTTCTGGGCCTATGATGGAATTAAATTATTATGGCAATTAAAAAAATTTTGTACCAAAAACTGTAGTGTGTAGCTTTCATTTTATTATCAAACAAATGACTATTTCCTCAAGATCAAATCTGGACTCAAAAAAAAAGGAGTGTTTGCCACACTGAAGAGTAACAAGAATGTGACACAGGCTCTGAAGGTGAAGAGGTATTCCAAAAACTGTTTTGGTAATTGTATAAATAATCTGAAAGTCATTTCTTTAGGGGAGAAAATGGTTATTTTGGTAAGTTCTAGTATGGTTTCTAAAAACTCATGCCTGTAGACTGATATCAGCAAAATGGCAAACGAGGTAACTCTAAGCCCTTGTTACTCAGTGGAGATGTCAAAAAAAAAAAACAAGCAAAAACTAGTTAATCTTATAGAAACTCTGGAAAATAAACAAAGGTATACAGCAACCAAGCAAATGCCCAATCAAGGAAAAGCCACATTAAAAACAGTAGGAAATTCATGGTGGTTTTTCTTGTTCTTGCCCAGCCCCCTCCTCAGCATGGTGTAGTCTTGGTGTAGAGATAGCAGCACAGTTCCCAATTCCTTCCGTCAAACCAGAGGGAGCATAGCAGACTTCATCTGTAATGTTCTAACTTGTTTGTGGGATGCCTGAGGAACTAGTCTGTTTCACCTAACTTGGAGCTCAGGCAGTGAAGAGCAACAGGCAGTACTTGGGAAGGCTGTAGGAAGACTAAGAGCTATAGATCCCTGGGCAAGAGATTATCGGTAAAGACATACACTAGACCATCTGGGGCTTGCAAAAGCTTGGGTGAGACTCTTTTGGAAATGAATACATTTAAAAGTAGCTATGTATATAAAGGAATAAAGAAAAAAATCATACTCAGGCCCAGGCAAGATGCATGCTCAGAAAAGACCTGAGAATACCTTAAGCCTTCACCTGAGGCTGATTCTAAGGCTCAGAGCATGCTCACTCAGTGAAAGACTGTCCCTGAAGAGAGCCAGTTTGCAATGACTAGAAGAGGTGGCTGTGTTTTCAGATGCCCAATTTTCAAAAAAACAGCAAGGGCATATAAAGACATGGGAAAACATGACCCAGTCAAAGGAAAAAAACAGAGTGGCAGAAACCATCCCTGAAGAAGCAGAGACATAGGACTTATTAAAGACTTTAAAACAAAGGTTTTAAATATGCTCAGAGAGCTAAAGGAAAACATGCACAAAGAACCTAGAGGAAATCAGGAAAAAATGAAGGACCAAAATGTGATTATCAATAAATAGACATTATAAAAAGGAAAAAAATTCCAGTGCTCAAAAGTACAATAACTAGGGCGCCTGGGTGGCTCAGTTGGTTAAGCGACTGCCTTCGGCTCAGGTCATGATCCTGGAGTCCCGGGATCGAGTCCCGCACCGGGCTCCCTGCTCGGCGGGGAGTCTGCCTCTCCCTCTGACCCTCCTCCCTCTCATGCTGTCTCTCATTCTCTCTCTCTCAAATAAATAAATAAAATCTTAAAAAAAAAAAAAAAAGTACAATAACTAAAACAAAAAATTCGCTAGAGGGGTTCAACCGCATATTTGAGTAGGAATAAAGAATTAGCAAACCTGAAGATAGGACAACTGAAATTACAGAGTCTGAGGAACAGAAAGAAAAAATAATGAAGAGAAGTGAACAGAGCCTAAGGGACTTGAGGGATTCTCTCAAGAAAAGCAACATATGCATTACAGGAGTCCCAAAAGCAGGAGAGAAAGAGAAAGGTGCAGAGAAATTATATGAAGATATAATAGCTAAAAACTTCCAAAATTAGATAAAATACATAAATTGACGAGTCCAAGAACCCAAGGATATTTAAATAGAATAAACTTAGAGACCCCCACAAAGACACAATATAATCAAACTGTTGGAATACAAATAGAGAATTCTGAAAGCATTAAGAGAAATGCAATTTGTTATACCCAAAGAATCCTCAGTAAGATTATCCGCCAATTTCTCAGTAGAAACCTTGGAGGCCAGAAGGCAATGGGATGACATATTTAAATTGTTGAGGGGCACCTGGATGGCTCAGTCAGTTCAGCATCCGACTCTTGATTTCAGTTCAGTTCATGATCTCAGGGTCATGAGATCGAGCCCCGTGTTGGGCTCTGCACTGGGTGTGGAGTCTACTTAGGATTGTCTCTCTCCCTCTCTCTCTGTCCCTCCCCTGAACTCTCTCTAAAAAAAATAAATGAAGGGGCGCCTGGGTGGCTCAGTTGGTTGGGCGACTGCCTTTGGCTCAGGTCATGATCCTGGAGTCCCGGGATCGAGTCCCGCATCGGGCTCCCTGCTCGGCGGGGAGTCTGCTTCTCCCTCTGACCCTCCCCACTCTCATGTGCTCTCTCTCTCATTCTCTCTCTGTCAAATAAATAAATAAAATCTTTAAAAAAAATAAAAAATAAATAAATAAATAAATAAATAAATAAATGAATGAATAAATAAAGTGTTGAAAGGGAAAAGCTTGCCAATGGAGACTTCTATAACTAGCAAAACTGTCCTTCAAAAGATAAGGGAAAAGTTAAAACACTTCCAGATAAAGAAAAGCTGAGGGAGTTCATGATCAATATACTTGGACTACAAGAAATGCTAAACAAAGTCCTTCAGGTTAAAATGAAAGGAGGAGAGACAGTAACTTGTACTTGGTAAAGGTAAATACACAGGCAAATATAAGATCTAGTATTTTTGTAGTTTTGGTTTATAACTCCACTTTTTATTTTCTACAGGATTTAAAAGACAAACACATAAAATGACTATAAATCTATGTTAATGGATACATGATGTATGAAGATGTAAAGAAGTTTTTACATGCAATTCAGTTAAGCTGGTATCAATTCAAAATAGACTGTTATAACTTTAATATGTTATATGTAATCCCCACGGTAACCACAAAGTATAGAATATGCCAAAAAAAAAAAAAGAAAGAAAGAATGAGAAGGGAATCAAAATGTCACTACAAAAAAGTCAAGTAAACAGAAGAAGGTAGTAATAGAAGAAATGAATGATAAAAAGGCTCTAAAACACATTGAAAACAACATGGCAAAAGTCTTTCTTTATTGATAATTAATTTAAAATTAAATGGATTAAACTTCAGAATCAAAAGGCACAGAGTGAAGGACTAGAGTTCAAAAAATGACAACATATTTGGTCTACAGATACTCATTTTAGATCTATAGACAAACAGAACGAACGTGAAAAGATGAACATAGTCTGTGTAAATAGTAATCAAAAGAGAACTATACAAATATTAGACAAAATAGACTAAGTCAAATACTGTTACAAGAGAAAAAGGACATTATAAATTGACAGAACATCAAGAATATACAACTATAACACATATATGCACCAAATACAAGAGCTCTGAACTATATGACACAAACACTAACAAAATTAAAAGGAAAAATAGCACTATAATAATAGGTGGAGACTTCAATATCCTACTTCCTACTTCCAATAACAAGTAGGAAAACCATTAGAATACCAATAAAAAATAGACTACTTAAACCGTATGACAGATCAATTGCACCTAACTGACATAAAGAGAAAAATCCACCCAACAACAGAGAATACACATTTCTCTCAAGCATACATGGAACATCCTCCAGCATATGTTAGGTCGAAAATCAAGTCTTTTAAAAACCCAGATTAAAAAAAACCTGAAAACATACAAAGTATCTTTTCTGGTCACACAATGGAAAGAAACTAGAAAACGTTAACAGAAGGAAATGAAAAATATGTGGAAATTAAAGAACATACTCCCGTAAATACAAATGGGTCAACAAAAAAAAATCACCAGGAAAATATCTTGAGACAAATGAAAAACAAAAATTTTAAAAATTGAAAAGGGTGAGGAGTTAAGGTGGTGGAGGAGTAGGGGACCCTAAGTTTCTCTATTTCCTTGAATATTGCTAGACAACTATCAAATCATTCTGAACACCTGTGAAATCAATCAGACATCTGAGAAAAGAAATGCTGCAATTCTATAAATAGAAAAGCGACCACTTTCTGGAAGGTGCAGAGACCTGAATATGGGGTGATATACTGGAGGATTTGGTGGAGGGGAGGGAGACTGCTTACGGAGGCTACTGCAAAGTATTATAAGTAGTGGAGCACAAAATCGGAACTTTTAGAAGTCTGCTACATATGTCCCTGGCTTAAAGGTGCTCAGGTAACAAAGTGAGGCAGAATCCCAGGTGGAATGGCATTGTCTCAGGATCCCTGGGGTCACAAGAATGGGGGTGCCTGAGTGCGGCAGAGTTCCCAGGCATAGGAGCAGGGAAGCCCACTGAGAACAGTGAGTTTAGGTGCCAGCTTTCTGCTCTGTGTTGCCATAAACTGCGACCCGCTACACATTCCAGTGACCACTTTCCTGGGAGGAGTCCAGCAAAAGGCAGAAGCATGGTGAGACCCCCCTCCCTCCCTCCACAATAGGAACAGTGTGGACCCGCACCACAGGTGTCCATAAAATTTGAGTTTTTTTTTTTTTTTAAAGATTTTATTTATTTTTTGACAGAGAGAGAGACAGCAAGAGAGGGAACACAAGCAGGGGGAGTGGGAGAGGGAGAAGCAGGCTTCCCGCGGAGCAGGGAGCCCAATGCGGGGCTCGATCCCAGGACCCTGGGATCATGACCTGAGCTGAAGGCAGACGCTTAATGACTGAGCCACCCAGGTGCCCCAAAATTTGAGTTTTGAAACTCAGTTGCGTGCCTGAAATAAAAGCGCTCAGTCATAGGCCAGATAAACACAGAGATCTGATGGAAATCAGGGAGACTAGAGTAATTGACTGCTTTTCTATGAGAGCTCACTGAAGAGTGAAGGGCGTGGACTTTCAGCTCCAGGGCTAGAGATTGGGGCACCACCATTTTCATGCCACCCATCAGTGCTGAAACCCTTCAGGGAGCAAAACAGCACCACATAGTGGAATCTGGAGCCACTTACACTATGCCTGGCCCCTTGGCAAGTGGGGAGCATTTCCACTAGGGCAAGGGCACCTGAGAATCAGTGCGACGGGCCCCCTCCCTCAGGAGACCAGTAGGAACAACTGGCCTGCACCAAGTTTACTGATCATAGAGGGCTGCAAAGCTCTTGGGGAAAACAGTATATAACATCTGTGGGTTTTTTTTTAATTTTAATTTTTAAGTCCTTATTATTTTTTGTTATTTTATTTTTTCAATTCTTTTTTAAAAAAATTTTTATATATCTTATATATAAATTTTTTATTTTTTGTTTCCTTTCATTGTATATTATTATATATATACAAAAGTTAAAATAGAAGTTTTTCTCTCTTTATTTTGGGATCTAGTTTCCTTTAACATGAAGGTCAAACACACCTAGGATCTAGTTTTTTTGGGGGGAAGGGTTGTTTCTTGTTTTTTTTCTTGATTTGTATTGTTTTTGCTTTTTTTTTTTTTCCTGTTGTCATCGTTATTGTTGTCTTTTCTCTTTCTTCTATTCTTTTCTGGGCAAAATGATGACATGGAGACATTCAACCCAAAAGAAAGAATAGGTTGTTGAAAAAAAGAATAGGTTGTAGTATTCACGGCCAGGGATTTAATATGGATATAAGTAAGATATCTGAACTAGAATTTAAAACAATTGTAAAGATACTAGTTAGGTTTGAAAAAACCATAGAAGACACTAGAGAATCCCTTATTGTAGAAAAAAAAGAACTAAAATCTAGTCAGGCAGAAATTAAAAATGCTATTACCGAGATGCAGTCCCAAATGGAGGCTCTAAAAATGAGAATAAATGAGGCAGAAGAGTCAGTGATTTAGAAGATAAAATGATGGAAAATAAGGAAGCTGAGAAGAAGAGAGAAAGAATCATGAAGGCAGACTTACAGAACTTAGCAATTCCATAACGCAAAATAATATCTGGATAATAAGGGTCCCAGAAGATGGAGAGAGGGATGGAAGGTTTATCTGAACAAATTATAGCTGAGAAGTTCCCTAATTTGGGGAAGGAAACAGGTATTCAAATCCAGGAAGCACAAACAACTCCCTTAAAAAAAATCAATAAAAATAGGTCAACACATCGACATAGAATAGTAAAGCTTACAAATTTCACAGATAAAAGAGAAAATCCTGAAGGTAGCTTGGGATAAGAGATCCTTAACCTATAGGGGGGCGGAGCAAGATGGAGGAGGAGTAGGAGACCTGGATTTCGTCTCCTCTCAGGAATTCAGCTGGATAGGGATCAAACCATTCTGAACACCTACGAACTCAACAGGAGATTGAAGAAAAGAATAGCAACAACTCTCTGAACAGAAAAGCGACCACTTTCTGGAAGATAGGACGTGCGAAGAAGTGAATCCGAGGCGATATTCGGGAGGATAGATGGCGGGGGAGGGGCCTCCGTCAGGCGCTTCTGGCAAGTGATAGAGCCGCAGAGCACAAAATCAGAACTTTTAAAAGTCTGCTCCGCTGAGGGACGTCACTCCGGTGGCTAAGCAGGGGGTGGAACCCTCGGGGCACAGTGTGGTCTCAGGACCCTCGGGGTCACAGAAAGACCGGGGGTGCCTGAGTGTGGCAGAGCTCCCAGGTAACGGAGCAGGGAAGCCGGCTGCAGAGGCGGAGCCCAGGTGCGGGCTCTCAGCTCGGGGTTGCCATAAACCGTGATCCGCGGCACAGTCGGGCTACTGCTCCTCCGGCAGGGACGCAACAAGTGGCAGATCCGGGGAGACTCCCCTTCCTCCCCGGGAGGAGTGATGCGGGAGTGCACCGCAGGGATCTGATGGGTTTGGAGACTCCACCCGGGGTTGGGTGCCAGAGATAGAAACGCGCGGTCACAGGCCGGGTGAGAACGGAGTGCGGCCGGAGACCGGGGAGCTGGGAGTGACTGACGGCTTTTCTCTGGGGGCTCACTGAGGAGCGGCGCCCTGAGTTCTTGGCTCCTCCGGGGCAGAGATTGAGAGGCTGCCATTTTCACTCTCGGACTCCAAAGCTGTACGGACAGCTTGCAAGGAACAAAAGCTCCCGAGAGCAAACCTGAGCAGATTACTTAGCCCCGACCCGGCAAGGGTGGGGCAATTCCGCCTCCGGCAAAGACATTTGGAAACCACGGCAACAGGCCCCTCCCCCAGAAGATCAGCAAGAACAGCCAGCCAAGACCAAGTTTACCGAACAATGAGAATGGCAGAACTCCAGCACTAGGGGAATACTACACATAGAATTCATGGCTTTTTTACCATGATTCTTTAGTCTTTCAAACTTAATTTTTTTTTAACTGTCTTTTTTTTTTTGAATTTTTCTTTTTCCCTTTTTCAACCAACATCTTATCAATCCGTTTTTTAAAAAACATTTTTATTTTTCATTTTTAGAGTCATATTCTATCCCTTCATAGTAGTTACCCGTATTTTTGGCATATATATATATAAATTGTTCTCTCTTTAAAATTTTGAGATAGTTTCTTCTAACAGATCAAAATATACCCTAAATCTCTAGTATATGGTTTTTTTCTACTCCCCTGCCTGATCACATTCTCTCCCTTTTTTTTTCTTT
>NC_138371.1:102336159-102360913 GCF_054177405.1 Leptonychotes weddellii | reverse complement strand
GCGCCTGGGTGGCTCAGATGGTTAAGCGTCTGCCTTCGGCTCAGGTCATGATCTCAGGGTCCTGGGATCGAGTCCCGCATCGGGTTCCCTGCTCAGTGCAGAGCCTGCTTCTCCCTCTCCCTCTGCCACTCCCTCTGCTTGTGCTCTTCTGTCTATCTCTCTGTCAAATAAATAAATAAAATCTTAAAAAAAAAAAAAAAAAAAAAAAAATGTACAAATTGTTCATTTTCAAGCTGTAGACATCAGTCTGTCTGTAGGGATCACCCAATACCTTCCAAACTTGTTTAAAAGTTACTCAGTAAATTTTACAATCTATACAAAGAAACAAAGTGACAAGTTCATGTTAAAAACTTTAGTTTCATTGAGTCTATATTTTTAAGTTATTACCTGGAATCAAGAGAAGTAAAAAGTTGATCAAACTGTTTCTCCAGGACCTCTAAAAGACTGACCGTTTCCTCTTTTGTTTGATTGTGTATGTGTTCTAGCATCTGTGAAGAACATAATACAAAGACCTAATTTAGTATTTTTATTTTGTAGAAATTGTACTGTTCAAATAATTTTAAAAGTAAAAGGCACTTTGGACTTTTCAAAGTAACCACACAAGAGGAGATTAGGTGATAAAAATGGAATAAGTTACAGGTTCAACTTTAAATCCTGGTACTTGTCAGCAAGATCACATCTTTGTTGGCACTATGCACTGATAAACTGGCAAAAAGGCCTAGAAAATCCACTAAGTTTTCTAAACTTCTTATTCCTTTTTATCATTACAGGAAGAGTCATTCTGGATAGCTGAATTTCTCTCTGGCAGGATTCCTTAAATGAAAAAACCTTAATACATAATATTAGACATACCTGAATTAAAATGTTAACTATTCCACATCTTTGCATTTTTCGACAGAATTGTTGCTTGAGATCTGTGACCCCTTTTTTCCATTTTCTCCCTTTTAGAACAGGAATGTCTATCTTATACCTGTCTAACCAATGTATTTTAGAAGGAGATTAATTATCTAGTTTCACAGGTTCATGGTTGGAGAGGAATTTTGCCCCCAAATGAATCATACCCTGAGTCTCAGCCACACCTGATTTAGAAGATATTTAGATGAGATTTTGGACTTGATGCTGGAATAGATTTAAGACTAGGTTGGGATGGGATGAATGTATTTTGCATATAAGAAGGACATGAATCTGGAGGGGGTCAGAGAGCAGATTGTTATGGGCTGAATTTTGTCCACCCCTCTCCCAAATTTGTATGTTGAAGTCTTAACTCCTGTATCAGCTATAATCTTTTGACTGCCTTGGTTGTAAATTTGTTGCTGCTGGGTGCTTAGGAGCTTGTTTTTTGTCACCAAGTGAGTCTCTTTTGGGGGGGATGGAGTAAAGGAGGAAAGAAAATAAGATTCTTTGTGTAAGGGTAAACAGCCGAATAATGAGCAATGTTAGAAAGATGGTCTGCAATACTTTCGAGACAAAATTCAGCTCACAGCAAGAAAAAAATCATGGTTCCTTAAGAGTGCTCCAATTTCAGTAGACCGCTAGCATAACAATGCCACAAGACCAATCCTAGCAGGCCATGGAAGTCTTCTATTCTTTTGTATGTTTCTCTGTCATTGGATTATCATGCTCAATAACTTAGTGCTAGGCTCTAACTTCAGTGATATACCCCTAAATATACACATTTAAAGAGAACATGCCTTAATTCACTATAGAATTTAATCATTTAAAATGCTTACTTTTACAGCAACACTTAATTGTTCAAAACTATAGCCTGCTATCTTCAATGCTTCATCAATTTCTTCTGCAGTTTTAGTTTCCTAAGAAGGCGAAAATGGTCCACATACAAATATAAAATATAAAAATAGATGCTTATATACATTATATTAGTTGCAAACGTATCAGGCTACAATTTTGATTACAAAAGTAACACAGACCACCACAGAAGTCTGAAAATAAGTAACAAAAATGACACTTTCAATCCTACTTATCCAGAAATTTAAAACTAACATTTTAGAGTTTTGATTATAGATTATAGTATTCAAGCTTGTTTTTAGGTATCTTTTTGAAAAAATAGTTTTAAGTTGGAAAATGGTTACACAAAATATTCTGTCTTGAGGGGCGTCTGGGTGGCTCAGTTGTTAAGTGTCTGCCTTCAGCTCAAGTCATGATCCCAGGGTCCTGGGATCAAGCCCCACATCGGGTTCCCTGCTCAGCGGGAAGCCTGCTTCTCCCTCTCCCACTCCCCCTGCTTGTGTTCCCCTCTCTCTCTGTGTCTCTGTCAAATAAATAAATCTTAAAAAAAAAAAAGAAACCAACTATCTTGAAAAACGTACCATGGCAATTAATGCACACACACGTAAAAATTAAGTTTTTAAAGATTATAATTTGGCTATGTTAAAATTTAAACTTAAAGTAAAAGATAGCAAGATTAAGTGCTTTCTCCCTTCCTCTAGCTCACTAAATATCTTTTTAATAATAGCATTTTGGAATTTGTTCTATTTCTGATCTTAAACTAAAATAATACATTATTTAAAGTTATAGAAACAGGTTAAATTCAATCTTCCAACAATAACCTCATCATCATCACAGTGAATTAATTAGGCCTTTTGGTTGCCATTAAAATGACTGGAAAAATCACATTCAGAATCTAGAAACTTGTACTTTATACAAGTTTCACATAATTTAGATTCAATAACTAGGTTCAAAGGGAAGAAGCTACATATGGTTAAATATTAAGAACACTAATAGAGTTGGTCAAAGGGAGACTGGGTTGCCTTAGGAAAAATGAGAATTGTTCAAGCATATTTAGAATAAGAGATTCAGGTAAAGAATGTAGGTTTACCTCTTACCTTTATGCTTCTAAAATAAAAAACCAAAAAAACAAAAACCCTATAATTATAGCAATCTTGAGAGGAGAGTTAAGCTACCAGACACAAAGTAAAAATGTTTGGCTTCATCTTACTTCACAAGTAACATTTTTTCATACCGCCATTAGAGATGAGGAGTTCAAAATAGTCCTGTGTGTGGATGTTGAATGTTCTAAACCAATAGTTAGCTGGTCAGAAGTCTTTTTAAAGTCCTGCGAACAATTCTTTATCCTGAAAAATGTCAAGTACATTATTTTAAATACCACATTAATATAACAATTTTAACCTTCTATTCTGATTTTTACTATCAAAAATAATTCATATGACAACTTATAATAACAATTATAGTGGGTTCTTAGTCATCTATGATAAGCAAAAAGAGGGAAACCATGGCTAAATATGCTTCCATATAAAAATAATTTTACCAAGAATTCAACTTCTTAGCAAATCCCTAAAAATAAAAAAATTTATCTCACAGTATAAATTGTGCTTTAATCTCCTAATTAACCTCTCCTTACCTGATTTTTTTTTTTTAAAGATTTTATTTATTTATTTGAGACAGAGAGAATGAGAGAGAGAGAGCACATGAGAGGGGGGAGGGTCAGAGGGAGAAGCAGGCTCTCTGCCGAGCAGGGAGCCCAATGAGGGACTCGATCCAGGGACTCCAGGATCATGACCTGAGCCGAAGGCAGTCGCTTAACCAACTGAGCCACCCAGGCGTCCCCTTACCTGATATTTTTTGATAGAGGTGTTGACAGTCACTGAACTGTCTTTAAGCTCAATTACTTATACACAAATGCCTGTTATTAAAAAAATGTGCTTATAGGCTTAGATAATTTACGAAAAGGTAATGAATTTACTAGGTAAGTTAATTTGCAAAGAAAAAATTAGTTTCATTTCTTATCTACACATGCTAGAGTTTTTGCCCATTTTTTTTATTTTTTATTTTTTAAAGATTTTATTTATTTATTTGACAGAGAGAGAGCAAGAGAGGGAACACAAGCAGGGGGAGTGGGAGAGGGAGAAGCAGGCTTCCCACTGAGCAGGAAGCCCGATATGGGGCTCGATCCCAGGACTCTGGGATCACGATCTGAGCCGTAGGCAGACGCTTAACAACTGAGCCACTCAGGTGCCCCTATTTTTTTTTTTTAAAGATTTTATTTATTTGTCAGAAAGAGAGAGAGAAAGAGAGTACAGAAGCAGGGAGAGCAGCAGGCAGAGGGAGAAGCAGACTCTTGGCTGAGCAAGGAGCCCGATATGGGGCTCCATCCCAGGACCCTGGGATCATGACGTGAGCTGAAGGCAGAGGCTTAACTGACTGAGCCACCAAGGCGTCCTGAGTTTTTGCCATTTTTATCTTTATAGCCCCATACTGGCTAACAGACAGTAAGCTCTTGATAAATGTGTGCTGAATAACTTAATCATAAGCCTGTAATAGTTTATAGAAGTAACTATGATGTTTAAATGTTACCCTTATAGAGAAAAAATAGACTTAAACTTAATTTTTAAACATTCAGTTACTCTGAAAAGTGAATATTCATGTTCTTGAAAACATGTGAATGCACAAGCCCTTAGGAGTTCATTATTCAATTCCTGTTTCAAAATATTAAAGATAAATCAGGAAGCAATACATTATTTTTTTTTTTAAAGATTTTATTTATTTATTTGAGAGAGAGAATGAGATAGAGAGCATGAGAGGGGGGAGGGTCAGAGAGAGAGGCAGACTCCCTGCTGAGCAGGGAGCCCGACGTGGGACTCGATCCCGGGGCTCCAGGATCATGACCTGAGCCGAAGGCAGTCGCTTAACCAACTGAGCCACCCAGGCGCCCAGCAATACATTATTTTTAAACAGACTTATCCCTTGACACATAAACAACTATTTTAAACCAAACTATTGAAATTATGGAATAGGAGTTTCTAACATAAGTATACTTGACATGGAGAATTTAAAAAAACAAAACAGTAATTTGGAAAAAGTTTGCGTATTTAAAATGGATTCATCTACTTCTGAAAGTTAAATTTCACTTTATAACCACACTTGATATAGTTATATGTATCCAGACAAGAATATAAACAGATTTAACTTGTACAAGTAAGGTTTAAAAAGTCAGAAATTTTCACTTAGAAGTCAGATCTCTAGGAAGGAAGATTGGCAACACTGGGTTGGTCTTAACACACAGCAAAAATTGGCTGGAGCTGAAAAGGGGCCACCTCCTTTGGAGGGGGTGAACCTTCTTTTGTCTGCCACAATTCATACCACTCATTGTTTAAACTCTACATCACCCAGTAAGTCATCTTCTAGACTCCTGTAGGTACTCAAATCTGTTGTGGCTGCTGACTCACATGGAGCTGAAAAGATTCCTAATGATTTATTCTAATCATTTCATTCAGAACTTATGGAGGAAATGACATGGAATACAAATATAGGGGTTGGCATTCAGTAAGCCTGAGTTCCACTGGTCCTGTCAATAACCAGTTGCCAGATTTTAGCTAAGTGGCTTACTACCTAAAGAGGTAACTATATTCTTTTGGTGTCTGTCTAAGCACCCATTTATGTCTGGACAGAGAAGCTGCATCAGTAATGTGAAAAGCCATCGAATGCTAGTATAAAATATTTGGATTTTATTTAGGTAGGCAGTGAAGAAGCATGGAGCAGGGAAGAGTAGGGAGGTGCTAAGGAGGTAGTCAAAAAAGAATAAGAATTAAATAGGATAGTAGAAATGGAAGATAAATTATGGATATGAAAGATACTGTGGAAATTATAGTCTGCAGGAGGCAAAATGAAGGAGATATGAGGAAATGGGGTGATTTACTGATGCTTGGTGCCATTAACAAAATTGAAAGTTTTCTTTTTTTTTTTTTTAAAGATTTTATTTATTTGACAGAGAGACACAGTGAGAGAGGGAATACAAGCACGGGGAGTGGGAGAGGGAGAAGCAGGCCTCCCGCAGAGCAGGGAGCCCGATGTGGGACTCAATCCCAGGACCCCGGGATCATGACCTGGGCCGAAGGCAGACGCTTAATGACTGAGCCACCCAGGCGCCCAAAATTGAAAGTTTTCAAATGAGATTGTTCCTTGAAGGCTTCCTGTGTTTATTTCCCACATAATTTTTTACCATATTAAATATGCTTTAAAAAGTTAAAGTTATACAAAAATATAATTGCCTTCTGAGTAGGGTCTCAGTGAATTAATTAGGACTTAAAAAGTTACAAAGTAAAATTTATGATTTTTTCACTGTGATCCATCCCATCCCATCGTCAACCCTAATTGTAAATTTATCTAGGACTGAAACATGATTTCAGAAAAACCATAGCAAATGTCAAAACATCATGGTATTTCATCTAACAAACATTTATTACATGCTTACTGTGTCCAGCACCAGGAACGTAGAAAGCAGTAAAATGTGGTCCATGCCCTTACAGGGGCTTATAGACTAGCAGAAGAAGACATAAAAATAAATAAGTGCAATAAAAAGTAACACAGGTGCTGGTCTCCAGCTGGGATATGTTTAAAAAAAAAAATCTCTGCATTACTAATTCAAAAAGAGCTTAATATATACATGTACAAAGTCCTATCGAAGAAAGGAAAAAATGAGTAAAAGAATCCCAAAATTATTACTTTTCCTTTAATCGATCACCTCTCACACCACCTCTTTCCAAAGTCCTCTACTATGTCATGCTCATGATACTCTTAAGAATTAACACCTTTTTAAAGCCACACCTTACTCTCAGCCAGCACCAGTAACTTTTTCTCAGCTTTAACTTGCATTCTTTTCTTCCCCCTACTTTAAGTAAGGACAAACTGATGCTTCTTTAGGAGCTGGATTCTCCATTTCACTAACAGTTAAGACAAATTATAAAAGAGCACTCTACAATGGGAGATATAGGCTTCCAGATGGAATGAATAAGTCACTGGAATAAAAAATACAACATAGGGAATGTAATCAATGATATTGTAATAGTGTAGGTGACAGATGGTAGCTACACTTGTGGTGAGCATAGCATAACATATAGAGAAGTTGAATCACTATGTTGTACACCTGAAAATTATGTAATAGTGTGTCAACTATACTTAAAAGAATTTATAAAGAGGACTCTATAAACAATGGGCTTTCTTAGAAACACTGATCTAAGAATGACATTTTATCAATGATGCTAAAATTATCCTTTCAGAAATACACTGAACTTCAAATACTAAAATATGTACACATAAAACATACTTTTTAGGCTGCAGTTTTTCCATAAAAGAATCTTCTTTAATATATCCATCTGTTGGGCAGTATCCTTGTCTCCTATTTATAGTTGTAGCAATCTTAGGACAAAACAAGAATAAAAACAAAAACAAAGTCATTCAATAAATTCCATTTATCCAGAATTCAAATAACTAGTGTGCCATTCATAAATAAACTTAATCCTCTTTATTTTTTTTTAAAAGATTTTATTTATTTATTTATTTGAGAGAGAGAGAGAGAGAAACAGCATGAGAGGGGATAGGGTCAGAGGGAGAAGCAGGCTCCCCGCCGAGCCGGGAGCCCGATGTGGGACTCGATCCCAGGACTCCGGGATCATGACCTGAGCCGAAGGCAGTCGCTTAACCAACTGAGCCACCCAGGCGCCCAAACTTAATCCTCTTTAAATCAAAGAAAAAATTGTACGTGTATGATGCTTTTACCTTATTTTAATTTTTGAAGATATCTAATTTGGCAGCTATTAATTAAACAGAACATTAATTAAAACACTTCATTCTACCACCATTCTAAAGGAAATACTTGTAATACTTTAAAAGTCTACTGTAAAATTTTCACAATGACATCTCCAGTTATGTTCAAAACTTTAAAATACTTAGGAATAAATTTAATAAGAAAAATATAAGTTCTAAGAAAAGAAAACCAAATAATTTACTGGGATCATATAACAAAAACAGAGTAAATGGAAAATCATGTCAAGTTCCTAGAGACAAAGATTTAATATCCTAAAATATATCTAATATAAAATACAAAAAATTAGTACAATTCTTTAGTTCATATGCAAAATATACTATGCAAGAATTATAAAATTTTAACATACCATTCAGTAGAGAATTATCCCACCAGATCATAAAGCTAATGTAATTAAAATCCTAGGGTACTGGGACAATAAATGAGTAGAATACAGCCACATTTGTATGGGAACTTAATACAGAATACAAGGGGCATTTCAATGAAATAGAAGGATTATTCAGCAAACAGTGTGAGAAAGGCAGCTTATCATTGTGAAGAAAAAAGTTATACACCCTCCCTACATCATATAAAATAGATTATAAAGTATATATATATCTTAAACACGATAGAAGTATGGAAAATACATGTATAACTCTGAGATGGGAAGGTCTGCCTAATCAAAGAAAACCTAGAAACCATGGAGGGAGAAAAATGACTAAAAGAAACATTTCTGAATGGCTAAATATAATAAACAAAATTCAAAGTGAAAGACTGGGAGAAAATAGTTAAGATATACAGGACAAAGTATGAATATCCTTATCACATGAAGTATTCTTACAAGTTAGGAAAAAGACAATTCAAAAGGAAAATGTGCAAAGGATCTGAAGGGATCTATTAAAGATAGAGAAGCTGATAAGTCAACATTATGAAAGTGCTCAATTTCCCTAGTAATCAGGGAATTACAGTTTAAAGCAAGGATATACCTGCTTCTTGCTCATCAAATTGCCAAACATTAAAATATGACAAATTCAAACATGGATTTGTTTTGGAGTTAGAAATGAACAGAACTTGCTCACAGAATTTTTTTTGGTAGGAGTGGTTTTGAGATTATATAAAAATATAGTAAAAAATTTTGAAAACCACCTAAATGTTTATAATAAAGGGATTAGTTAAGAATTATAGCACTTTGGGGCACCTGGGTGGCTCAGTCGTTAAGCATCTGCCTTTGGCTCAGGTCATGATCCTGGGGTCTTGGGATTGAGCCCTGCATCAGGCTCCCTGCTCAGTGGGGAGTCTGCTTCTCCCTCTCCCCCTAGCTTGTGCGCTCTCTCGCTCACTCTCTCTCAAATAAATAAAATCTTAAAAAAAAAGAATTATAGCACTTATGTACAATGGTTTATTATGAAGCCATTAAAAGTAATTGTAGGGTATTAGCCAATGTTTTCAAAGTCAGCTGAGGTCTATACATTAAGCATATTATTTGTTATTAAATGTGAACTCAATTTTGAGTTGAAAATGCATCTTTCCTTCTACATAGTATTACCGATTGATTTAATTTAAATTTGCACACATGAAACTTTTTAAAAAGTAATTGTAGGAGACTCTCATGAAAATAAGTTAACATTGATGTTGCTAAAAAAAATAAAGACTACTAAATGTTACAGCCTCCCACTTAAATATACTTTTTTGGTAGCAGAGAGGATATTCTGTCAAGGTTTTAGGTGTAACATACTAAAGATAGCCATGTATTATTATTATTATTTTTAAAGATTTTATTTATTTATTTGACAGAGAGAGACACAGCGAAAGAGGGAACACAAGGAGGGGGAGTGGGAGAGGGAGAAGCAGGCTTCCTGCTGAGCGGGGAGCCCGATGTGGGGCTCGATCCCAGGACCCTGGGATCCCGACCTGAGCCGAAGGCAGACGCTTAACGACTGAGCCACCCAGGTGCCCCTAGCCATGTATTATTAATTTAAGGGAAAAGTGTTACTTTTAACCAATCACATTGGACCAAATGCTATTTTTAAGAATTCCCTCCCCCCAAAAACCGGGGCTAAAACCTTAATTTCTATATGCCTACTCATTTATCCCCCTTTGGTTTTGCATTTCGTAGTAAGAGATTAATGTTACTATCAACAGATTTGATACAGAACATCTCTTCCAGAAAATTTAAGAAAATATTAAATACAACTGACTTAAAAGATTTCAGTTAAAATCGTATAAAGATTCTTTTTTTTTTTTTTTTAAAGATTTTATTTATTTGACAGAGAGAGACACAGCGAGAGAGGGAACACAAGTGGGGGGAGCGGGAGAGGGAGAAGCAGGCTTCCCGCGGAGCAGGGAGCCCAATGTGGGACTCGATCCCAGGACCCTGGGATCATGACCTGGGCTGAAGGCAGACGCTTAACGACTGAGCCACCCAGGCGCCCCTCGTATAAAGATTCTTAACATGTAATTTACAAAATAAAAGTTCTCTTCCCAACCCCCACAGCTTGTCATCTAAGTTTTATTTCTGGTGGTTTTTTGGCTTGTTTTCGTTAACTGTAAATGAAAAAATGTGGTCAGATTTAGCCAGTATTTCTTTTATGGTTCCTGATTTCAGTGATATGTTTAACAAGACTTCCCCACCCAAAATTATACAATTATCTATATTTTCTTCTAGTTTACATTTTTAATTTGCATATTATTAACATTTCCAATCCACATGGGATTTTAATATATATTATCTATTGATCAGATAACTTATCCTTACCTCCTCACACAGTATATTTTTGGACTCAGGTCCAAAAGATCAATACAGTATCAGTATTTCTGGAATGATACCTAAGTATGATCCTCTGAACAAAATCTGCCATCTTGCTGTGCAAAATGCAGAATGGTTATTATTAACAATATCAATCAAAAGCACAGAACAGATGTTATCAAAAACCATAGAACTATGAAAGATAAAGACTCACAGATAAATCCATATTCACCCAAACTCAGAAATAAGAACAAAAGTATACCCATTAATCCTGAATGGAATCATTTTAGGTTTAAATTTGAAATAAACAGCATTATGTAGGTCTTCAAAATTAAAGATAAATTATAAATACAAGCCTAATGTGAATATAGGTATTTAAATCTTACTTTTTTTTTTTTTAAGATTTTATTTATTCGACAGAGCGAGAGAGCACAAGCAGGGGGAGCAGCAGAGGGAGCAGCAGAGGGAGCAGCAGAGGGAGAGGGAGAAGCAGTCTCCCCGCTGAGTAGGCAGCCCAATGTGATGCCGGGCTCAATCGCAAGACCCTGGGATCATGACCTGGGCAGAAGGCAGAGGCTTAACTGACTGAGCCACCCAGGTGCCCCTAAATCTCACTTTTTAGAAAAGAGCACATAATATAAAAATAATAAACTACATTACTGAAATATTCTATAAATTCATTCTTACTAATTTAGACTAGATCCTTCCACTCGCTCTTATTCCAAATAAATATTAGATATCAGCAAAAATGCTAAATTTTGAAAACTAATAAAAGAGTGGTAACAATTTCAGGAAGGCTTCTTGAAGGGACTCCCTTAAGTGATCAGCTGGGGTGCCTGGGTGGCTCAGTTGGTTAACCATCAGGTAGGGCTCCCTGCTCAGTGGGGAGCTTGCTTCTCCCGTGCCTCCCCCCCCCAGCCACCCCCACTTGGGCTTTCTCTATTTCTCTCTCTCTCAAATAAATAAAATCTTTTAAAAAAATAGTGACCAGCTTTAGTGCATCTGAAGAATCCGTTGTCCCTTGTCAATTCCCTGGGCTAACAGCACAAGGGAAATGGGAGAAAGGAAGGAAGAATAAGACAAATCACAGATCTTCCAAAGTAAGAGTCAGACCTAGTCAAAATGATACAAAATAGATTTATCACAACCCTAAAATCAAAACCAGTATTTGTCAACATACCATAAACATCTGTATAGATGTTTTCCAAAATAATAGCAGTATAATGATATAAGACCATTGAACATGAAATCATTTGTCAAAAAAGGGAAAAGCTACTGTTCTAATAAATTTGTCTGTTTTTTTTTAATATTAGAACAGGATGGGTATAAACAGAGACAGTTCCACCTGCCAGCTTATTCCCCTTTCCTTATTCTTTACCCACCACAAGACTGAATCAGTCAGGGATCTTCCATTACAACCACAGGAACTAGGATCCCCTTTGCTTTAACTATGTGGTAAAGCCTCATCTGAGGAGCCCACTGACGACAAAAAAAAAACCACCAAAAACCAAAAAACAGGAGAAGTGACTCTTCCACTATAAAGGCCATTATTTGTAAAGTATGTAATTCCAAAACAGACATCTTTTAATATGTAAATGTTTCCGCTATAATTAAAATCTTCACAAATTTATATAAATGTATGTATGTGTATTTTTACCATGTTTAACCTACAAACCAATTAATCCACACCTAAGTAATCATGGGCCAATTATAACACTTATTTTGACAGTCTTGAAGCCTGTAGAGAACTTCTGTATAATTCAAAATTGCCTTTTACAATTTTAAGAAAATCAGGTATTATTTCCATCTCACAAATGAGGAAATTCAGGCTTAGTGTGACAGAACTAGGACTGCATTCCAGGTCTCCCGCCTCCGTATTGTCTGTCTCACTGACACAAAAAACAATAGATATATACAAATCCTCAAGATCTGGTATCTCAAGTGGAACATTAAGAATTTAGAGATTAAGACAATTTTCTAGGGACATACTATATAAATTGAACTACATTTGTATTTGTAGCAAATGCAAAGATATTCATTAAATTTTACTTGAAATCCTTGATTTGTCCTCATTATTATGGGTCTATAGTGCAACTGTACTTTTTCAGTGTCTCTGAAGTTAACTTGAGGCCACTGTTTAGTTTAGCTTCTCTTTTTAAACTATGGCATCTCTACAAATGTAGATTTGATGACACAAAGATTGAAGGCCAGGGAGAGTTCAAAATTTGCTTGCGTGGCATTGGTGTGGTAAAGAAGGGTAGGGATTTGAAAGGAATATACTTCATTAAAAATAAATAGAGGCAATTTCCCACAGAAGTCTCCTAAGAGTCAAAAAAAATAGGTAGGCTGATTAATATAGAACTTTTAATTCTGTATTCTTTTTGATCACTCTGAACAATTATAAAATGAATCAGAAAAGCTTTATCTTTTGTTAAGTTTGAGTCAGCAGCAAAAATGCAAGTTTTTAGGTTCTAACTAGAAGTATGTTGTCTCTAACATTTTTATCTTTAACATTAGGTTGTAATGTATTAAAGATGAAAGATGATAAAACTTACCTCACAATCAGGGCATATAATTGTGCTGTATTCTTCAGTTATTAACAAGCACAGTTCACAAAAAGCATGTCCACATTGAAGTTCATGGTGGTGACCTATTAATGAAATTCTGTTGTGAATTAAACTTTTAACAATTTGTCAGCATTGAATGTGACACATTAATCAGAGGGGAAAGTTAAAGGGGATGCTCATGTATAGGAAAAGATATCAAGTGTCATTAGAAATGTAGGAATTATTGAACAAAATTCAGGAGAAACTATGTAAGTCAGAAGAAAAAAAAAAAAAACAGGTCAAAAACCAGGCAGTACTATGCAATACATTTTGCACTAATTTAGATAGTTTTTGGTACCTATAATACTTTGAACTTGCCATATCTTTTAATCATACAAAATGCTCTGACATACTTTATTTGATCTTTGTAAACATCATAGCTAAGTAGGCTTGGGAAGGTTATATTCAACTTAGAAATGGTAAACATTTTGGTGATCTGGCGAAGTAAATGGTATAATCCAGACTCCAGCTCAGTTCTGTTTCCAAGTCCAATATTCTTTCTACTTGATCCTATTGCCTCTACTAATTTATATTTCTAATCCTGTGAAGGGAGCAGGGAGAGCAGAAATGAGACATTGGGAAGACCCCTCTCTTACAATGACCTAAGATACTGGCAAGGACAGAAGCCAGATGCTATTACTGTCACACATACATACCCGCATAAAGATAATTTTCACAAACCTAGCATTTATGAAGGGAAATACCATAATCTTGAGTGAAAACCTAGTATCAAGATTTTAATGCTCTAATTAGAATTTGACATTTATCATAATAAACATGTTTTAGTTATGCAACTTGAAAAAGTTGTAATTTTAAAACTTTTCAAGAAAAAAGGAAATTAGATTAAATCAGTCATCTTTTATTGGCAAAAAAATTAGTGTTCTTTCTGATTTATAAGAATTACATTCTTTTGATTAAAAAAAAAAAGCTTTAGTTTTCAAGCCAAGTGAAGTATCTGAAACTTGCTTAGGACCAAGCTAAAATTTAAAGTTCTATTTAAATTCCAGAGATCCTACCAAAGAAATAAAATGTTTAACTGTTCTATCTTTATAAAATTTCTGATATTGTTCAAGTCTAATTTGTGGTGCATCATAGCTTACAAAGCACTTTCACAATTTTATATGCATAAACACCATCTAGAGTATTTCTGAGCACTGTAATACAAACATATGGAAAAACGAGTGATTTTAGAAGGTCGTGTTCTAAACAACTTATTTCTTTCAAATAGAGATTTTCTATGTAACAGCAGTGATTAAAAAAAAGAGGAGAAACTTGGCTCTCCACCCTAAAACACAACCAACTTTCTCTACAAAGGTCCATGTCTATTAAACGGAGTCCATCTTGGAGGACTGAGAAAATTAACGACTTTCACTTTGAAAGTATAAACATTAAACAATTATGGGGGTGGTTAAGACTTCATTCAGCAGCTGCAGTTTGAAATTCAACAACTCCTCTCGGTCAGAGACACAGCACTCTAAGGCATTTTAAATTAAAGTAACTTGAATGTGTTTTCAGTTGAGTAGAGTCCAAATTAGATCAATAGGAGTGCAGTGGATATTCCTCCTTGACATACAAAGAAAAACACAAGATGCCCAACAGGAACAAACTGTTTGCCAAACAATGCTTAAGCCAAACAGCAATAATACCTCCCTCCGGATCCCAAACAACTGTTTTTAAATCCAGGAACATTTTTAAGTGGTCTACTTGTTACTCCTACAACAAAAACTACGTAAGAAAATCAAATTTCATTACTTCTGAATCACAAGACCATGGGCTAAATTTTTACATCTACTCTTTCATGAACCTGTGAACCTGGGGAAGTTTTCGAAATAGTGCTCAAGAGAGCTCACACGTCATCCCCTAAGAGAATCAGTGAAAAAAAGGTGAGAAGCAGGTGCAAAGCGGAGAAAGCTTTGGAGAGGCACGAAACGACCCTCAACCGACCACAGTGGGTGTCTCTGCTGCCCTGAGCGTGGGCTCCTGGCAATCGGGGAGGCCCGTGAGGGCAGTTTTCCCCGTCCATCTTGCTGCGACCGAACATCCCCCGACACTGCCAGCTCCCTTGGCTCTCAGACCTCCGGGTGGGCCTCGCTCTCAGGTCTCCACACCCAGCAGCCTGATTAGGATGGAGCCCTTAAAGGGCAGGTGGCCAAGGCAGAGCAGGGCCCTCGGAGGCTCACCCTCAATCTCCTCACCGGAAACTCTGGACACCCTTCTTCCACACTGAGTACACTGAATCTCGGCAGTACCCCAGGGCCGACTCTTCCTCCCCATCTGTTGATAGGAAGACAGGGTGAACCGAGCTGCGGAAGCTTCCGCCGCCATCTCTGCCCCCTTTTGGCTCCGAAGACCGGTACCACGTGCCATTCCCGGCGTCCTTCGCGGCAGCTACCAATCATCAGAGGCAGGCGTCTCCAGACAGCCAATCAAAGAGATTAAAGCCCGCCTCCTCAGCTTGCTTTGTTGCGGTGTCTTTCCAGGTGCTGCGTGGCTGTTTGTGGTTTTGCTCCGGGCGGCTCCATTCTGAGAAAGTACGGGGTGGGGAACCTTTTTATTTTCAAATCTTTACCCAAAGCCCACCACCTTAGCGCTCTTACTGCATTCAAATTCAGATCTCGCATATTATTACTGACGTTGTTGTTGACTTTACAGGTAGCAGTCTTTTATATTGAAGTTATCCATCTTCCCTAAGTGTGTCGGGGCCAGAAGCCTAAACTCGTGTGCTAGGCATGTGAAGGTTTGGCTAATAGTGAGCTTAGTGGAGAACCTATCAAAAGCTGCCGGTGGGGAGAGTCCGTTAGTAATTTCAAACTAAGGCCTGGTCATCTTTAACAGTTGTTGAGCATAATGGTAAACAAGGCACTGCTGGGAGCAGTTGGGGATGGTAAGAATCGATAAACTAACAGGTTCCTGCGTGAGAGGTATGTAGCCCTCTACCTAAAACGGTAACTTTTGGTAGGGTAGCTTGTGTTCAGTACCAAAGGAGGGTTAGAGACAATAAGAATTACTGAATTCTAAGAGATGATGTCAGTATGACCCACAGTGGTATGAAAAGCCTTCCTAGAGGATATAGGGGTTTGCATTAGAACTTAAAAACTGGATAGGACTAGGAAACAGGAAATCAGGCATTCCGGGGAGAAAGAATGGCATAAGCAAAGGGAAGTGGGTGGGAGATATAGTGGTCTCTTCAGAATTTATTTTGTCGGCCATTTGGTCAGAGTATTAATTTCCTTGAAGTGAGCTTTTTGGAGAGGTATGTTGGGGTCGAATTTTGGAGAGTCTTGAACGTTGTACTAAGGAGTTTGGACTTTACCCTTTAAGCAGTAGAATGCTGGTGAAGTTGTATGAGCAAGGGCTGCAGTAATCTGGTAGCAATGTGGCAGGTGTGTCATGGAGGAAGCACCTAGGGATGGCAGGGTGCCTTCAGAGGTTAAGAATAAAAGCCTGCATATATTCCTATTTTCCCTCTACATTTAAAAAAATACAAAAAGAAATATTATGTTCAAAAACTCATCCCTGCTCAAAAATGTTTATACTTCGTTGCCTTCAGGAGAAAGTATTAATTTCTTAATCTGTCCTCATGCTATTCATGCAATGGTTTCTACTACTATTCCAGAATGGAATTTGAAGTACTGATCAAACCAATATTCCCATGGAACATGCTGATTCTTTTTTAATTTTTATTTATTTTTATTTTTTTAATGTTATTTTATTATGTTAGTCACCATACATCATTAGTTTTTGATGTAGTGTTCCATGATTCATTGTTTGCATCTTTTTTTTTTTAAAGATTTATTTACTTCTTTGAGAAAGAGATGGAGCACGGGCACCCGAGCCAGAGGGAGGGGCAGAAGGAGATGGAGAGAATCTCAAGCAGACTCCCCATTGAGCGTGGCGCCTGAGTGGGGGGCTGGATCCCCCAACCTGGAGATCATGATCAGAGTGGAAATCAAGAGTCGGGCATTTAACTGGCTGAGCCACCCAGGTGCCCTGGAACACTGCTGATTCTTATACCATTTTGTGAATAGTATTCCATATCCCCCTCATCTGGAATACTCCTGCCTCTTTGTTGACTTATATTCTCCTTATCCTCCATGAGTTGTCTTTAGAATCACCTGCTTCTCCCTGAAACCTTTACATTTCTCCCTGCATTCAATACTACTCTAGCATGTAGCAACAATCTTCTTTTCCACTATGGATATCTGTACTGTAATTTGAATAATAATAATCTCATTGCATAGGGGTTCTTAATGGGTCATACTATGAATTTAACATGGTGCAGTACAGAGGAATCATCTCTGAATGTTACCAGATGTGCTGGAGAAAATTTTGCCTTTGGTAATCTCAGAAGTTGAATAAATTTTGGGTAAATCAGGACCAGTGAGAAATACAATGACATATGTTAAGTCTTAGTACTTAACATGACCTCTCAAATACAGCAGGCAGAATTATTTTTTTAACATTTAGTTTAGATTAATCCTTTGTTTGGATTCCTTTAATGGCTTCCCATTGACTATGACAAATCCTTAATATGGCCTCTGAGGCCTTTGTGATTTGGCTTCAGCTTGCCTCTCTAGCTTCATTTTGTACCACTTCTCCTCACTATGTCCTGGATACATTGGCCTTTTTCAGTTCTATAAGTAGGTCAAACTCTTTCCACTCACAGGACCTTCACCTGGAACTCTCTACCCTTCACTATTAAAAAAATTGTTATAAAATATTTTAGTCCCACAAAAAGGAATAAAGAATAAAATTATGAATGTCCATGTATCCTCCAACCACTTTAACAACCTAATTTTATCCAGATAATCTAGTTTTATCATGTTATTTTGGCCATTTATTCACATTTGGTCAATTCTTTCATTCTTCTTCTTCATACCTTCCTTCTAGGATAATTTTTCTTCTTCAAGGACACTCTGAAGAAATGTCTATAGTGGGGATATGTTAGCGGCCAATGCTTTCAGTTTTTATTTGGATGAAAAAATATTTTTATTTCATCTTTATTATTGAATGATATTTAGTAACACAAAATCCTAAGTTGCCAGTTATTTTTTCTCAGCCTTTGGAGATAACATACTGATTTCTGACTCCTATTATTGCTATTGAGAGGTTTTCTCTAAATCTATCAATTTTTATGGGTAAGTTGTTTTTCTTTGGCATTCTATATATTTTTTTTATTTGTATTTATTTTTAGTAAAGACCTCTTCATTTAGAGAGAGCAAGAGAGAGAGAGCATGCGAGTCAGGGCAGGAGTGATAGTGGTGCAGAGGTTGAGAATCTCAAGCAGACTCCCTGCCAAGCATGGAGCCAGATGCTGGGCTCAATCCCATGACCCTGAGATCATGACCTGTTGAAATCAAGAGTTGGATGCTCAACTGACTGAGCCCTCCAGGTGCCTCTGGCATTTTATATATTTATTATAATATCAAAGTGTAGATATATAGTTACTCTGCTTGGGATTGATTGCAATTCCTCAGTCTAAGTATTCTTATCTTACTGGTCTGGAAAATTTTTGACCATTTATAAACTCTTTGTATATTAGTTCTTCCTTGTTATTTTTTTTTGGAACTCCTATTAGATAGTAAATAGGGTCTTTTCATTCTATACCTTTCTTAACTTCTCTTTCATATTTTCCATTTCTTTATCTCTCTGTGCTGCATTCTGGGAATTTTTTCATATATCTATCCCAGCTAATCCTCTCTTCAGCTGGATCTAATCTGCTATTTAACATGACTGCTGGGTTTTAAATTTTAGTGCCTATTTTGTTCAATTCTAGATATTCTTTTTGTTTTTAATTTCAAAATATCCCTGATCTTTTTGGATAGTACTGTGTTCCTTTCTCATGTTTTTTCATTCCATCTTTTATTACTTTAATATTTTAAGCACAATTATTTTGTTATATAACCCCAAAATTCCTTTATCTGATATTCTTGAGGGATATAAATATGCAGTTTATTTTTACTGATTCTTATTCATGGTGCTGTGTTTCCTCATGTGTTTTGTAATTTTGGATTTTAAGCTCATGTTTGAAAGTGTTTATCTGTGGGAATCTTGTGAGGCCTGTATTAAGGATACATTTCTTCAGATTTCATTTTTGCTTCCTTTAGGCACCCCAAGGCATGATGAATCTAGGACCACTTTAATTTAATGTGTTGGCTTCCTAGACTACTCTGATAGCACACTTCTTAATCCCATGCCTACCTGAAAGCACATATGTATTCTAGGTAACCTGGGTATATAGTTTCTCCACCCAAAGGTATACAAGATAAACAAAATTCTTTGTCTTTTAGCCTACCTGTTCATTCCCATCATCAAAGTATGAACCTACTGTGCAAATGCTTGGATTAGCCCCTGTTTTATTTTTTTGCTAATTCAATGGCTGTAGCATGATATCTTTTTGTAGCCTTAATTTACATTTCTTTAATGACTAATGAGTAATGAGTTTTCATGTGCATTGGTCATTTGGACTTTCATATTCTTTTTTTGCCTTTTGGGTTGTCTCTTAATTGATTTATAGCAATTCTTTATTCTAGATTCCAAAGCAAATATCCTTGTCTAGGTTATGACTTGTTTTATTTTTTGTTGTTATTGTTTTGCTTTATTTTTACTTTGTTTATGATATCTCTCTTTTTTTAATTTTATTTTATTATGTTAATCACTGTACATTACATCATTAGTTTTTTTTTTTAAAGATTTTATTTATTTATTTGACAGAGAGAGACAGTGAGAGAGGGAACACAAGCAGGGGGAGTGGGAGAAGGAGAAGCAGGCTTCCTGCCGAGCAGGGAGCCCGATGCAGGGCTCGATCCCAGGACCCTGAGATCATCACCTGAGCCGAAGGCAGACGCTTAATCGACTGAGCCACCCAGGCACCCCACATCATTAGTTTTTGATGTAGTGTTCCATGATTCATTGTTTGCATGTATGGTATCTCTTATTGTCCAAAAGTGTCTTATTTTACTATGAAATGTTCATTAAGATATGCAAATTTTGAGTATTATTTAAAAATCTTTCCTCAAGCTAAACATTCATTTTATTCATTATCTTCCATAAGCTTTATTACCTTCTCTTCTATTTTAAAATTCAGCTTTGTTGTTGTTGGTATTTGCATAGGAGTGGGAGAAAGTGAGGTGCAAAGGAAACATGAGATCCCAGTAATTTTTTTTTTAAGATTTTATTTTTATTTATTTGACAGAGAGAGGGCAAGAGAGCACAAGTAGGGGGAGCAGCAGAGGGAGAGGGAGAAGCAAGTTCCCTGCTGAGCAAGGAGCCTGATGTGGAACTCGATCCCAGGACCCTGGAATCATGGCCTGAGCTGAAGGCAATCGCTTAACCGACTGAGCCATTCAAGCGCCCGAGATCCCAGTAATTTGGATGGACAAGGTCATGAACCTTGATTTACTCTTTACTTGTGTATCTCTATGAATACACCATTGGTATAGTGCCATCTCAGAACACAGATATAGAGATAGATATTCCACATTTTATTATGATTTTTAAAATTATCAAGTATATTTTAACTGACTCTACTTTTGTTTCATTAAAACATTGGATTTAACATTTTTCTTCTAGACCCTCTGAAAGTATCAGGTTGTCATTAAAATAATTTATTATAAAACATTTGGGCAACCCTCTTGGGTCCCCTCCCTCTTTGGGAGCTTTGTACTATCACTTTACTATCACTCAAAAAACTTTGCTTTGCTGCCCACCAAAAAAAAAAAAAAAAAAAGGCACCTGGCTGGCGTCCATCTTTAGCTCAGGTCATGATCCCAGGGTCCTGGGATCAAGTCCTGCATTGGGCTCCGTGCTCAGCAGGGAGTCTGCTTCTCCCTCTCCCTCTATTACCCCCCCCATTGGCGCTTTCTCTCTCAAATAAATAAATTCTTTAAAATAATAATAATTTATTATACAACATTCACAGAGCCTCATACACAAATACGTGCTCAGTAGAAATATAGTAGTAAATGCTTACGTGGTGTCACAACACAAGATATTTGTAGGGAGAATGCACCAACATAGCAATAACCAGCTTGACATAATCTCAAAATGCACTAGGTGGCGCCAGGCCCATAACAAACAGTATTCGCAATTTGGTTCCTTCCTTACTTTTTGGAGGAAGTTTTCAGGTCTGCTGCTATGTTGCCACTGACTTTTCTGTCCTAAAACACTGCTCGCAGAGGCGTACAGTGAAAAGGTATAAGCGGTCTTCTATATGTTGTCTGAAGGAGGCAGAATACCCAGCTTTTCCAGGAAGTGACTTGGCTTTTTTTTTTTATAAAGTTCAGGGCAGGGGAGCAGGAATGACCTTTAGAAATTGCTGCAGACCCCTCCTCATTTGGGATGGGGAAGCCAAGGCTCAGAACCACTCTGACTTTCTTGGGTAGAGTTAGAGTCCTGGTGTTCTGATTTCTGGACTATGCTCCTATATTTTGTTATACCAAATTCCACATCCACTTCCAGAAGACTTTACTTTGGGGAATTGTAACAGAGATGGGCTGGATGGATAGGAAATTTTGGATTAATGGAGAGATAACAGTTGCTGCTCCAGGCCAGATTTGGGGACCTTTGTAGGGATCAGCAAACTTCAACTTGGCTGTTAATGGACAAGATGGGGACTGCAGAAATAACCCCAAGAAGAGCTCTGGTGTCCTAAAAGTTGGGAGAGTAATCTGCAGGGCCTGAGGAAATGTACCCCTGTGAGCCTTCTTATAGGGCAGCAGGGTGTTAGTATCTGCCATTGTTTCTCCTATGCTCTATTCAGGACTCATTAATTGGGAGAATTCTCCATCTGCATTTGTCAGGGCAAGTGACTACTTTTCTGAGTTGGGTGTGGGCTAGACACCGCAGAGGTTATCTGGTAATTCTCAGACTTTGCTTAAGAATCCTTTGGAGAGGGGCGCCTGGGTGGCTCAGTTGGTTAGAACGACTGCCTTCGGCTCAGGTCATGATCCTGGAGTCCCTGGATCGAGTCCCGCATCAGGCTCCCTGCTCAGCAGGGAGTCTGCTTCTCCCTCTGACCCTCCCCCTTCTCATGTGCTCTCTCTCTCATTCTCTTTGTCTCAAATAAATAAATAAATAAATCTTTAAAAATAAAAAAAAGAACCCTTTGGAGAGGTTATGGGAATGCAGAGGCGCAAGCCCTAGAGGTTCTGATTTAGGAGGTCTAGGTGAAGCTCACTGAGAGATAGACCACCTTATATAGCTGAAGTTTTTTCTGACTCCTCAGTGGTTTATGTACATTTCCCTAGTTCCTTGCATTCCAAGACCTACATTCCCTGCTATCTACATCTGTTTTTTTTTCTCTCTTGGAAACATAAAGCTATAGACACTGAGGGAGAAGCAACTCCCATGTTCACAGTGATTTTGTTTGTTTACATTGATGCAAATTGTTATGATTAGAAAATCTCCAAGGGACAGTCAGTCCAAGCTCAGACTCTGCATCTACTCTGTGGTGAAGTAGATGAAGGGAACTGCATTTGCAGATAACTTTCAACAGAAAATATGACCTGTTGTTTCAGACTCTAATAGTTGCTGATTCTGTATGCTATACTGTTAGCTTAGTCTTGCCCCTTGAGCCTTTCCTCAGGAGCCCTGTCCAGAGGAGTGGGTAGGCACACATCTGCAGCCTCTGTTCTCCACCTTTCCGAACCCTCACCTGTCCATTTCTCATGGATGGAAGGCTCTCCATCCCTCCTCTCAGATAATGTAAAAGAATAAAAACATTTCATACAAAGCTGTAGAAGCAGAGACACTTCTTCAGTCTCATGTTGTCTTGTTGTGGTATTTTATATCTGCCATTTTGTGTTCTAAATGCCATCCTTACTCACCGTACTCGAGTCAGATATATCTTTAATGTGGTTCACAACACTGGGTATGATTCTAACACATGGCATCAGTTTCGATGATGGCTTCAGAGAGGAGATGAAGAAATAAATGAAGGGGTGTTTAAGCTCACTGTGGTAAAGGAGGATTATAGAATTATGGAAGAATGGCGGCGGGGGGTGTGGTGGTGTAGCCTGAGTCACAATATGGTCACATTTATCACCCTTTTCTTGCCAGGAAATTTAATTCTCCTGTTTCCTCTTAGAGGTCCTCCTTTTATCTCCTCTAACCCCCTCACCTATTCTCTTTTTTTTTTTTTCAGATTTTATTTATTTATTTATTTGACAGACACAGAGAGAGAGAGACACTGAGACAGCGAGAGAGGGAACACAAGCAAGGGGAGTGGGAGAGGGAGAAGCAGGCTTCCCGCCAAGCAGGGAGCCCGATGCGGGGCTTGATCCCAGGACCCTGGGATCATGACCTGAGCCGAAGGCAGACTCTTAACGGCTGAGCCAGCCAGGTGCCCACCCCTCACCTTTTGTTTTAAGGGCAAATAAAACATCAGAATTGACAGAAGTTTTTGGAAACCAATGGACTCATTCCTATAGGCCAAGTCACTGGTCTATCTCATTTTAGTGAAAACAGTATATTAAATGTCATAATTCATCATTGTGTTTTTACATAAAGCTGCTCTCAAATCCTCAATGCTTCCTTCAAACATTCCCCACCAGGGCTGAATCCAGATGGTGGATTCCCACCATCACCAAGATCTCTGTAGTGTTATTATACTAGTTTCAGGTGTACAATATGATTCAACAATTCCATACATCACCTGGTGCTCATCCCAACAAGTGTACTTCTTAATCCCCATCACCTATTTAACCCATCCCCCACCCATCTCCTCTCTGGTAACCATCAATTTGTTATCTATAGTTAAGAGTCTGTCTCCTGCCTTGTCTCTCTTTTTTTTCTTTTGCTCATTTGTTTTGTTTCTTAAATTCTACATATGAATGATATCATATGGTATTTGTCTTTCTCTGGCTGACTTATTTTGCTTAGCATTATACCCTCTAGCTCCATCCATGTTGTTGCAGATGGCAAGACTTCATTATTTTTTTATGGCTGAATAATATTCCATTATATACATGTATACCACATCTTTATGCATTCATCAGTCAATAAACACTTGGGCTGCTTCCATAATTTGGCTATTGTAAATAATGCTGCTATGAACATCAGGGTGCATGTATGCCTTTTTTTTAAAAAAGATTTTATGTATTTATTTGACAGAGAAAGAGAGAGAGCACAAGCAGGGGGAGTGGCAGGCAGAGGGAGAAGCAGGCTCCCCACTGAGCAGGGAGTCCAATGAGGGCTCCATCTCAGGACCCTGAGATCATGACCTGACCGAAGGCAGATGCTTAACTGACTGAGCCACCTAGGTGCCCCTAGTCTTGCTTTTCTGAGGCAGATTGCATTTTCCTAAAGATGGCCCCCATATTATCCCCTGCAAGGTGCTGTTGACACCCTTCCTGTTAGTGGTGGTAGGTGAGGAAGATGGTACAAAATGAAGCTGGAGAGGTGGATAAAGGCAGATCAGTTACAGTGCTGTAGGCTATGCTAAAACTATGAATTTTGTTAAGCAGGAGAGTGATAGGATCCAACTGCTTTGTCTCTCTTTTATGTTGTGGGGAGGAGTTGGTAGCAATGGGTAGAAGAGCTTCAGTTGTTATTTTTAGCTCCAGAATAAGGAGCTATTATCCTCATAGCCTGGGGATTCTCCTACCCAGGATATTACTTACCAAGGAAATGGGCCTGTTATACCACACAGGCAGAGCAGTATAGTAGGAAGGCTTAAGTTGGCCAAACGGCTCTATGGACACTTATTTTTTTTTTTATTATTATGTTATGTTAATCACCATACATTACATCATTAGTTTTTGATGAAGTGTTCCATGATTCATTGTTTGCGTATAACACCCAGTGCTCCACGCAGAACGTGCCCTCTTTAATACCCATCACCAG
>NC_138371.1:102275120-102335659 GCF_054177405.1 Leptonychotes weddellii | reverse complement strand
TATATCACTAATTCTCTCTTCTGCCTCATTTATCCTAGCAGTTAGAGCCTCCATTTTTGATTGCACCTCATTAAGAGCCTTTTTGATTTCGACTTGGTTAGATTTTAGTTCTTTTATTTCTCCAGAAAGGGTTTCTCTAATAACTTCCATGCTTTTTTCAAGCCCAGCTAGTATCTTTAAAATCATCATTCTGAACTCTAGTTACGACATCTTACTAATGTCCGTATTGGTTAGGTCCCTGGCAGTCAGTACTGCCTCTTGTTCTTTTTGTTGAGATGATTTTTTCCATCTTGTCATTTTGTCCAGAGGAGAACAGATGAATGAGAGATCAAAATGCTAACAGGGTAACAACATCCCCAGAAAATATACACTAAACAAATCAGAAAAGACCTGAAACCGGGGTAAAAGAAAGGGAAAGAGTGAAAAAAGAAAAAGAAAAAAAAAAAGAAAAAGAAAAAGAAAAAGATAAAACAAACAAAAACAAAACAAAAAAACAGAATATGATCAATCAGGCTGGTGCATAGATCAGTGCCACACACTAGATTTTGGGCATATTTTGCTCTGTTAGAAGAAAGTGCCTCCCAAAATTTTAAAGAAAGAAAAACATATATGTACAAAAATAAGGGTTAATACAAGAAGGGATGGATATGACTGTAATGATGAAAATTATAAAAGATTTTATAAAAGGAATTGATAAGATAAGAAGTTGGTTTAAAAAAAGAGAAGAGGATTTAAAAAAAAAGGGGGAGAGAATGTGATCAGGCAGGAGACTAGAACAAAGCCATACACTAGAGATTTAGGGTATATTTTGATCTGTTAGAAGAAACTGTATCTCAAAATTTTAAAGAGAGAACAACATATATATATATACCAAAAATAAGGGTAACTCCTATGAAGGGATAGAACATGACTGTAAAAATAAAAAATAAAAAATATTTTTTAAAAAAAGTATTGATAAGATGTTGGTTGAAAAAGGGAAAAAGAAAAATTAAAAAAAAAAAACTTTGAAAGACTAAAGAATCATGGGAAAAAAGCCATGAATTCTATGTGCAGTATTCCCCTAGCGCTGGAGTTCTGCCGTTCTCATTGATCGGTAAACTTGGTCGTGGCTGGCTGTTCTTGCTGATCTTCTGCCATGGTTCCCAAATGTCTTTGCTGGAGGTGGAATGGCCCTGCCCTTGCCGGGTCTGGGCTAAGTAATCTGCTCGGGCTTGCTCTCGGGAGCTTTTGTTCCCTGCAAGCTTTCCACACAGCTCTGGAGGACAAGAGTGAAAATGGCGGCCTCCCAATCTCCACCCCGGAGGAGCCGAGAACTTGGGGCCCTGCTCCTCAGTGAGCCCCCAGAGAAAAGCAATCACTCCTGTCTCCCTGGTCTCCGGCCGCACTCCATGCTCACCTGGCCTGTGACTGAGCATTTCTATCTCTGGCACACGACCCCGTGTGGAGTCTCCAAACCCAGCAGATCCCTGCGGTGCACTCCCGCACCGCTCCTCCTGGGGAGGAAGGGGAGTCTCCCCGGATCTGCCACTTGTTGGGTCCCTGCTGGAGGAGCAGTGGCCTGACTGTGCCGCGGATCACGGTTTATGGCAATCCCGAGCTGAGAGCCCGCTCCTTGGCTCCATCTCTGCAGCCGGCTTCCCTGCTCTGATACCTGGGAGCTCTGCCGCACTCAGGCACCCCCGGTCTTTCTGTGACCCTGAGGGTCCTGAGACCACACTGTCCCAGGGAGGGGTCCACCCCCCCACTTAGCCACTGGTGTGATGTCCCTCAGCGGAGCAGACTTCTAAAAGTTCCGATTTTGTGCTCCACTGCTCTATCACTTGCCAGAAGCAGCTGACAGAGGCCCCCTCCCCTGCAGTCTATCTTCCTGAATATCGCCTCGGATTCACTTCTCCACACATCCTACCTTCCAGAAAGTGATTTCTTTTCTGTTCAGAGAGTTGCTGCTATTCTTTTCTTCGATCTCCTGTTGAGTTTGTAGGTGTTCAGAATGGTTTGATCCCTATCCAGCTGAATTCCTGGGACCAGATGAAATCCAGGTCTCCTACTCCTCCGCCATCTTGGTCCGCCCCTACCTCTATGGACACTTATTATCCATGTGATCTTGGAGCAAGTTATGTTACCTTTCCAAGTCTCTTTTTCCTCATCTGCAAAATGGACATGATAATAGTCCCTACAGTGTAGCTGCTTACAGGGTTCACCAAGATAATGCATGCAGAAGGCTCCCATAGTGACTTACACACAGAGGGATCCAGTAGGCACATGAACTAAGATGGACTCTCATTGACTCCCAACCTGCTCAAAGTTTCTCTTAACTTCCTCCATCTTTCAAGAATTTTCAAGGATTTCACTGGGGTCCTGAGAACTATTCCATGCCAGAAGGCAGATAAACTCAATTCTGTCCTTGATTATCTTTGCGACATTAGGCAAGGGAATCTTTTTGAGATTCATTTCCTTCACCTGTAAAATGCCCAGATCATTTCTCAGGCTTATGATGAGAGTTAAGTGTGAAAGGGCTTTGTAGACAGTTCACTATTAACAAGTGTCAGATATTAATGCTCTTCTTAAATAACACTTGACCTTCCATGTTCCTAGAGATGTTCATGAGTGGAAAGAATCTGGAGCTGTGACCAAGGGTGGCATTCACTTGTAAAGATGAATGTGTGCTGGAGACTACAGCAGCCTTCTCGTTACACTTCATTTCCTAAAATCCCACGGCCTGACTGTGTTAGCATTCACATCGCATGAGTGAGACATGGCAAATGGGCTCTCCATCAATTTGTAAGTTTGCCAGTTCTGCTCTTTCGTTGAACCTGTAATTACCTTTCAGAGGTTGGTCCAGGTGAAGCACAAAGGGTCCTGGAGAGGTCTGGCTGCAGTGCTTTATATGTAGTCCAGACCTAACTTCTCAGAACCATGGTTTTCCTTCCTACAAAATAGAAATATAGTAGTAAACCTACGCCCCCCATTTAATTCCCACTGATGCTGCAAAACTAAATGGAATTGTAAAAATTATGTAGGACTAGTCACGTATTTTTTAGGTTTTATTTTTTATGTTAATACATAAAAATCACTATGGAAAGTATTCTTGGAGAGTGTATTCACTTCAAGTAGAAGAAACTGAAATAAATATCTTTGGATTTCACAGACATTGACTGATCCCTCATTAATGAGAGACAGTATCACACAGTGGCTAAGAGCACAAACTGTGGAGTCAGATTGATTGGGTCTGATTCCTGGCTCTGCTACTTAAAGCTAATTATGTGTACCTGGGCAATGTACTTACTCTCTCTGCCTCAGTTTTCCCTTCTACAAAATGGGATGATAATAGTACCTCCCTCTCAAGGTTCTTGTTAGGATTAATTGAGTTAACATATATAAAAGTGCTTAGAACAGTGTCTGACAAACAATAAGCACTAAATAAAGTCCTGTAGTCAATGCCTAGCACAGTTTTCAGCACCATGTAGGGCTTCTACAACTGTGTTGTCTCCAATATTGCTTCTTTCCTTTTCTTTTTGAAAGTAGTTTTAGGCTTACAATAAAATTGAGAGAAAGAGAAAGATACCCCATATACAACCTCCTCCCACACATGCATAGCTTCCATTAACAACATCATTCACCAGAATGGTACATTTTTTCTTTTTAACCAAGAATGAGCCTACATTGACATATTACTATCATGCAAAGTCCATAGTTAACCATAGGATTCACTCTTGATGTTATATATTCAATGGGTTTGGACAAATGGACAATGATATATATCCATCATTATATCATAGAATATTTTCACTGTCCTTAAAAATTCTCTGTGCTTTGCCTATTCATCTCTTCCCTCTCCTCATTCACTAGCGACCACAGATCATTTAACTGTCTCCATAGTTTTGCCTCTTCCAGAATGTCATATGGTTGGAATCATATAGTATGTAATCTCAGATTGGCTTCTTTCACTTAATAATATGTACTTAAGTTTCTTCTATCTCTTCATGGCTTAAGAACTCATCTCTTTCTTTTTTAAAACTCCTGGTATTCTTTTTTTTAATATACTTTTTAAAATTTAAATTCAATTAGTTAACATATAATGTATTATTAGTTTCAGAGGTAGAGGTCAGTGATTCATCAGTCTTCTATAATACTCAATGCTCATTACATCATGTGCCCTCCTTAATGTCTATCACCCAGTTACCCCTTCCCCCCACACCGCTGCCCTCCAGCAACCCTCAGTTTGTTTCCTATGATTAAGAGTCTCTTATGGTTTGTCTCCTTCTCTAGTTTTGTCTTGTTTTATTTTTTCCTCTCTTCCCCTATGATCCTCTGTTTTGTTTCTTAAATTCCACATAGGAGTGAGATCATATGATAATTGACTTGCTCTGATTGACTTATTTCATTTAGGATAATACCCTCTAGTTCCAGCCACATCACTGCAAATGGCAAGATGTCATTTTTTTTTTTTTGATGACTGAGTAGTATTCCATTGTATATATATATACCACATCTTCTTTATCCATTCATCTGTCAATGGACATCTGGGCTCTTTCCATAGTTTGGCTATTTTGGACATCACTGCTATAAAATTGGGGTATAGGGGCCCCTTCGGATCACTACATTTGTATCTTTGGGGTAAATACCCAGTAGTGCAATTGCTGGGTTGTAGGGTAGCTCTATTTTTAACTTTTTGAGGAAGCTCCATACTGTTTTCCAGAGTGGCTACACCAGCTTGCATTCCCCCCAACAGCATAGGAGGGTTCTCCTTTCTCTGCATCCTCACCAACATCTGTTGTTTCCTGACTTGTTAATTTTAGCCAATCTGACTGGTGTGAGGTGGTATCTCATTGTGGTTTTGATTTGTATTTCCCTGATGCTGGGTGATGTTGAGCATTTTTTCATGTGTCTGTTGGCCATTTGGATGTCTTCTTTGGAAAAATGTCTGTTCATGTCTTCTGCCCATTTCTTGATTGGATTATTTGTTCTTTGAGTGTTGCGTTTGGTAAGTTCTTTATAGATTTTGGATACTAGTCCTTTATCTGATAGGTCATTTGCAAATATCTTCTCCCATTCTGTTGGTTGTCTTTTGGTTTTGTTGACTGTTTCCTTTGCTGTGCAAAAGCTTTTTATCTTGATGAAGTCCCAATAGTTCATTTTTGCCTTTGTTTCCCTTGCCTTTGGCGGCATGTCTACATGCTGTGGCTGAGGTTGATAGCTCATTTTTTATTAGCACTGAATAATATTCAATTGTCTGAAGGTACCACAGTTTATTTATCCATTCATCTACTGAAGGACATCTTGGTTGCTTCCAAATTTTGGCAATTATGAATAAAGCTGCTATAAACAGCCATATGCAGGTTTTTGTGTGGACATAAGTTTTTGCCTTCTTTGGGTAAATACCAAAGAGCACGATTGCTGAATCATGTAGTAAGGGTATATTTAATTTTTGAGAAACTGCCAAACTGTCTTCCAAAGTGGCTGTAACATTTTGCATTCCCACCAGCAATGAATGGAGTTCCTGTTGCTCACATCCTCACTAGGATTTGGTGTTGTCAGTGTTTTTGGAATTTAGCAATTCTAATAGGTATATAGTGGTTATCTTATTGTTGTTTTAATTTGCATTTCCCTGATGACATGTTATATGGAGCATCTTTTCATGTGTTTATTTGCCATCTGTGTATCTTCTTTGGTGAGGTGTCTGTTAAGGTCTTTTTTTTTTAATTTAATTTAATTTTATTATGTTAGTCACCATACAATACATCATTAGTTTTTGATGTAGTGATAAGGAGGGCATGTACTACATGGAGCACTGGGTGTTATACAAAAACAATGAATTAAGGTCTTTTTTTTTTAAGATTTTATTTATTTATTTGTCAGAGAAAGGGAGAGAGAGAATGAGAGAAAGAGAGAGCGAGAAAGACAGCACAAGTAGAGAGAGTGGCAGGCAGGCAGAGGGAGAAGCGGGGTCCCTGCTGAGCAAGGAGTCTGATGTGGGACTTGATCCCAGGACTGTGGGATCATGACCTGAGCTGAAGGCAGATGCTTAACTGACAGAGCCACCCAGGTGTCCGTCTGTCAAGGCCTTTGGCCCATTTTTAAAATTACATTGCTTTCTTATTGTTGAGTTTTAAGAGTTCTTTGTTTACTTAGATAAGAGTCCTTGATCCGATGTGTCCCTGTTGTTTCTTTATGCTTGTCCTCCTTGTCCCACTGAGCTGACTTGACTTAGACATATCCCCTGTAGTAAGGAGTCAGACTCCTTTTTGATGTTTGCTGACAGCTTTTAAGCATCACTTATCTCTTTTCTTTCTGTCCCAGATTTGAAAAAGATAATAAGAAAGCCCGGATAGTCTCTCTTTTGGAATCCTCAACCCATCCCCACCCGTACCATAGTACAAGCCCAAGCCACTTTCCTTTCTCTGCTCTCACAGCCATTTTGGACCTGCTTGGGAGCAGAAAGTCTCATTACATGAGTAATAAACCTTTCCATACCCTCTTGGTGTGTGTAATTTGATATCACCAAATTTTGGGTGGGGTCCATTCTGTTTAATCAGAGTGGCTGCAACACCCTCTCTCTAATAATGCACTATGTGAAATAGTCAATTACTGCTTATGGAAGATCTAACTGAATAATATATAAATAGAATGGCTGCTACCTTCTGGAGAATTCAAATGGGCAAGACCAGGGCACCTGGGTGGTTCAGTCAGTTGATTACAGCTCTTGATTTCAGCTTAGGTTCTGATCTCAGGGTTGTGAGAGTGAGCCCTGCATTAGGCTTGCACTCAGCTCAGAGTCTTGTCTCTCCCTCTGCTCCTCCCCCTGCTTGCACTCTCTTTCTCTCTCTCAAATAAATAAATAAATCTTAAGAAAAAAGGGTGGGGCTAGACAGTACAAATTTGCCCTGTTGTCTCAAAGCTGTCACTTTTAGGTGGTAAAAACAGGACACATATTGAGGACCTAACCATTCTGGAGATAGTCTAAGTATTTGGTTTTAGTATCTGAAGATTGGAGCAGCTTTCTGGACTTGCCCCCATGGAAGCTGTTTGAACATTTGGTGGTTAGAGGAGGTACCTTTCTCCTGAGAAAACCCTACATTCTGTCCTTATTTGACCCCAACTGCTAAGGAGGGCAAGGTTGCTGGTTCTGAGCATGTCCTTTTTTTCAAGAATTTAAGAGGCTAGATTCTCAGACCCCCTATAGAAAATGTTTAATAACACTAGAAACATGTTATCACACACTTGATGAGATATGGTTTAAATAAGTATTAATATCTCTTTCCTTTTGAGATGAAGAGAGATTATCATCATTGCTCCCTTACATTTGAAAGAATTGCAGTATAGAGTGGTTAAATGAGTTGTCCATGAATATGTTTGGATGGAGGGTCTGACCCTAGACCTGTGCTTTTTCTGCCAGGTCACACCACCTAATGCACAGGGTGACCATGTATCCCAGTTAGTTGAGGACATTCTGGTTTATGCCTCTTATCTCAGCACAATTATTAATAGTGCCTCATTTTATTTTCGTAAGTGTCCCAGTTTGAGTGATAAATTATATGGTTACCCTCCTAATACAGAAGATGATAGGATATTTTTAGGTGACTAAGTCTGCAGTGATTTGCATTAGTGCTTATTATTGTTCTTATTAGATTCAGATCAAGTTAATTTGGGGAAACTGGTACTTTGCAAAGATCATTAGAGGATTTCAGGGTCCAGAAAGGCCTCCCTGGCCTTCTTCCCCTTGCTTCAGGGTTGAACTTTATGTTTAATGTAACTCTTATCAAGGTTGCTGAAGGACTTTCTTATTTAACAGATCTAAACCAACACTGTCTTTTTAGCAGCTTCTTGAGAAAGCAGCATTGGAAAAATCCTACATCTGGTCGTGTGTGTGTATGTGCATGCTCACACGAGTGAGCATGCCAGCTTGGAAACATTTTCCTTCAGAAAAGTCATCTCTAAGCTAATGGAAAGTTGTAATGATCATCATGAGAATGACATTGATAATAGTAGCTACCAATTCTTGAGTGCTTACTATGTATAATGAACAATACTTATCACTTAATGTGTATTAACTCTTCCAATTTTTACAACAATAATATTAGGTGAGATAAATTTTACAGAGGAGGAAACTGAAGTACAGAGAGAGAAAGTTATTTGTACAAGCCTTTACAGCTAAATCAATTCAAACTGAGTAGGTAAGGAAACAGCCCTGGCAGCTGATAGGTAGGCCACAATGTTCCCAACTGAGCGTGAACAATTTTCACAGACTCTAACCAAGACTCAGATACATCCACTCTGTGGCTAGGGTGGAACAGGGTGGAAATACAACTACTTGGTTCATGCATGTCTGATCCTAGAAAGAGACAAGGATGCTCTGCAACTAGAAAGAACTAAATATTCCTTTCTTCCAGCTAATGTGAGTTTCTTTATCCATGATGGCTTTAGCCCTCTTTAATTCTCCCATCTCCTAGATAAAAATTACCAAGATACCCAAACACCAATTTGCCCTTGCTTCTTGATGGCATCCAATTAAAACTGACTCTTGCTCCCCCAGACCTTCCTTAGAATCTCCCAGGATGAACCAGATCCTAAAATGAGACCCTCCACTGAGAGCCCCATGATTTTCTTGGTGTGCTCTTTCCTTTGAAGCAGCAAGTTAACTCAATCTTGCTTGTTTGACTGAAGGTGTGTTCCTGATGCTCTTTGGTTGGTGGGCTTTGATGATGCCCAAGTAGGTTGACTCCAGGGCCTATATCTATTAGTACTATTACAAACTGCCTTCCTTCTTCCATTTCACTTGGAAGAGAAAGTAGATTTTAACAGAGCGGGAAAAATACCAAACATTCATGGCAACTTAAAATTTTTCCACTTTCTTTACATGTTCAATGGAGACTTTCATAAAATTATAAATGAAAGAACACATTATGAATACTTTCTCTGAAGGGAAAAAAAGAGGTCTTATCTAGAAGTAAAATTTTGGAGTCTATATCCTTCTAAGGGAGACTACTTTTTATATAAAGTTTGAGAATGAAGAGGAGAGAGATTATTTCTCTGTGTGCTCAGCTTACAAATTATAATGGTCATTAATGACTACTTATTACTCTATCAATCAATTAACACACCTCAGCCTGGGCCCAGTCAGTTCCTTTTCTGATTTGTTCACTATTTGATGAGTTTTGAGAGCCTGTTATTTGTCTAAAAGTAGAATAAGCTCTATGAGGAATATAAAAGAACTAGAGGACAGTACACCTGACAGTAATATAACAATGTATGTTAATTACCTCTCCCCTTACCCCACCCCCCCAAAAGAACTAGAAGACACTATTCCTACTGGTTGAGTAGTTGGATAAACTTGTTTTCTGTTCTCTTGAAGGAAAGCATGGGCAGACTGCCACCCCTGGGATAGCCTACAGGAGGATCTTCTCAAAGGCCAAGAATTTGAGTGAATGCAGAAATTAGGGCATTACCTCTATTTGCTACTTTCTACAAATTTGCAAAGTTAACTTTTACTCCATTCTGAGTGCTTTCAAGTTAATGTTGTATTATTACTACCTTTTATTTCTTTATGGTTATATAAGCATGGATAAAAGTAAGGAAGACTGGGCGCCTGGGTGTCTCAGTTGGTTAAGCGACTGCCTTCGGCTCAGGTCATGATCCTGGAGTCCCGGGATCGAGTCCCGCATCGGGCTCCTTGCTCAGCAAGGAGTCTGCTTCTCCCTCTGACCCTCCCCACCTCATGCTTTCTCTCTCTCTCAAATAAATAAATAAAATCTTTAAAAAAAAAAAAGTAAGGAAGACTGCATACCAGTTTGGTAATATAGGTTACCTGGAGTGGGGGGAAGGGAGAAGCAAGCAACAAAGAAAAAAGGTTGCATACAATATACAAAAATAGACTCAAATGGATTAAAGACCTAAATGTGAAACCTGAAACCATAGAAATCTTAGAAGAAAACACAGACAGTAATTTCTCTGACATCAGCCATAGTAACATTTTTTAGGATATGTCTCCTAAGGCAAGGGGAATGAAAGCAAAAATAAACTTTTACACAGCAAAGGAAGCCATCAAAAACAAAAAGACAACCTACTGAATGGGAGAAGATATTTGCAATGATTTATCTGGTAAGGGGTTAGTATCAAAAATACATAAAGAACTATACAATTCAACACCAAAAAACCCCCGAAACAATCTGATTAAAAAATGGGCAGAGGACCTGAGTAGACATTTTTCCAAAGAAGACACTTACGAACAGATACATGAAAGGATGCTCAACATCACTAATTATCAGGGAACTGGAAATCAAAACCACAATGAGATATCACCTTATGCTCGTTATAATGGTTAAAATAAAAAACACATGAAACAACAAGTATTGGTGAGGATGTGGAAAAAAAGGAACCCTTGTACACATTGGTGGGCATGGGAATTGGTGCAGCCACTGTGGAGAACAGTATGGAGGCACTTAAAAAATTAAAAACAGAAATGCCATATGATCCAATAATTCCACTACTGGGTACCCAGAGAAAATGAAAACACTAATTCAAAAAGATAAATGCACCCTATGTTTATTGCAGCATTATGTACAATAGCAAAGACATGGAAACAACCTAAGTGTCTATCAATAGACAAATAGTTAAGGAAAATGTATATACACACAATGGAATATTACACAGCCATAAAAATGATGAGATCTTGCCATATGAGACAACATGGATGGACCTAGAGGGTATTATGCTAAGTGAAATAAGTCAGACTGAGAAAGACAAATTCCATGTAACCACTCATAAATGGAATCTAAAAAAATGAATAAACAAAAAGCAGAATCAGAACTATAAATACAGAGAACAAACTGATGGTTGCCAGAGGGGAGAGGGGGGGAAAGGGGTTGGGCAAGATGAGTGAAGGAGAGTGGGAGATACAGGCCTCCAGTTATGGAATAAGTAAGTCACGGGAATAAAAAGCAGAGCATATGAGTATGGCCAATGATGTAATAATCACATAATGGGGCAGAGGGTAGCTATACTTGTGGTGAACATAACAAAATGAATAAACTTGTCAAATCACTAAGTTGTACACCTGAAACTATGTAACATCGTGTGTCAACTATACTTAAAAAAATGGTTAAGATGAGAAAAAGAAAAAAGATTACATATAAAAATATAATATACATAGTATAATATGACCCCATTTATTAAAATTATATATGTATGTGAGTGTTTTTTTTAAAGATTTTATTTATTTATTTGACACAGAGAAAGAGAGAGAACACAAGCAGAAGGAGCAGCAGGCAGAGGGAGAGGGAGAAGCAGGCTCCCTGAGGAGCAGGGAGCCGGACGCAGGGCTCAATCCCAGGACCCTGGGATCATGACCTGAGCCGAAGGCAGACACTTAACGACTGAGCCACCCAGGTGCCCCATATGTATGTGAATGTTAATGAAAAAATAGATCTACATATGGTGACTGTAAAGTGAAAAAAGGAAGAACAGCAACTGAAAGATACTGAGGGCCTCATAGGTATTGTGCCCCATGAGGCAGGTATCATCCCTATTCTAGAGATGACAAATGAAGACTCAGAGAATGCCACAGTAATGTAATAAATGGCAGGGAGTATCTACACTAGATCTATCTGACTCCACAGCCCAGGATGTTTTTCCACTATGAACAATCCCCTTGTTCCCTACCTTCTGAATCCCTCTCCTTTTTTCCTACCTTCTGAATATAGGTCTTTTCATGCTTCTGTTTCTAAGCCTGTTTTCTTGACTTATTCCCTTGTTGATAGTCTGTTCCAAGCTCCTCCAATCATCCATTCATCAAATATTTATTGAGCATGTACTATGTGCCAGGCACTCTTCCAGGCCTTAGCAGCAAACCAAGGAGACCAAAGTTCCAGCCCTCCAGGAGGTTACATTCCAGGGCTTGTCCATGGGGAGATAGGCAATCAAACAGATCAGCATGTGAAACATGGAGCATGTCAGATGCCGAAGACTGCTATGGAGAAAGATGAAGCATGGAAAGGGGAGAGGAGTGTTGGGGTGTTTGTAGTCATCAGGCAGATCTCAGAAGGGTGGGAGGGAAAGAAGCCTCGGGGTGTTTGGGAGAAGGCATTTCCAGTAGAGTGAGCAGCTAGCACAAAGGCTCCGAGCTGGGTGACCATTTGGCATCCTGATGGGGCCAGATCAAGGCCTAATGAACAGCTCACAACATAGAGGTCAAAGGCACACTGCATGGGGCCTTGTAGACCAATAAGGACTTGTGAAGTTCTAATGAGGATAACCAATACCGTTTGAGCTGCTAGCATGTGCCAGGAACTCTTCTAGGTGCTTTACATGGATGGGCTTATTTAATCCTTATGATCCCCAAGAGCTCGGCCTTCTTCATCCTTCATTGCCTGTTGAATGAAGTCCTGACTCCTGAGCTAGGCACTCAAGGGCTCCAGTCTGCCTACCTGACTTATCTTCCACTCTCCTCTAGGACCAGCCCAGGCTTTCCCACACTAGACATTAAAGGGAATGATCAGAGATCTGTCAGGGGCAATGGCCCTTTAGACTTCTCTGGGGAGTTGATGGCTTCAGAGTCTCATTCCACCATGACTGATGTCCTAGAGGCTCAAGTATATAAACCAGGTGCTGGTTTAATGAATTTACATTATGAAATAACTGCCTGGGGCATGAGGTCTTCATATTCCCCAGCCAGGCCTTCCTCCTCTGGTTGCATCACAAGTCAGAATGTCAACAGGTTAAAATGGAATTAGAGGAAGTGGATGTGGCTTTGTGACCTGATGTGGGTCTCACATGCCTGTCCCTATGTTAGGACTAGACCTGCCAGGGACGCCATCACATGGCTCAGTGGATCCAGGCGCTTTCCCCTTGACAGGCATGAGTGGACATATCAACTAGGCTTCAGTGTTCCTTTTCTTTATCTCTGTTGTGGACAGCTGCTTTCTGACAGTCTTTAGCACGGGTCTTCTTATTTAAGGTATATCTCTGCTTTGGCCCTGGATGTGTTCATTTGAGTTTTACGCTCATAGGCAATCTTATTTCTGTCTCTTGGGGGTTTGGTCACAGATACTGCAGCCCCCCAGGGGTGTGGTCAGGCCGAATACTAGACCCAGGCTCACAGGGGCCGGGAGATAGGTGTCTCTTCATCCTCCTGTTACTACACTCAGGTAGCTTAAAACCTACCTTCAAGGGAGCTGGCTTCCGGGACACATTGTGACCCACTGGGACACATCACTTGCCCCTGCCCCTTCCTTTCCCTTGCTGTGGTGCTTTCCCTCATCTCTGCCATTGAAATCCCACCTCCTGACTCAGTGGGCCTGCTGAGGGCGGTCTCCTGAATACTTACAACACTGTGCTTCTGCTGCCTGCGCCAAACCCTGCCCTCGAGCCACAGCTTATATACGAACATGCCCTTCCTGTTGTATTATTCGCTCCTCTGAGGCTAGTACCACACTGATCAATCCTAGTTTCCTCACCTTGTTTAGCCTGCCGCTGTCTACCTAGCAGGTGCTTGATTTTGTTGAAAAATGAAAGCAAGAGGGAGAAATTCCATGTTATAACTATGAAATGCAAAAAAGGAAAAAAAAGACCCTCTAATAAATTCTCATACTTTCAGGCTTACAGAGTGCTTTTCTCCACAGTATCTCAATTTATCTCTATAACAACTCTGTAGAGGGGAGCTTCTATCCCTTTAAAATGAATCAAGCTTTTGTCTTAAATTTCCATTGAACTTTATCTTGGAGCCTCTAGACCAAGAAGATAAAATCCTGAGTTGGTTCTGGTATGTCAGACTGGAGGAAGGAGCCCGCCCAGAGATCTGGTCTGAAGCAGAAAAAACAGCATCAATGAAGCGAAAGTGGAAAATGGAAGACAGGCCCTGGAGCTTGTTTGGGTAGCTGGCTGGGTGAGATTAGCCCACCTGCAGTTGGTAGATGTGAACTGCACCAAGGCTACAAGCCCCTGAGAGGAGTGAATGATGGCTTTCTTCCTCTCTTTTCATTGTGAAAGAGTATTTTTCAAAGAAAAGGTAAAATGGCTCTTCCACAACTATAGAATGAACAAGGGTTAAAGATTTTATTGGCCCATTATTTAGATGAGGGGACTTAGGACTGGTTTTTAGAACTGTTTCAAAGGACAAAAAAACACGTTTATTTGTAGTCAAGGAATGTCAGAAGATTATGCAAAAGGAGTAAACCTGGCTTTTCCAGAGGAAGCAGGACTGTCCCTCATGGGATGGGATTCATTTACGTGTCTATAGACAAGGAATATTTTGAATTGCTGTCAGTTCTTGATAACTTTAGATAACACCTGAAGGGTGTTTTCCATGGAAGCACAAATTCTCCCTCCATCACTTCACAGATTCTAAAATTGAGCTACTTAGTAGAACAGAAGAAATCCACAGTGCTGGGCAAGTCACTTAACCTGAGTCTCCGTTGCCTTATTTGTAATGTGAAGTTGGCACTATTCACTGGTCTGGTCGTCGTGACCATTAATAAGATAATGCTTTTAGGAAGATATCACAGTGCCCAGACGTAATAGGTATTTAATAAATTTCAGCGGTTGTTACTGTCCTATTAAGCGACATTAAACTCCACAAGTAGAGTGGTGATGGCAGAATGAGTGAATGTGGAGATCTTATACTCTTTATAAAGGTAGAGTCAGGAGCAACTAGCGTATGTGCATTTAAATGTGTATCTTGTTCTGCTTACGTCTCCTGGGAGGGAGATCCTTGCCTCAATATCTCTCCTTTCCCCCATCTTGATAATCATGGAGTCAGCCAGGGAAATTGGTGGCCTTTCTAGTGGCCTGATTTGGAGCATCTACAGGTAACCTCCCTTACAAAATTCTTCCATGGAAGTCTGTTTATCTACTTAAAGGTACACACATACTCACAGGGGCCAGGTGCTTCACATTCAGGTGTTCTCATACCTGTCACTACCTGCCTAGTCTAAATCATAGCTTTCCTTGCCTAACTCATCTTCTTGCATCCATTCTTCCCTGGCCCCCCTCTTCCTGTCCTCTATGCAGAAGTCAAAGTGATCATAACATGTAAACTGGAGCAAGTCACTGCCTTTATTAATAATCTCCAATAGTGCGACTCTGTATTTGTAATGAAATTCAACCTCTTTCACAGGGACTATGAGACCCAATATGATTCTTGCATATTTCTCCAACTGCCTGATGAACCAGTCTTCCTGTTGCTGTCCCTGTCCCTTCACACCTCACTGTGCCCCCTCTTCTGGAATTTTCTTCTCTCTGCTGGTGACAATGACTGCTTCTTCTCACTCACCTCCTCAGAAAGGATTTTCCTGACCACCTATTTAAAGTAGGCTCACCATACCTCCCCAACCTACAGCTTACTATCTAAGCCTCATTATGTCTTTTAAAGCCTTTTTGCCATTTATATTTTTTTCTGCCCCTCCATTGGAGTATCAGCTCCATATTTCTGTCTCGTTCTCTGCTGTATGATCAGACTGCGTGACAGATACTCCATACATCTTCGCTGAATGAATAAAAATCTCTTATAGTTGACTGATCCTTCATATCTTTTATGACAGGCAAAATAAATACTCACTTTATTATTGCTAGCAGGAATGTAAATTGATACAGCTTATCTGAAAATAAACTTGGTAATGTGTATCAAGAGGCTTAAAAATGCTCCAAACATAGATTATTTAAAAAAATAAAGACTTGGGGCACCTGGGTGGCTCAGTTGGTTAAGCATCTGGCTTCGGCTCTGGTCATGATCCCGGGATCCTGGGATCGAGCCCCGCATTGGGCTCCCTGCTCATGGGGGAGCCTACTTCTCCCTCTCCCGCTGCTCATGCTCTCTCTCTCTCTCAAGTAAATAAATCTTTAAAAAAAACCCAGAAATACAAAAATAAAGACTCAGTAAATCCAGCCTCAGTCTCATATCCCTGGGTTACTGTGCCACACCAATTAAAGTCAACTTTATTATTGTTTCTAAAACGTATCTAGACCTTCCTTAGCAGGTCAATGAAGTAGTCCCTCCAAAAAAACATTTCTCTGATATGGCACTTTATTGCCTTATTCTGTCTACAATTTCATAAAGCTACTTGATATGTGAGTCTCATTTCTGGGATTTCTTAAATTAGTTATATGTTCATTTTACAATATTTGAGTGTCAACTTTTATAAGAGTAGGTATGTACAATATGAGAGTTATTCCAGACAGGACTCCTTCTGTGAGGAGACTTCTATTTCAAATGTTACTCCTTTCAACCTCAAGTTAAGTCCCTTAGAGGTTTGTGTTAGATTTATAGCCTTTCCTGGCTGGCTCTGGCAGGACCAAGAGCTACCAACCGTTACAGCCAGGAGTGCTCAGACAACCTGGCAGGAAACAGAGTGAGGACAAATTATTCTTAGTTGAAGTTTAGAAAGCATTAGCTGCCTTGTCAAGACTGGAATGAGAAGGCCATGATGTTGCTGCCTGGAAAGGGTTTCCAGTTCATTGCTACTACTGATGTGAGATTAGCCCAGTGATAACTGTGGTTGAAAACAGAGATGCAAGACCTTGAGGACCCAATACGGTTCACTTAAATATACACATACAGTACACATTGTACATCATAATCTATTCACATAAAGTTACAATGGTGGCCCCTGACCTCTTTCATGCTTCTCAATGTGACCCCTGAGAAAATGCCACAGAACTGAGGTTCTGTGGCTCCCTCTTCCTGTCCCAGAGACACCAGCCTAGAGCCATCAGCAGCAGAATGTCCTTGTCTAAAGGCACAATGGAGGAGAGGTTGATAGGGTAGGCCAGGGAATGGGAAAGTTTAACCAAATGCAATTTTTAGGTTCTGTCAGGTCAACTGCTGTGAAACTGCTTTCCCCAGAGCTGCTGATGAAAGGTGTATCCTCCCCCAGAAATACTGACTTAAAAATGTAGGCACATCAGATTCAGGATACAGAGCAGGGGTGTTGGTGAGGGGAGTTCAGAAGGTAAATCTTATATCTTATATCTTTAGACCTTCCATAGAAAAGCAAAATGACTGAAAGAAGCAAAAAAAAAAAAAAATTGAAATCACATCTCATTTTTTTGTGCCCTATGCTATGCATTCTAGAAAAACTCAAATTAGGGGCGCCTTGGTGGCTCAGTTGTTAAGCGTCTGCCTTCGGCTCAGGTCATGATCCCAGGGTCCTGGGATCGAGCCCTACATCGGGCTCCCTGGTCTGCGGGAGGCCTGCTTCTCCCTCTCCTGCTCCCCCTGCTTGTGTTCCCTCTCTCGCTGTGTCTCTCTCTCTCTGTCAAATAAATAAATAAAATCTTTAAAAAAAATTAAAAAAATGTTGAAAAACTCAAATTAATTAAAATACAACAATTAGACTGGGTTTTATAAAACATCTTTTACTTAAAAATGAGGCCTCCTAGGGGCTGTCAACATGGATGTATGTGTCACATGTGAATAAAGCGAAGTTAAAGCCTGAAACATAACTGGCATAAAATTAGTGCCGGAGAGTGCTTTGCAGCTGTTTTACGTGAAATAAATATTATTGTTTTAAACCCCAATGCTTCTCTATTGAGGCTGAATCCTGGTAAATGAAAACCTCTTTGGGATGGGAGAGCATCTGGAGCTGGGATGTGCAAAATGGACGTGGAGCTCAGTTTTGGAGTTGGTGGTGGGGTGGAGAGCAACGTGGGAGGGAGGGAGGAGTCCAGCTGGGAGGAGGGAGGGCGCCAAAGGACTGGTGAGGTGGTGAGGGATGGGATGAGCAGGGATGCAGCTGGGTGACTGGGGACCGTTAAGAAGGATGTCTGAGAGTCAAAACTGAGGTTGTCCATGTTGCTGTGATGTAAACCTGCCATCACTTCTACCTCTTGCAAACCTTCAGCTGAATTAACCCTTTTAAAGCAAGGTGACTATGAAATTATAAGCTCTCTGGGAATTCACAGAATCTAGGAAAGTCACTGGACTTTTAATAGGGTATGGAATGGAGGTTTGAGCAATCTTATCTAGCAGGAAGATCTGAGCAGGTGGCCGGATTACCCAAGACTACTTAACGTGAGTGAACTTTATATACATATAAACATGTCATTCTTCCCTTGAAATTCACATATTTTTGAACAAGGAGATGGATATAGAGAAGCAAATCATATATAAACAGTTGAATATCTGCTTGAAAGTACAAAACCTCAGTGGGTATCTTTCATACTGTTTTCTGCCTTCTCTTTCTGCATTTTGGTAAGTCCCTGCTGCAGCAGTCTCCCAGATGCAGCCAGAAGATGAAGAACATCCCCAGTGTGCAATTGGGAGGCTTGGGAAGTCAGGTGGGCTTAATAATACATGTTCTTATCCCACCAGCCTGTGGAGGTAGAAAAAAGTTACTGAGAAATCAGGAGTCTGTTGAAGTAGATAAACATAGTCTCAAAAATCATATTACTACTTACTTCCAGGGTAGAGTCTAATGAAAAGTTTCCGCACCTCATCATACACCCAAATCAGAATGGCAAATGGCACAGCCACAAACCAATACTGAGGCCTGGAAGCAGAAGGGAGGAAGGTAAGTCTGAATGCATCCAAAGAAAGGGCCAAGCCCCCTGCCAATGGACAGAGAGTTTCTTGGTCATTTTCTCTGCCCTACTGGAAAGAACAACACATCCATTGGATCATACAACATAAAACTGGAAAGCTTCTTATTTAAACTGGACTGCGACTGGTAGAAGCAATATCTGCCTTTGAAGTGGCCTATTGGCTGAAGGTGGAGATGGGATGGTGAAGTTTAGAAAACCCATTTCCTCTTCTGGGAAAACTAGCAGGTCAAAATCTAAGATAAACTAAGATAGAATTGATTTGGTTTTGTCTCATTTGAAAGCCTGGAGGGGAAATAACCCACTGGAATTCTAAATGTTTACTTAGGCTGTGACAGCTCAGAACACGGCTGGCTCTTTCCTGTCCACTGTTGAAGAGGAACTCACCGGAGCATTGTGAAACTCAGGGCTGTGACACTTCCAAGCCCATAGGAGAGGATTAATGCAATGATAATCTGTGAGGCAATCCCCACCCAGATGACTTTATTTCTGCAGAAACATAAAAGCAAACAGATTCTGAATTCACATGGCTACAGGACCACACACCCAGTGGAGTCAAGGCCTCATGTATTATAGGCCTAACCCTCATCATTCCTGCATCAAAGGCCCAGGGTTGAACTATGAGGTTGGATGTGGGCAGTACCTGAAGAGACCCTGCTGGAAGATGGAGTTCCTCCTGGTTTTCCTGATGATTAGATCTGCTATTTGCTGGACCATGATGCCAACAAAGAAAGCCGTATAGCCCATCCATTCTAAGTATTTCCTCTGGTACCATGTCTGTCAACAGACAAAAAGGAGACCATGAAACCCCAGAGGGAAAACTTCAGGACGATATCAACGTAGTTCTGTAAAGTTTTACTCTCTCCCCACCTCACCAAGATTGACAGAGGATCACCTCCTTGTGTTTGGAAAGAAACTTTTTTTTCTTTACTCGGTTGAGTAGGGAAAGATGCTAACTTAATTGATTTGGCCCCACCATGGGTATTGTGGGACTGGCTACTCTTCCATATCAATTGCAAAGCCAATGTAAGAAAGCGAGCTCAAGGTATCTAATTCGAGAGAGGAGGCTGAGTCCTGGCAAAGGCCAAACCAATGTAACAAAGGGGCCCACAGGCCCTATTAACTGAGAAAACTTTCACCTTCTCTGTCTCATTAAGGCTGTCCAGGGAAATGGAAGTTCTGCATCAGTCTGGGCAAGACAGTGAGAGGAGGGGAGAAGCAGGACTTTGCAGGACTTTGAAGGCAGAGCCTCCTTCCCTTACCCACTGTTGTCCATAGCTGTCTTCCAAGTCATTCACATTGCTATTTTCCCATTCCACCCGGATGTTAATGAGAGCGCTGGGTTTGAAGCCCTCCTGCGCATACACAGTGAAATACACAACAAAAGCTCCCACAGCTTGCATGAGGCCTAAAAGCACAAAAGAAATAAGGGCAGAGGTTCTATAAATGACTTCGGAATTGCGCCTGTGCTCACTTTCCTTTCGGTTCCTCCTCCCATTCCAAGCCTGCCCCACAAGGAAAACCAGTTTCTGACTGGAAAGAATTCTCGGGTGGTCCCTGTCTGACAGGTCAGCGATGCCTCCGTCATACCAATGTGCAGGTAAGAGTACATGGCAAGTTGCTCGTTCACCAGTCTGTCCTTCTTCTTGTGGCGAGGCTTCCTGTTCATGATGTCACTTTCAGCTTTCTCATAAGCCAAGGCAATGGAGGGGATCTAGAGGGGGAGACAGTCCGTGAGGCCTAGCCCCAAAAAACTGTGCTGTACCAAGAGAGTGATAATGGCAGTGGCATAGCCGGGGGCCTCAGGGTGGGCGGGGGGCTGGCAGACTGCGGTGGTGGTAGGGTTATGGAACCGGTCTGTCCAGGGTGTAGGCAATGGGGGTTCATGGTTTCTAGAGAATTTAAAAACGGTTGGCTTTAAAAATCAGTCTGCTTTTTTATCACCATGTGCTGGCAGTTCTAAACTAGCTATAAAAACTTTTCTCCTCTGGGGCAGATTTTCCCTACCATCCTCTCCTCCTTAGGCATGCCACTGGATCACAGCGGTTCTCTCACAGGTCCTCCCACCTGGAAGGCCTGTTAAAGGTCAGATCGCTGGGCCCCACCTCCCACCTCCAGTCTCTCCCAAGGTCTGAGCTGGGGCCAGAGAATCTGCGTTTCTAACAAGTTCCCAGGTGATGCAAGAAGCACTGCAGTGGAGAAAAAGAAGTGAATTGAAAGAGTCTGGAAAATGATCTGACTGTAAAGCATGAGGACCCCGGTTCCCCTCTAAGGCAAAGATATCTTTAGTCTCTCTGCAATGTGTTGACTGCCTGGGTATTTTACCAAACAAGAGGGTAGGAGGCGCCATTTGCTGCATTCTCATTGTGAATTCAGCTCGCTCCATTGCCTTTTTCCCCCTTTGCCTGTGTAAGCTGGAGCCATATGGGTAACTGTCATGATAATTTCTTAAATGGACACATACCAGAAGAGGGGAGGGTTTAGTGACATTATTGTAGGTCAATATGAGGCCTGATCGTGTGTTAATACCTGCTACTTCTAACTGAGTGTAGGTGAGGGGCTTCTAGATCACAGATTCTTTTACTTGACAAGGAGCAGTTGTGGGTTATCACATTGGCCACTGGGCCCCGGCGTTACACGGGCTATTTAGTGATAGCTCTATCTTCTCAAGAGGGAAGGGAGGCATGTGAGCTGAAACTGACCAATGGCCTATTTTGGGGGGAGGGTAAAGAGCTCATGTCTTGAAAAGCTCTTATAGGAAGTGAAGTGGTTTTAACTTCCAAACATTTGACAGATTTCTTTAGTCCTTTGCTTTGAAGTGCGGCTGGTGGACCAGCAGAATTGGCATCACTTAAGAGCATGTTAGAAATGTAGACCTTCTGGCCCCATCACATCGAAGTTTAAGGAGCACTGATTTAGTCCATCTCCTTGCCCTTGCAGGTAATGCCCCTGAAGTTGCCATCACTTGGGGCAGTTATCAGATCCTGTTCCCTTTAGTGCTACTTACTATGTCTGTGCCCAAGTCGATGAACAAGATAGTAATGGTGCCAATGGGCAGGGGAAGCCCAACAGTGATGTAGATCAGAAAGGGGCACAGCTCAGCAATGTTCTTGGTCAGGGTGTAAGCAATAGTCTTCTTTAGGTTGTCGAAGATCAGGCGACCTAGGCAAAGATGTTGCTCTCATAGGACTTGCTTTTGATCCCCCAGGTGACCGCTGTCTTGGTAAGGCCACTTGAGACCTCACTCACCTTCCTCCACCCCTGTGACTATGGATGCAAAGTTGTCATCCAGCAAGATCATGTCAGCTGCATTTTTGGCTGCATCAGAACCTGTTATCCCCATGGCAATCCCAATATCTGCCTTCTTTAGAGCTGGAGAGTCGTTAACGCCATCCCCTGTCACGGCGACAACTGCATTCTATGGGGACACATGAGAAAATGGGAGTCAGCAGATCTAAGGGGTCACAGGTAGGATAAAATCAACATAGTCTCCCTTTCCCCTGGAGGATGTGGGCCAACTGGAGCTGAAATGAACGGTCTGTTTTGGGGAAAAGATAAAGCCGGGAAATCCCAGAAGCAAGAACAGCAAACTCCAAACAAGATGTGTTCCGTAATTAAAACCATTGTGTGTGGCAGGCTAAAGTGGATCTTTTATATCTTGTGTCTTTACATTTTTTCTTCTATATCTTACATTTTCAAATCTTTCTATATGCACACCTACCACAGGACCAAATGTTTCATTGTCAGAAAGCCCTGCATGCAGGAAGATCTCAAAGGAGCGTGGGGGGTCAGCCCCCTGAGAGGGTAGAAATGTAAAGTGATGAAGACGGGCAAAGAATTGTCTCTGAAGAGGTTTAAAAAGTGTCATAGCCCTGATCTGGGATCCAGATCTCAGCCCTGCATTTCCCCATGACAGTGACAGTTTCTCTGGGTGCTGCTGTCCACCCACCTGCATTTGACAGCCCTCCACGATGATCAGCTTCTGCTGGGGGGATGTCCGGGCAAAGACGATCTCTGGGTAGTTGGTTAAAAGCTCATCCAGCTGTTCCGGGCTCATGTCCTTCAGCTCCATGCCAGTCACCACCGCAGCTTTCGCGTCCCTAGAAGGGCCAGAAGGAACTGAGTGAGGCCAAAGGTTGGATCTTAGGCTGAAACACTGCTCTGGGCAGGAAGTGGGCTGACGCCTCTTTGACTTTACCGGGAGCCCAATGTCCTTGACACTAATACTCTAGTGGGATGACAGGGGTTATGAGTTCTGGGGACACTTTGTTCTCCATTTTAAGACAGTAAACTGAGGCGAAACAGTTAAGGCCCATTTTCTGATATCAGACAATAGGAATAAGCCTTTTGCTTGTAGGAATGGGTGGGAACACCTGTGGGGCAATGTTTTACTTAGGGAATAAAAAGAGGGTAAAAAACTTCCTGTTCAAATGTTTTGGGTCCTTGAATTCAGCTTATGCCAACACACATGGGTAACAATTCTGTGTTGTTGCTTATTTCAGATTTATAGTGTCTACTGTGCAATGAGCCGCGTAGGGAGAACAATTTATTGAGGTCCTCTTTGAGGAAAACTATTGTCTGCTGCTGATGAAAGTAAGGTTCTAGAAACTATTTTTTTTTTTTTTTCATGGTTCTAGAAACTATTAATGATGCAGATCTGATTGTGTTGTTCCCTGCTAAAACATTTCAGAGGCTTTCCACTGAACTTAAAGCAGACCCCAGAGCCCCTCACTTGGTCTGCAAGGCCAGCTGCAGCTTCACCTCCCCTTTGGCTCTCCCCCTGCAGCCCGTGGGACTCCCAGCCCTGAGCCTCCAACCCCCTCCAGTGCCCTTGGGCCTTCACCCGTCTTTCCCCTTTGCCAGGAACAGGCATCTCTCACCTCACCTTCCCTTGGTTAACACTCCACATTTTAGCTTTCAAATCTTATGTTATACCCCTACTCACAAAACACTGCATACCTTTTTCTATACATGTTTGTTTTGAGCTTTTTTAGGTTTGTGTTTTCCTGTTGGTGCTAAATACCGGAATCCTAGCACTTGACTCAAACTATAGGTGTTCTTATGTTCTGGTAAAAAAAATATATATATAAAAGTAAGATAAAAAGAAAAGGGTTTGTCCTTTCTCCCCGCAACTGCAAAAGTACAGTTAGTGTATGATCATAAAGGTACAGTTGATAAAGTGGATAGCTAAAAACATTAACAAATTTATCTATCCCATCTCCTGTTCAGTGAGGTGAGTTGCATGGATATGTATAATCCTATTATTTTTGGCATTAAGGAGGGCGTGTGATGTGATGAGCACTGGCTGTTATACACAACTAATGAATCACTGAACATTATATCAAAAACTGATGATGTACTATATGTTGGCCAATTGAATTTAAATAAATAAATAAATAAAACAAATTAAGAAAAGTTCCAAAAAGCTTTTGTCGATGAATGCTGTTTACACAAAGGAATGTTGGAATACTCTTAGACTTCAGACATTGTTATTGTGCCCAGAGGCTACAATTCTGTGTGGTAGTCTTAACTGGTAACTGTTGCCCAGGTAATAATTTATTAACTGACAGCTCTGTATTCTTTTTTTTTTTTAAAGATTTTTATTTATTTATTTATTTGTCAGAGAGAGAGAGAGAGCACAAGCAGGGGGAGCAGCAGAGGGAGAGGGAGAAGCAGACTCCCCGCTGAGCAGGGAGCCCAATGTGGGGCTCGATCCCAGGACCCTGGGATCATGACCTGAGCCGAAGGCAGATGCTTAACGACTGAGCCACCCAGGCGTCCGACAGCTCTGTATTCTAAAAGGTATAAATGCTTGGGTAAACTAGAAGAGGTTCACTGGTCTCTCCCTTCCCCTTTATTATAATATGATATTATAATAAAGCCAGTGACATTTACTTTTACACTGAGACTTTGGAGTCTTTGATCGTTTAAATTGTCAACAGTCCAGGTGACTCTGGACTCCTCCCACTGCTTGAACCCTGTCCTCTGTGTGTCCTTTACTGTACTTATCACACCACTGTACTTACCACATCACAAGTAGCTTTTATTTTTCTGTCCCTCTGCCTAGATGGAAAGCTCCCCAAGGGCAGGGATAGTGTCTAGTCTGTTTGCTACTACAGTTCCAGTGTCCAGGACAGTGCCTGGTATATTGTTGGCACTCAACAATTAATTGTTGAGGGGCACTGGTGTGACTCAGTTGGTTAAGCGTCTGCCTTCAGCTCAGGTCATGATCCCAGGGTCCTGGGATCAAGCCCCGCATCGGGCTCCCTGCTCAGTGGGGAGTCTGCTTCTTCCTGTCCCTCTGCTTGTTCTCACTCTCTCTTTCTCTCTCTCAAATAAATAAATGAATAAATAAAATCTTTAAAACAACAACAACAAGAAAAAAAAACAATTGTTGAAAGAATTAATACATGAGTGAATGAATGGGTGAATGGACTAAAGGACAGACATGATTACAAGAATTAGACAGAAGGAAAAACTAAGTCTTTCATTAGGAAGCTTTCATTCTATTTGCTACCGTATGTTCACATAGCTACACATTATGAAGCATCTGAATAAATACTCAAAATAAGCACTAAGGGAGTGCACCAAACACAGAGGGTTCTTAATATTCCTGATTATACAACTGGATCAATGGCAAGTAATTTCATATAAATTTTGTTTCAGTTTTTCTCACTCTAGATGTGGCACTGAAGTTTTCAGATCTACTCCATTGGGTTTTTCAATTTCATATAAGGAATACATCACGGGTAATTTTCATGGTACCAATACAGCCTAGCATTACTCTGAGAGAGTGTCTGGCAAAAAGGGGATTTGCTCCAGATAGCACAGCTCTTTAGAACTAACAAGGATAAGGACTTGGATAAGAACTTGAGTTTCGGCTACATTGGTTCTGTGCTTACCGCTTGTTAACTTGCTCCACAGCAATGTGGAGGCGTTTTGCAATGTCTTCCACCGTCTCACTGTTGGCCGAAATGATACCCACACTCTTGGCAATAGCTTTGGCTGTGATTGGATGATCACCTGTAACCATAATAACCTAGAACACAAACAATGAGAAAGGCATGTGGACAATGAGAAACTCGGCTGGCCAGACAGTATCACCTACTCTACCATGACCTGGTAGAATGTGACTAGTGATTATAGTGGTTTGTCCTTATGGGCAGTTCTTGATCTTTAGATCAAAGACAAAACTGTCTCTGAAGAACACACTGATCTCATTGGATCTATCCTTGCTTCTAAGCTTCTTACATTTCCTACTCTGACATTAGAGGAGGCCCTTTCCCTTGGATGTTACCTTACTTGTGAAAGGGCTAGGGGATGTGTACTTGAGACAGCCTCATGTTGCTTCAACAGTCTTGATATTAACATGGTAATGGAATTAATATTTGGCTTTGATAATATGAAGGCAAATGGATTTTGGAGGCTGAACCTTAAGATTAAGTAATAAAACCTTTTATTGTCTATCATAATCTAGGGCAAGATAAAGTCAATTCATGGCCTTCTCAACGCAGTCACTATTGTGGTTTGTTCCACATTGACACAGTATTTTGCCTTGACTGGGACAGTTACTAGAATCTTAGTATAGTGAAAGTTGAGATAAAAAGGGAGTGGGGGATTATGATATTTATTTGAGACTTAAATACTGACTATCTCTGATGGCAAACATTCTTAGACAACATAAATGGAGGACTTCTTAAGTCAGGAAAATAACTCCCACCTTGATCCCCGCACTCCGACATTTGGTGACTGCGTCAGGTACAGTGGAGCGAGGGGGATCAATCATAGATAAGAGCCCCACAAAACAGAAGTTAGATGTGGGAAAGTTCATGGTGTCTACATCAAATGTGTAAGTTTCTGGAAACTCGTCTGCTGGCAGGTAGAGATGACAGAAACCTGGAATGCACATGAATTTGGGAGTCAATGAAATTAGGATAAGAAATAAAAGAAAAGGAGGAACATTTTCACACACTCCTTTACTATTTTACTAATATTTGAGAGTATACCAGAATCGTTTTATTCTTTCAATTCCGAGATGCACGCTGTAATTAGGAAGGACATATCTCATCCAAAAGTAATTTACTGTGTGCCCACTGGATTTTCTGGTATGTACTAGGGATACAGAAACCAAGAGGGGGTGGCCTTTGCTTTTAAAGATGTCTCAGTTTAGTGTGGGGACAGAGACATAAAGAGGTAAAGCATAAAAAAGCATAGTGAGGGCGCCTGGGTGACTCAGTTGTTAAGCGTCTGCCTTCGGCTCAGGTCATGATCCCAGGATCCTGGGATCAAGCCCCACATCAGGCTCCCTGCTCAGCAGGGAGCCTGCGTCTCCGTCTCCCACTCCCCCTGCTTGTGTTCCCTCTCTCACTGTGTCTCTATCTGTCAAATAAATAAATAAAATCTTTAAAAAACAAAAAACAACAACAACAAAAAACCCACCATAGTGAGTGTTATAGAGAACAGCCACCTGGGGAATTAGGAAAGACTCCCCCAAGGAGGTCACATGTGAGTTGACTCTTGAGAGAGGAGTTAGAAGTTTTCCAGGGAGATGGGAGGGTTAGGGATGGGATGGCCATTTGAGGCAGAGAAAACAGTACATGCTGCTGCATAAACTGGGGAAAGAATCTGGGCCACCAGGAGAATGGTATGAAGCTTGGTCTTTAATCAAGGTAAGTGTGAGAGAAAGGCCATTAGGAATGGAGAACCTTTTGTTACTCAGAAGGCATCTGAGTTAAGGTAGAAGGGATTCCTGTGTCTGGTGGGACTCCTAAGATCATGTGACTTTCTCATCAGCTTTTATATCAAATTTATTCTCAGCATGCCCCACTGCCTCACACATTTCAGTAAAGCACAGAGTCTGAGAGGTCAAACACAAGGTTCCTAGAGCGATTCTTGTCAGATGGGTATCAATCCTGCATTGAAAACACTACCTGGTGCTGTGGGCTATTTAAGACATGCTGAAAGCATTATCACCTCATTTAATTATTTCATTTGCTTTACAAGCTCAAATATCCTTTAGAAACACACATTCCACAGACTCCATCTCTATTGGCAAGAACTTTTATGATGTTTAATGAGCCTTATCATCAACTGTGAACTTCTGTTACCTTGAATTCATATTCTGTAGTTCACAGGTGCCATTCTGTCAACCCAGATTCTCAGGACAGAACATACCCTGTGATACCACTTAAGTTACCACAATTAGGTTCCTACCAGTGGCTGTATTTCTATGGTTCCTTCCACCTCTGACAACCCCTGTCTCTATTACTGGCAGTGTTTTCTCCCTAATCGGCAAGTGAGAAACTTCAACATTATTTTAAACTTATTTTTCTCCTCTAACTAGTTGCTAAGTCTTACCAGTTCTGCCTCCATGAAGTCTCTTGCATCTGCCCCCTCCGTCACCTTCCTAGAGCCTTGGATCAAATTCCCATCCTCTTTTACCTGAACAAGGGCAGCCACCTCCTCCTGATACCCATGCCTCTCCTCTCCCTGCTCCTGCCAAGAATTAAACTCTAATTCTGATTGGTTCACTCACCCCAAAGCCTGATTGTGGAATGAAATCCCAGTTCCTCACCCACATAAGGCACTCTATATTATGCCCTCCAATCTATCTTTCCTGCCCATTCCCTAGGATTATGCCGTCTTATCTATCTGCAACACTCCACACAGACTGGCTCACTCATAATGTGAGCACACACCCCATCCATTTCTATCTCTGTGCTTTGGCCTATGTTGTTCCCTCTACTTCAAATATTTTTCCTCACCTCCCTTCAAGAATTGCTGTGCAAGGTCCAGTTTAAAATGTAACTCCTTCCATAAAATCTTCCCAGATTTTCTTTATCTGGAAGCCACCCCACCCTCCTCAGTACTACCACATAATATTCTCGTATGTTTATCATATTCTTCTTTCTATGATTCATGTGGATGCATAGCTACTCAGCTAAACAATAAGCCTGTCTCCTCTTGTGCCCTGACCTGGCATAGAGCCTCACACCCAACAGGTGACAGGTAAGGGTTCTGCCACCAAGAGCTCACCCAGCACGCGCTCCCCCTGGCCTCCCAACTCCATGTATGCTGTGTGGAAGGCCTCGGCTGTGTTCTTGTCCAGAGGCTGCTCCTGGCCGTTGACCATGATGGTGCTGCACTTCTCTAAGATCCTCTCAGGGGCCCCTTTCATCACCATGAGGAAGCGCTTGTCATTGGGGTCATCCGTTTTGTGTATGGAGAGCTGGGAGGGAAGGAATTGAGTGTGTTACGTATTCCCTGCCATTAAATAATGACACCATCTTTACTCATAAGGGCCTGAACTGGACAGATCTTTTAAGTAGCAACATGACAAGAAGATTAAAGACATCCCTTTCTCTCATTAGGCTACTTATCCTTGGCATGAAATGGAGTGTTCACTACAGGCATGTTCTATCCTTTTTATTTTGTGGTCAAGTAATATGCAGAGATCTAGACTTTGTCCTGCTCAGAGCGGCACCCTGAATTTGAATTGAAAGTAAGTAGATCTCATCTTTCAAACAGAAACTAGTTGCTTTAGGGAGGCCAGAGGTGGTTGTTGCCCTGTGAAGTCTTGTGTATTGAACCAGATCTCCTGTGGTGCCCGTAGGGGTCCGGGGACTGTGAGCCACCTCTTCTTGCTTCTTGTCTCTACCTCCCTATCATGGGTAGCAGCCTTTGGGTCCCAAGCTATTCTGAGCTCAGGCAGGCATGAGGGCAGCAGGAGTTCCTATGCCTCTTCAGCTCCAAATTAATCCAGTTTTACTGCCTGGAGGTGAAGGAAAATGGTAGGGGTGGAGGAAGTAGACACTCTCACGTACAGGCTTTCAGGACAGTTAAGTAACACAATTTTAATATCAATATCTTCTCATCTACTGATTCTATTTCCAGATTCATCCTAATAAGGTAATCAGAAAAAATCTAAAAAAAAGTTATATAAAATGGCTAAGTCTTATGGAAGCTGTTATATACCAGGTACTCTTCTAAGCCTTCAAAAGGAATTTCAGGAAGCTGGAGTGTTTGAAAGAGAATGAGTAAGTTACAAAAAAACATAACAAAACAAAAAACCCTACCATTTTGGGTCTATCAGTTGATTCTAAATCAGTAGTTCTTAGCCTTCTGGATACCAGAGAGGAGCACAATAAAAAATAAAAAAGTAGAGGGCAAACATAGTTTTTTTGCTCTTGTTGTTGTTCTTATTGTTGTTGTTTTTAATGGCCAAGTAAACACATTAAAAAAACCCCAACTAACTGACCAAAACCAAAGCAAAACCTCCCATCTATTATCACTATCATCTTCTCGAAGATAAGATATTTTAACATTTAAAAAGTAGAAACAATAAACACTTTCATAGTGTGTACTCTTCTAAGTGCTTCACACATTGACTCATTTAATTCTCGAAACTACCCTACGGCTATGGGTACTATTATTATCACCTTTTACAAGGAAGGAAACTGAGGCACAGAGGGGTTAACTGGCATGAACAAGGTCACGCCCTAAGAGGTGGCTGAGCTGGGATTTGAATTCAGGCTAGTAGGCTCCAGAGTCCCTGCCTTAGTCAGGTACCATATAAAGGATAATCTTTTAAATTAAATACACTCATCCTTATATAGAACTTTATAAAATACTGTCCTAATTTTCCAGTTTGCCACAAACTATTGGAAATATTTTTATGGGCTGGTCTCAGTTTGAGGAATTGCTATTCTAAAATCAGTAAGACATAGACTTTCCACTTTGTTTCCTTTGGTTGAATGATACCCCAGAGACCTTCCAAGGTCACAACATCAAAGACTCTTTTTTGAGTGTTGCTCATGTGTAGATATAAAATGGCACTAACAGCCTCCAAAGAGGCTCTTTGACCTCTTCTGTAGGAACCCACAGAGGTCCTCCTATCTAGTCCCAACTCTGGGTAGCCTATTTTCCCCTTCAACATTTAGTATATGAAGCCTCATGGAACCTGCTTTTTCTCATTTCTCACATGATGAGGAAAGTCTTTACTAGAGTAGATGGGGCCCCAGCAGGATTCTGAGTCTTGTTCCTGATTAGAAGACAATTCGATCTACTCCTTAAGAGCACAGACTCCCTGGGTCTGCTTGAATCCTGGCTCTGGCCCTTACTAGCTGTGTGATAATGCCCTGTACCTCAGTTTCCTCATTCCCTACCTTGTAGAGTTGAGAGAATTGAGTGATTCAATACATGTAGAAATTAGCATATAATAACTATCATTACTGTTGTTATTTTAGGATCATTACTCATTCTATTTTCATGTCTGTTTTGAACAAGAGACCTGATTTACTGGCTTTAATATTTTACTTCATACATTTTTTAGTTGTCTATTTGGCTAACTACAATTCTTCATTGGCTTGTTATCCACAGAGATGTTTGCAACACAGTTATTTCCCAATCCTAAATGCCATCCAAACAAAATGTGTGGGTAAACACCAGAAACTTTTACACAAACATGGTTATCTTATTTATATACTTTCCTGTTATGCAAAGACCAAGTCACAAGGCCCTGCTCTCAGGGCTTTGGAGTCTATGGGAAGTCCCACCTGCAGCAGTAAACTGGGCTACAAACTGTCATTTGTCCCACCCTGCGGAGGATGGAGCTAGTTGACCGTTGGCCAGCCTGGAATGAGGGAAGACAGATAGGCAATGATGGCCATTTTCTTCCTGAGCAATGGGTAGAAAGGAGGTCCCTGTCAACTGCATATGGGGCTGGTAAGGGCAAGGTTTACTCACAAGGCCCAAGCTAAACTGTTCTGTGTGGTGGTAGAAAAAGCATGGCCTTGGGAGTTGAAAATATATGTGAAAATTTGTTGTGCCACTTAGGTGCTTGGGAACTCTGGTCACATCAACATTTCCTAAGGACCTGGTTCCTCACCTAGAAATTGAGATTAATTAATCCTACCTCAGGTTTATCGTGAGGATTAAGTGAGAGAACCAGATACAGATTAAGGGAGCAGTAAATGTTAGTTCTCCCCAATCCCCCACTTTTCATTTATCCTTTAGGATATGGCTTTTGCCCCTCACCTGTGCAAATTACCTGGTGGGGGTGGAGGTGGCGTGTGTGTGGGGGGGGGGGTGGGGGGGTTATAATATAGATCAATCATTCATAGGGACAGCCAGGCCCTGACAAGATCTTCACTTTTCTTTTTTCTCTACCTATTTCTGGCAAAGGAAAGAGGCCAGCAAGGAAAACCTGTTCTGGGCTTACCAGATGCCCAGGCCCTCCATCCCTGAAGGCAATTTTTGAAGTCAAATATCATTCAAAATACATACTAACCAAAGGACACTTACAGGTAGAAATGCCATTCTTATGATAACAAAGATTCAGTTGTGAGGAAAAACTCACCTGAAATTTGTTGGTTGAGTTAAAAGGAATTTCAGCTACTTTGTGGTTTCTTTTTCTAATTTCCATCACATCACCCAAAATGACCTCTGAGAACTTCAAAAGAGCAGTTTCTGAGGCATCTCCAGCCACAACTCTCTGAGAATCAAGAGAAAACAAATATTTGTAGCACATAATCTGATTCTTTTGTGATTATTTTCAATGAGCCAGCAGACGGCCTGACTAAGCTCAGTATCTAACAAATGATTACACCACAATGAGCCACTGACCGAACCATGGTGGAGGTGTTAAACTGAATGGTGCTGCTTACTGGCATTAAGGAAATTCAAAACAGTTTGAGCTCTGTAAGACCTGGAGGGTTCCATGAAAAAACCAGCTATGAACTAGTCTTGAAAGACGGGTGGATAACTGGCAGACAAAGGAACAAAAGAAAGCCTTCTGGAAATCAGAATGCCATGAATGAAGGCATGAAGTGGAAGAGTTCCATTGTAAGTGCTGAGTGTACAGGTGGATATGGAGGATGCAGAGAGATTCAGAGGGCCCTGAAAGGCAGGCAAGGTCCAAAACTTGAGCAGCAGAAAACAGATGCATGGAAAGTTTTTGAGCCAAGTTAGGTGAAGCAGTTCATCTAAAGAAGTATTTAAGGAAAATTACTGGTATGCAAGAAAGACTGGGGGGAGGGATAAACTGGAATCATGGAGGCCAATCAAGAGGTTGGTATAATTAATTAGATGTAAGGTACTGGCGATAAAAGAAAAGTAAAATTATATATTTATTTGAAGCAAGAATAATAGGACTTGGTGATTCACTAGATATTAGGAAAGAAGAAAGTTAAAGATGACTTCCAAAAATTTTGGACTGGATGATAAATTAAAATGGTTATGTCATAGAAAAATAGAAAAGGGACCAGATAGTGATTTAGAGCCAGGTTGGGTACAGGTGGAAGGTGGCAAGTGTAATTTGTTCAGAGTCTAACATGACAAAACTTTCAAGTGGGAACACACAGCTAATTGGAGATCCATGGAGTTTGGGTGAAAAATCAGAACTGGAGATAAGGATTTGAAAGATATGGACAGAGAAGTGATGGGCCAAGAAGAGAATTGATGAGCTGTCTGACAAAGAAAAGCAACCAAACAAAAAGTACAAGAAAGAAAGAGTCAATGAAGGAAACAGATGGCAAATAGAAAAGCCAGGAGAAGACAGATTGAGTGACTCACTCAGAAGGAGAGGGCAGGGGGAGAAGAGAGTGGAAGGGGAAGAGGAAGGGGGAGAAAGAAAAGTTTGTTTTTGTATATGCTAACATTTCAGGGCCCCTTAGCACCGCTTCTGCTGCCAAGAGGAATACGTTCTAAGGTCAAGGCTTCTATTTCCTTCCAATTATATTTTAAACATCAGTGAATGGCACTTATGTAATAAAGGAACTTTGATTATATCTACTTGCTTGTAAAGGAAAGTAACTTAAAGGTACATTCATTTTCAGGAATGAGACAGAATTTTCAATAGACCTAAACCACTGTTCTGAGGACTTTTAGACATCTCGGTGATTTCTCGAAGCAAGTTAGGGTGAAGAAAATTTTCTGCAGGTCTTGTGAGTCAGACTTCCTCTTACTAGCACAAACTTCACTCAGTGGGAGAGATTTAAATCAAGTACCAAATCAGAACAGAGGAAGTGACTTCAAACTGGCTATGATTTAAGACCGAATATATACTGAAGCTTTACCTTCATGATGGGGACGTTTTCTTGTCCTGGTCTGAACTCAGCTCTGTTACACAATGTTATTATCTTTGATAAGGAGGCCCAGGTTCCAGAGCTTTGATCAAAGACTTGGTCTGGAAAACAGAACAGTGATGCTGTGGGTCCTGGACCTAATATCCATACTATTCAACCAATTCTCTGAGACTGCACACCAATGCTGCCATGTTCTGCGCGGCCCCCTCTGCTAGAGTCCATAGCTTCGGGCCACACTGAATGTTCCAGAAGACTTACTTGAATTGTCTTCACTGGTGTCAGCTATGAAGATCTGATTGTCGAACCACAGATGGGCCACAGTCATCCTGTTCTGGGTCAGAGTCCCAGTCTTGTCTGAGCAAATGATAGAGGTGGAGCCGAGGGTCTCCACTGCTTCCAGGTTCTTCACCAAGCAGTTCTTCTTGGCCATCCGTTTAGCTGTCAGCGACAGAGTCACCTAGACAGGAGAGAGAGAGAGAGAGAGGAAGAAGCTTTGAGAAAAATCATCATTTTGAACTCAGGCTCCATAACGTAGAAGCAGCTGGAGCCGAACTGATTTCAGGACAGAGGTATAGTTACAGATGCGGCAAAGCTGACCCAGTGGCTGATAAACCACATAAAGCCCTATATATATGCCATAATCCTTTTATTAAATGTAGGAGGTAAACAATGTGCCTAAGTTCCTCAGTTGTAGAAACTGCCAAGGACTCTTTTTTCTTTTTAAGAAATGTGAAAATGTAGAGAAGGTGTCAGGCTTTCTGAAAATCTGTAAGTGGTGGTTTGTGTCTGTCTTATCTAGATCTTACTTTTTTTTTTTATCTTACCGAGCTTTTAAGGAGAAAGATAATATGCAATTTGCAGGTAGAGCTCCTAAAAATGAAAATATAAAGTTTTCTAGGACAGTGTTAAAAATGTTAACAATATCACAATTCTGTTTGTCTCTCTAAGAAACAGTCTCCTCAGAATGTCCCATGGTGTCCCCTGACAGGGAGGGAGTGTTGTTCTGAAGATGAAGGAGACTTGCAGTTTACGGTGGGCGCACACCCAGCACAGCAGAATGCCATGTGTTAACAGGGTCAGGGGACAGGCCACCTAGCAGCATGGACTCACAGTGACAGTGGCCAGGAGACCCTCAGGCACATTGGCCACAATGATGCCAATGAGGAAGATGATGGAGTCCAGGACCTGATACTTCAGGGATACTGCGGTGATGAAGAAAAGGATGCCGATGGAGACGGCCACTCCTGCCACAATATGAACAAAGTGCTGGATCTCAATGGCAATGGGTGTCTTCTCATTTCCGACTCCTGAAGCCAGTGAGGCGATCTGACCAATGATGGTGCGGTCGCCCGTGTTGATGACCATGCCAGTCGCTGTGCCTACAGGTGAAGTAGACATTTTATTCCGGGGATCCTCAGCTACGAGGGGACCATAGCCTGCTTATAGTCTTCTCTTTGCTGGTTTACATGATCAATTAGCACACAACATTACAAAGTTCTCTGAGCTCTTCAGTTCCATGTTTTGTCCTTGAAAAGCTTTGTAGCAAGAGATGGTAAAGAGACAAGAGCATAAAGCCTGCAGGGGAGAGGTGATATGGGTGGTGCATGGAGTCATGGGAACCAGGCAGACTTACCTTCCAGACAGGTTGTAGAATAGAAGCCAATGTTCTTTGTTTCCAGGGGACTATCGTGGGTAAACTCAGAGGAGCGGGGCTGGGGTTCAGATTCTCCAGTGAGAGATGAGTTATCTACCTAGAAGAAATTTTGGAAAAAGTTCAAGACTGGGCATCTTGTTCCCTGTCCCAGTCACACTGAGATCTAGAAAGACAACAGAATGGCAGCTAGTTATCGGCGTGATCTTTGGGGTGCCCTGTGGCGCTTACCTTACAGCCCTGAACAGACAACAACCTGATGTCTGCAGGGATCTGGTCTCCTCCTCTAATCTCCACTATGTCTCCCACCACCAGTTGCTCTGCAGGGATTGTCTTCTTCTCTGAATCTCGAATGACAAGAGCTTGCTGCAAAAGAAAACAGTGACAGATGCCTCAGATCCTGGAGTGATGCCAACTCTCCTCCATCCTCATCTCCAACACATCTCCGGAATGGAGGCACTGGAAGGCACAGCTGTCAGAATGGCAAAAATGCAACAAAAGACTTTTACTTGGGGCCTGAAGACACTAAGAACTATCTTTTCTTGAGGAGGAACTCTTAGAGATATTCTTGGAACCAGAAAACGCTGCTGTGGGCAGATATAGCAAATTGACAGCCCCAAGCATGACAGAGAGAGGGACAATTAAGGATGAATGATCTTGGCTGGGATGTCCAGGAAGAACCCCGATGGCTGAGCCAAAGGGTTTAATACTCTTGCTCGGGTCAGGAAGACTTTAACAGAGTAGAAGGCAGATCTCCCACTTCTTAGTATGGACGATTCCATCCAGAACCTTCTCCAGCTGGCAGCTCTGTGGGCCAGGGGCAGTGTGGTGTTCCCACTGTGCTGATAGTGGTGTGTGGTCTCCCTAGAGGACTCCTAACGTGGGGTCCTGTGGGAAGACAGGAGCAGTGGGCATCCCTCACTGACAGCAGTTTGGGGCAACATGCAGAGAGACTCCAAAATGGGTGCAAAAATGGTCACAGATAAAGAATTGTAGGTTGACCTCCTTGGCTACCAGGGAATACTCCCGAACTTCTACAACTCACTTTTGGAAACACCTGAATTACTTTTGTTTGAACAGTTCACCAAAGCTCAAGAGCAGTAATAGAAGATGTTGTGCGATGACTGATGTTTCTGTCCTGTTTTGCTCTTGACTAAGCATTTTCCTGTATCTTACTTCCCTGATTATCTCAAAACTCTGTGAGGAAAGGGGGCTTCAGAAAGATTGCCTAAGACTTCTCAGACAGCAATGGGTGGAGCACTGACCCTCTGCCTCAGAGGCCCCATTCTCCTCCTTATCTGATGCTTCCTCATCTGAAGTCATGTGGAGACCAGAGAGGGATGGCTGCCACTCACCTGCGGGATCATCTTATTGAAGGTGGCCATGATGTTGGTGCTTTTTGCCTCTTGGTAGTAAGCGAAGATCCCTGTTAAAATAATGACCAAGGCAAGCACGCAGCCCAAGTATACCTGGGTAAGGAGAAGAAGCATCAATCAGAAGAACAGGCATCAGGAATGAGCCAGGTCCTAGGGCTGGAGCTCTCCATGGGAAGGTGAGGGACATGGCAGTGGTATTCTGGTGTCATTTACAGGTCACAAAATTTACCCATTTAAAGTGTATAATTCAATGATTTTTGATGAATTTACACAATTTCGCAACAATCATCACAAGCTAGTTTTAGGACATTTCCATCATCCCAATAAGACCGCTACTGCCCAGTGGGTGTCATTTCCCACTCCTGCCCCCAGCCCTAACCACCTCTGATCTGCTTTCTGTCTCTAGGGTGTGACTGTTCTGGACATTTCTTATCAATGGAATCATAGAGTATGTGGCCTTTTGCATCTGGCTTCTTTCTCTTAGCACCATGCTGGCCAAGTCAGTTTTTTGGTTTTGGTACTGTTAGCAGCAGGCAGAGATGCTCCCCATGTTAAAGGGACACAATTAGCTTTGAGGAGAGAGAAACCCAAAATATTTCACATGGATCTAGATCTTTTTTGTCCCCTTAGGAACTTACAGTGCGTCTCTCTCTCCCTTTAAAATTCATGCTCATACTGCCTCTGAGACATCAGAAAGTCAGCTATGATTTGTATTTTACAGCTGGCGAAATTACTGATTTTCCCAAACCTGCACAGTGATTGATCAGTGTAGACTCCTGATTGCAGCCCACTGCTCTGCCCACTAATGGCCTTACTTTATGGTTGTTTTCCCATTACTAGTTTAGCAAACCCTGGAAGGAGTCCCCCTTACATTGTCTAGGGATGAGGATGTATTCATGGAGTACTGGATCCCATATGCAATCCAGCACAGGATGGCTCCTATCCACAGAAGGATGGAGAACCCCCCCACCATCTGCTTGAAGAACTTGATGATCTCCGGTGTTTCCTTGGGAGGAGTGAGGGCATTGGGCCCATTCCGAGCCAGGAGCTCAGCAGCTTGGGCACTGGAGAGACCCTGAGAAAGCCAGACAAAAACAAACAGGAATTAGACATTTCTTTTCCCTCAGATTGGATGTCATTTTTCTGCAGGTTGTGGGTAGGAGTTACCATGCCCAAGAAGGGCCTGGGAAAAGTGGATGATGCCTCACCTCCCCCAACTCGCACTTTTTTAAAAAGAATATTTAATATTAATGCTTAATATCAGCCAGGCAATGTACTCTGTATATTTGCTTATTTACTCTTCAAAATAACCTTCTGAAGAAGGTGCAATTATTATCCTCAACTTACAGATATGAAATTTGAGGCACATGGAGGTTAAATCATCCAGCTAGTAAATGGGACCAGGCAACCTGGCTCCAGAGCCACTATATTAGACTCTACTAAGGCATTTTAGTTTCTTGGAGATTTATCTAGAGATAGGAGTAACTTGGCTAAGGAGGATTCGAAATACAAAAGCTAATCGCCAAGGTTAAGGGCAATGTGGTAACTATCCAGAAAATATTCTCTGTTCTGGAACTTCTACATATTGCACCGGCTAATTTTTCATCCTTAAGTCTGGTGTCTTTCTGCTTTTCTCCATATCCACTCCAAGTTCTAAGTTCTTGTTCATCTTAAGAGTTATAAATTCTACCCAACTCTGAAGCCCACGTGTGGTCACTTCTTGCCAGAAGCCCTCCCTGGTAAGCATGCCCTCCACGGGGTACAGAGGCCCCTCCACCCCCCTTGAAATCCTGTATTGTGACTCATAAGGTTTTTTTCCCCACAAACTATCCTATATGGAGAAAGTCTTGTCATTACTTTTTCTTCCTAATCATGTTGTAAGCTACTTAAAGGACAGCTTAAAGACTATATCCTTGGGGCGCCTGGGTGGCTCAGTTGGTTAAGCTTCCTACTCTTGATTTCAGCTCAGGTCATGATCTCAGGCCTTACTTTATGGTTGTTTGAGATCGTGAGATCAACCCCCGTGTTGGGCTCCACGTTCAATGCGGAGTCAGCTTGAGATCCTTTCTCTCTGCCCCACCCCCCACTCATGTGTGCTCTCTAAAGTAAGTAAAATAAATCTTTAATTAAAAAAAAAAAAGACTCTGGGACGCCTGGGTGTCTCAGTTGGTTAAGTGGCTGCTTTTGGCTCAGGTCATGATCCCAGGGTCCTGGGGTCGAGTCCCGCATCCGGCTCCTTGCTCAGCAGGGAGTCTGCTTCTCCCTCTGCCTGCCACTCCCTTTGCTCATGCTCTCTCTCCCTCTCTCTGACAAATGAATAAATAAAATATTTTTTTTAAAAAAGAGTCTATCCTTGTTGATTTTCGTGTCCTTTATAGGGTGTCCTGCTTGTTCTGTAATACAGGCTCAAATATTTGCTGAATAACTGGATTTGAAGTCACTAACTTGTAGTCAAAATAAAATTCATCACCATCTCCTTCCTGCTGTTTTCTCTAATCTCTCAGCCCCATGTCCCGCCATGGCCCTGTTGACCACCTGACCAAATCTCCTCCTCTTGCTTCTCTACCTTGGTAACTGGGATCAGGAATTTGTTCAAATACCCCAGTGAAACAAAGTCCTACCAGTTATTTCTCTGAAACATCTCTGGAATCTTGTCCCCTTCCCTTCCCATCTTACTGCTGCTGCCTTGTTTCAGTTCCTCATTTTATATTCCTGGGTTATTGTCTCATTCTTCTAGACCCTTCCATCTCCCACTTAAAAAAAAATCTATCCACCTACCTACTACCTGTATCTGTATATATCTTCTACCAGAAATACCTTTTGAAAGCCAATCTTATTTAAATCACTTCCCTGTTTAGAAATTGTGTATAACTAATACAGTCCTTATTCCTTAGTTTAATATGGAAGTGCTTGATGGTTTCACCCAAATTACCTCTCCTTGGTCTCATTTTCTATCCACTCCTTCCCCTTTCCACACACATTAGCTCCCAGAAACCCCAGACTGTCCTCTCCGGTCTCCTGGGTACTCTGCTAACTTAAACCCAAATCCTCCTCTTATGTCCTGATTCAAACACTGCATGATCCAGGGAGCCCATTCTGGCTCCTCTGGTCAGAATCTGTCACTCACTCAGCACACCATTTAGACCTCTCTTTGCCATCTAAGTCAAACAGACTGGATGTTATGATACTCTCTTACATCCCTGCCTCCCCTGCTGAAATGCTTACTCCTTAAGACCAGGGATCACCTGCCTCTCTTTGGCCCTCTCACTGCCAGTCTTGTGTGTTGCACACAGTAAGTCTTTTTGTTGACTTGAACAGATGTATCCAAATCTCCTGATGTCAAGACACCAAAACTTTTGAAATTTAATTTGAGTTTGAATTCACACAAGAAAGCAGTCCTTCTGTGGTGGGGGAATTTGCCAGACACCTGAGAGCACACCAGTATGTCCTGGAGTCATCGCTCCTTTTCATAGGAAGAGATGGACAAGCAGGGTTATAAGACTGTCACTCTGGATGGTTGCTTTTTTTTTTTTTTAATTTTTTTTTATTCTTATGTTAATCCCCATACATTACATCATTAGTTTTAGATGTAGTGGATGGTTGCTTTTTAACATTGGTTTTCCCCATTCTTTGATAAGACCATTATACTTCCTGGACATTGGGATCTAAAGCAACCTCTGACCATGACCATAAGGAAGTGTCTGAGCCTTTCTGGGGATACCACAGCTTTCCTGCAGTTACAATCAAAAGAAATGTTTATAGCCAGGCGTCCAGCTCAGCAGAGGGGCTTGACTCTGGGCTTTAGTTCAGACACGCCAGCTCTTGAGGTCAACCAGCCCTCTCTCACGTGCTGGGCGTGTGGGTGACTGGCATTCCCAAAGTTGCTGCTTCATCCTAAAGATGCCATTGAATTTTCCATACACCCTAAGCACACAGCTTTGTACAGTCCTTTGCATAGTCCCAGGGCTTCTCTTCCCAATCCCCAATCCCTTGATGACTTACTGTAATGATGTTTGTACCATATTTCTTTTCCAGTTCCTTAATGCTGAGTTTGTGGTCATCCTAAAGTCCATGAAAGGAAGAAGAGAGTGCATTAATAATTCCAAAATACTCAAACCCTAAGCTTTGCCCAGCCCAGGAAAACTGAGAGAAGCACTGATGATAGGAGGGGGCCAGAGAGTGAGGGAGAGAACGAGAAAAGCCTCTGTGCCAGGTGGTTATTGCATTGAGGGAAGAGAGAGTCTTGCTACAGGAGAAACTCTTCTGATTCACTGGCCAGGGGATTTTCTGGCCATCCCTTGAGTTCAGACTTAATTTGTCATTTACTACATATTAGCTGTCTTTAGTTTTTACGAACAAAGCAATGCATTTCATCTCAATCTGATCTCCAGCACATGCAAGTTCTAGCATACCTGCCTGCTGTCCGGGTGCTAGTGATCTGGATACTTAGTTCAGACCTGAGTTCTGGGATTAGTTGACGGTGATGAGCAATACCAAACCAGACCAGACCCATCTGACAACTCCTTACCCATGGAGCCCTCTATTGGGCAGGTAGTGTCTGGTAGAGAGAAGCAAGCCTTTCCTTAATCAAGTACTTGAGATTCAGGGAGTTCACTTGTTAGAGAAGCCCTGCAGGTTTAAAACTGCCAAATAAATACCAGTATGGCCCACACTTGCTAATTTTGTTATAGAATCATTAGACTAAAGCAGAGTTTCTCAACCTTGGCATTATTGACATTTGGACCAATAACTCCTTGTTGGGGGGGAGGCGGCTTCCACCCACTATAGGCCACCTACTAGCACCCTCCTTGGAGTAGTGATAAGCAGAAATGTCTCCAGACCTCACTAAATGTCCCATGGGGGCCAAATTCCTCCTATCTTGTCCCTTGAGAGCCATTGGGCTACAGGATTAGAAGCCTCTTCCTGTCTCTGAAAACCCAGGGGTAAGTAAGCCTTCTTTACCCCACCTAGAAAACCTAGCACTCAGGATTCTTCAAGCTCTGATCATCTGAAACAAAGATTTATATTGTGAATCTTTGGGTACTAGAACCAACTCTTTTCTTAAGTATATGTAAATAAGGTTACCTGTTGTGTTAAGAGATTAGATTTTCCAATTAAAAAATTATTTTGTCTTCTCCTCAGCCAGATTCTGCTTTATTCATTTAGTCATTGTACCAATATTGATTGAAAGATATTGCTGGGGATTCAAAGGATTAAGACACAGTTTTGTGCACAGTGTGCTAAATTCTGGGCAGATACAAGTAACAGGTGATTAGAGCCATTGTTTGCATGGCTGGACCTCAGACTTTAAGGGGCCTGTACGTGAGGCAGAAGGAGGCAGACTCTTTCCTTCTTCAGCCCTGGCTTTGGTGATGAGAGCCTGGGGCAGGAGGCATGGTGGGTGCCTGTGGCGCACTCTGCTGGCCAGCACTAGAATAGCTCGGGGCAGCATCCTGTGGCTCAGGCTTCCGACATTATCAGCCTGTTCATTCAGCAGCCAGGGATCCTTTCATTCTTGTCAAGGTTCTAATGTGCCAGAGGGCATCCCAGTACGCGTTCACAAATCAAATTATAGGATTCTTGTGAGAATGTTGGGAAAGAAGAAGGAAAGATGGTTCTCTCTCAGCCGGGAAGCAGGGGAACACTAGCTAACATTATGAAAATTATCTTTCTATATTATATATCTTCACAAAATGCTCAAAGAAGGGAGATTCTCTTCATAATAAACAGGCTTATGATAGAATGGATATATATTCATGCTATAAGTAGCAATTTCAAGGAAGACTAGATATGTCTTCAATCCTAAATGCTAGAGATTCGTAGGAAATAAGAACGACTATTATCTGGTTCTGTGCTAAGTCTTTCTCCAGTTTTATTTCATTTAACCTTTTTAACAACTCCAACAGGTAGGCACTGTCTTTAATTCTTATTTTTTGAAATAGGAACTGAATGTCAATGAAACCGGGATCTGAATTCAGGTCAGTCCTATTTCAGGGCTGTGTTCTTAAATGTCTGTCAGAACATACATAGGCAAATGCCTAGTGGTGTGCTGCTAAATGTTTAACAAGCTCTCCAGGAAAAATAAATAAAAAACTCTGATTTGTAGCATTTACCGATTTTTCACCATAACCAAGTTCCAAGATGCTAACTCAGTGTCAATCAACTTGCCAAATTCCTGAATATTTAACAATGGGCTCTCTAGCCCACGTGAACTCACACCACTGCTGTCTGCTCCAACAGTAACAGTTTTAAAGTCTGCAGTGAACTGCAGGGACGATCTATAAAACTTCAAGCTTGGTGTAGAAGTTCCCCCCTTGACATTCCTGAAACATTCCTGTCACGTTTCAGTTCTGAGGCAGATCTTGCCCATGGTGGCCAGCTTTAATAACTCTAAAGTTCTTCCTTAACAGGAATAATATTGTGCTTCCATAAATTACTAATTATAAATTATAATTTAATTATAAATTGCATAAATTACAAAATATTCTTACTCTTTTCTCACTTTTCCCCCTCATCCATGCAAATTGTTTATTTCCCACTTTACATAAAGAAAATGGAGCTTCACTGAAGCTAGGTAGTTTGCTCCCAGTTACCAATCACTGAAGTGGAACTTAATTGAGCCTAAGGTCCTCTGAATCCAAGCCCAATATTCTTAACAGTGAAATTATTCTTTCTCATGGGGCATACATAGCCAGAAACCTAGCAAGGTTTAGTGGTTTTGTTTTCCTCCTGCATGGTTCCAGCTCCAGTAGTTTTCCCTTATCAGCTAAAAACTGGCAGTTGGTTAAGGATATCTCAGTGAAACAGCTAGGAAGGAGAGAGGTCTGGGCTGTGCCTGTGGGGACTGGAATCTGAGGCGCTTCCCTCAGAGTTCTACCTGGGAGTGCCTACAACCAGAATGCAGGAATCCTGCAGAAGGCCTCTGACCCCTGGGCAGATATTATCACACCATTCATTTTAAACTAGGAAACAAATCTCATGGGGATTTTCAAATCCTTAAGACTGATCTTTCTTTTGTTAAGAGGTAGGTTATAGGGGCAAGTTCTCAAGGGGGAAGGGCAGTGGACCCATTTGGCTTAAGGACCAAATCAACTGACCAGATCCAGTTCTTTCGTAAGCTCCTCCTTACGGTGATTCTTTTTGGGTTCGAAGCAGTTCTTCAGGCCTCTGTACTTCTCCTTGCCGTTCCCCTTGTCTGTTTGTTCGATGTCTTTCATTCCACTGAGCTCCACAGAGTAAATTTCTAGTGTTTTCTGAAAGGAAAGCAGAGGTACAATATTGGTCCAAGATGGGTTTTCTGAAGAGGTGTGAGCGCTTCTCTCTGTGGGTCAGGGACCTACAGGGAAGGGAGCCCCCCCCCTTCATTCTCTCCTCTAGAGAGAGTAAGTCGCACGATGTGGAGAAGCTCTCTCTTCCCCACCTTCAAACAGCAACTCCCAGGCCCTTTCTCTCCTTTCTTCCCCTCCAGTGTAGAGGGAAGGCTGGGTAGCACAGCGCTGCCGGCATCTCCTCAGGGTGACCCCACCCTGGGGTTGGGGAAGGTGGGGGAAGTTACCTCCTCCAACTCGAGACAAGACCCCTCCAAGCCCCAGGGTCTCCCTAGTATCTTGCTCCCTCCAGGACACACGGCGTGTGTCCCGCTTCTTGGGTGGAACGTGCCCACTGAATCCCAGTCCCGGGCAGGGCGGCCGTGTAACCCCCAGGCCGGCGCCACGCGCCACATCGGAGCCGGCCTAAGACCCCTGGGGCCCCTTCCCACAGCGTCTGGATTCGGGTCTTCACCCCAGCCAGCTCCGGGAAGGGAGAGGAGCCGTGCAGAGGTCAGGAGCGCAGAATCAAGACGGCCAGTCGTTCCTCTTTCCCCTCGTCTTCCACCCGCTCTGCACGGGTCGGGGTCGGCGCGGGGGGCCCGCACGCACCTTGGCCATGGCGCGGGTGGTGGTGCCGCCGGCAGGCGGGCTCGGGGTCCGGTCTCTGGGTGGCAGCGCGCGCGGGGCGGGGGTCCGATCGGGCGGCGGCGGCGGCGCGAGCCCTAGGCACACCTCCCGCGGCCGAGCTCCAGCCGCTGGCCCGCCGAGGCGGTGCCCGCCTTAAATGCCACCTGCCCCGCCCACGTACCTACCCGCGAGCAGGTTGCCGGGCCTCACGACGCCCCGGGAGGCGGGAATCCCGCAGGCGCGGACCCGGGCGCGGAAGCCCGCGGCGGGGCCTCCATCCAGGGAGCGGGGCGCGGCGCGGGCCCCGGCCGGGGACTTGGGGGTCCCCAAGGGCAGCGCCGGCGAACCGCCGCAGCCTGCCTCCGGGCGAGCCCCCGACGATCGCACGCCCTCATGCCAGCTTTGGTGGGATCCTCACCCGCTTTGCTTTTAAAATTTGCTTTGCTAATAAAGGAATTCGTAAAAGTACTAAGCAGAGCGGGAGAATTGCGGCTCCTACCGGCAACTGCTCTCTAGGGTGTCTGGCCATAAAAGGCAACCTTATTATCGGAGGTTGGATTTCCACAGGCCAATGTGGTGTCAGATGAATTTGGGAATTACCGAGAGAGATCTGAGGAGTAGCTGAATTACCTTGCGGGATCCGGATAAAAATTGGAGTTCTAAAACAATTGTGGAGGGGGGAGTGGAGAGGAGAGATGGGAGGAAGCTGTGCAGTCAGAGGACTCAGGAATGAGGCTGCCTCGTGGGCAGAACCGAAGCTGTGGGCTGGGGTCGGATAAACACCCTCATCCCCTAATTGGGATGGACATCTCCTTCTCCCGCCAATGCTATAAATCCCTTCCTTCCTTTCTTCTTGCCTTCCGTCGTCCGCCCTTCCTTTCTTCTTTTCTTTCCAAAATGGCAGAATTTGAAGTCAGACCGCCCCCCCCTCCCCACTGTGGGGCTGGGCAACACCAGTGAGTTACTCCTTAACTAAACGGTAAGGGACAGGAAAATTCCGGGTGACATTTGGTTTGCAGATACAGATCACAGGTTCTTTGGAGTTGGAGGGGACATTAAATTCTAGTCCAGACTTAAGCAACAGCGGACCCCTGGCTAAGTCTGTGTTGTGTTCTTCCCTCTCCTTCTCCCCTGGAGAATGCTCTTCAAAGGAAAATTTGAAGACAGGGCTAAGGAGAAAAAATTTGCATGCAACTGATGTTCCCACTGTTTGCTGGGAATCCAAGAGAAGGGATTTTGCAGTTACAAGTGGCTGCTTGCTCACCTTCCACTCTTCGAGCTCCTGCTCTACCTTTTTGGACAGAGAGACTAGAGAAGCAGGATGGCTAGAGAAATGCCCCTGAACTCAAGTCTAGTTCAACCTTCAAAAGCAAAGTCAGATTCACACTTACTTAATTAGGGGAATAGGAGAGAGTGATGTAGGGAGAGGAATGGGCTAATGGAGAGGTGATAGCAGATTTTAAAGTCAGCAAATTGTAACAACTCCTGCTAGAGAAGATTGCTGTTTATTCTTGTTGGTGTCAAGTTTGGGAAAGTGTTAGTTACTGCCAAACTGGACAAAAGAGAACACTGTCAGATACTCTAGCACCTCTCTGGTCCTGCAGAGTTTCTGGTTCCTGCCAGGGGCCAGTCTTGGCAACTACTGCTGTGGCCCACATGGCAGCTTCTGATGCCATCAGGTATCCTGGACAGCGACTTCTACCAAAGAGGACAAATGGGGCCACTCCACACACACACACCCTAACTCCAGTTACTGCTTTGCTGTTGCTGGTCCTCTTGCCCCAGAGTCCAGACATCCCAATATTTCTTGAGGAGAAGGTCCTCCAGGTATCTGTGAGGCAGGTACCTGGAGTGGTCCTCACCTGATAGAACTATGGACTGAATTTCCCCTCAGAAACACAGACTCACCTCTTTGTGGCCCCAGGAACTATCCCCCATCCTTTTCTGGGCAGTGTACCCTGAATTCCACCCAATTCTATGACCTCTCTTGAACTGGCCGGAAAGGCCAGGGTACAACTTGGGACACCTTCTCAGCCCAAATACTCTAGTAGCAGCTTCTGCTTAAAGCTGGGTTTTCCTGTCTTTCAAAAAAAGCCTATCCATGCCACGAATCTCTTCTGGGACTGTTCCCATTGGTAAATATTACATATTTGGGATAGGCTGTCATAATATCTGTAACTACCCCTAGCTTATTTTAATCAATTAATGCACACAATGTCTGTGAAACTGTACCAGACATAGGGGCTGTTGGGGAGAAATGGTGCTCAGATTGTGTCATTCTCTGCCCTCAAGAAAGCTACACTGAGTTGGAGAGGCAAAATTAACGAATTGGAGAGGCAACACTTGATCTTAGCCAAAAGGCCGAGAAGCGATGAATTGGAGAGGCAAAATGAACAAAGAGACGATAGTGAATGACCCGAGCCAGAAAAGAATTTAGCGCTTAAATGGTATAGGTCCTGAGTGCTTTAAAAGTTTAAAGGCAAGATGAGGGAGATGGCGAGATTTTTATTTCTTAGAATTAATTATTCAGATTTTTCCATGAAAGGTGGGAGAGAGGCAGAGAGAGTGGCAGAGTTAGGGCCTTCTGTTTATGGACCACTCTTGCTGCCCTGAAGGCCCCTGTCCTGCTGCAGAGTCCTGGGTGAAGGGACATCCACCAGCCGGCTCAAGAGTGTGAGTGTGAAGATTCAGTACCCCAGAGAAGGGGATCCAGGTGCTAATGGGAAGAGGAAGTTTCGCTTCCTGCCTCACATCTGGATCAGCCAGTGCCACTGTTACCCACTATCTTCTTCCTCTCCTGGATTCCTGTCCCACGCACACGGGCAGGCCCCACACACCTGTGCTCACTCATCGTGCCAGGCTCTGACTAGGCTGCATTTCTCCACCGACAAGGGCGCCTGGAGTGAAGATGCAAAAACAAAACAAAACAAAACTGCAGCCAAGCACACCGCTATGCTGTTTCCTCGTTTCTTCACGTATAAGAAACCCTGAGATTGGCAGATGAACAACGTGCAGGAAGGAAACCTGCTTTCAGAAATAAGCACCAAGGGGCGCCTGGGTGGCTCAGATGGTTAAGCGTCTGCCTTCGGCTCGGGTCATGATCCTGGAGTCCCTGGATCGAGTCCCGCATCGGGCTCCCGGCTCAGCGGGGAGCCTGCTTCTCTCTCTGACCCTCTGCCCTCTCATGCTGTTTCTCTCTTGCTCGCTCTCTAAAAAATAAATAAAATCTTTAAAAAAAAGAAAAGAAATAAGCACCAATACCACGATAATGGCCCCGCCTGAGGCTGTTAAAGACCATGACCAGAGTGGACAGGGGTGATTCCAGAAGTAGATAAAAGGCCCGCATGGGGCTTAGGTGGGGTCATGCCACAGGGCATGCTTTCTCCCCTTGTGAATGTAGCTCTCCCAAATTTTAGGTTACTACAACGTTTAATTCTCTGTGACTTATTTTGGGTACTAAGATCCTTTTTCAAAAAATTATCATTTTCCTTTTATTAGGTGATTGAAAAAAATTGACTGCATCCTGAAGGTTTTAAATTTGTTTTTGAATCTGAGGGTGAAACAGATTCTTCCCATTTGAATCATCTTCACCTTTATCATGGAAGTTATACCATATATATATGTGTAACATATATGACATATAACACATATGACATGAAGGATATTATTCATACAAATAAGCTCAGTCAACTTTGTAGGCATTTGCCTCTCATGAGTGGGGTGATACTCTCTTGGTCACCATCTTCCACATTCTTCAGAGGTAGGGAGACAAAAGCAGATACTCCAATATTTATTTATTCTGAAATATTTACTGGAGGCCTGGGATACATGTGTAGGGCCATACTAGGTCCTTCCTCTGAAAGAGCTTTCAACTTGATTAAGGAGGTAAGATACATCACCCTGGGTTAGAATATTAATATAAAGACACATCAAAGGCTATACCTGAGGGACAATACCTGGCTGGCTCAGTGGGTTAAGCATCTGCCTTCGGCTCAGGTCATGATCCCAGGTCCTGGCATAGAGATCCGTGTTAGGCTCCTTGCTCAGTGGGGAGCCTGCTTCTCCCTCTGCCTGCCACTCCTCCTGCTTGTGCTCCACCCCGAAAAATAAATAAGATCTTTAAAAAAAAAAAGGCTATTTCTGGTCCAGCCCTGAGTCAGTGGACAGACACCAGAATTCCAGAGGAGCCAAGGAAGAAGTGAGCTCTAGACAGCAGAATAATGGGTGATTCTCGAAGGGGGGCAAGTGCAAGTGGATTTTGAAGGCTGTGTAACCTGAGACAACTAGGGAGGAGTAGGGCGATGCATGCTGTAGGAGAGGAAGAAAGAAGAAGTTTATGAGTTTATGGGAATGAAAATGACAGCATTCCAGGGAGAGAAAGGAGCCTGGTAGCCGGAGTGGACAGGTTCTCTCGGAGTAGCAGGTGGTCCAGCTCTCAAGGTGGGACTGTACAGGGGCTGGACTTTATCACTGTGCCTTAGGGAGCCCTTGAGGATGAGAGTAGTCTAATGGAAACAACATTTTGGGAAAGATGAGCAGTTCTAGAGCAAAAACTGAGAGCCCTTCTGACTCTGAAGTTACTGGGTTTACAACTGTCCCAACATGAGTCTTGAACCCTATTCTCTTTATTATAGGTTCCTGTCAGTGAGCAGGTTCTAAACAGGTGTCTTGCTGCTTTTGTCAAGTGTACTTTAGCACCCTGACACCCTAAGCATGTCTAGTCTCTAAGCAACTGTTATTTTAGGCAGAATTTATTTGTTCTATCAAGAGTCTTTGGAATGAAACCAGGGAGAGAGCAAATGGTCGTCACACAATCTACGTTAGAGAAGCTTTCCCCTCTCCATGCCCCAATAAATTTATATTTATCCTGTGTTTCCAGGGTGAACTGAGCTGTTCTAAGAGCTGGGGAACAGAAGCTATAGAATTAAAGGACATCACAGGAGATATAGTCTGTTTCATCCGCAAAGATCAGCTCCAATTTAGTAATAATGATGAGGTGCTTCATTCTTTATGATGATCTAAGTTTGACCTTTTTTCAGTGAAGTCAATACAGCTATGTTCATCTCCCTCAGCTTTCGGGTCTGATATGTCCCTTGTGAGATGACAGGTTTGGTGTTGGGTTACATGAGAATGACCTTGTCCTTATGGAGTCAGTGTTCTATATAAGTCAGGCACAAATAACAATCACTTTCTTACTTGATCGTCTCTCTCTTTTTCTCTGATGTACTTTATATAATTGTCTGTGATAACCCCACATCTTAAGTCAGCATGTCTAGCTCTATGCTCACATCTGTTCTGGGATCAGCACTTCAAAATAACAAAAATTCATGAAGAAACAAAGGGGAAAAAAGAAAAGGAACACAGCCTGAATTCCTGGTCTCATTCACAGCAAGGCCAACTTAGCTCTTGCTGACCCAGAAAGGTGCACAAGAATGGACCATGCCACAAACCAGTGAAGAGTCCAAAGCATGGCTTGAGACTTTAGGCATTTTGCATATAAATGAAGGGAAATAAAAAATGAGTAAAGGAATGAGAAACTGCTTTCAAGGGACAATTAGGAGAAAACTGGCAGATGCTTGCCTGCAAATTCTCCTGGGAAGTTCCCCTAAGAGGTGAGCTGGTCGTGGAGGTTCTGAAGTTTTGCCTGCCGTCACTCAGAGGAGACAGCAAAGGGTCAGATCTGCTCTGTAAAGTGCATCTGGGTGCTGGGGGAGGCCAGAAGTGAGAAGGACAAGAGAAAACACTTAGTACCTTTATAGGCCATCTTACTGTGGCTGCCAAAGTATCCCCTTAGGAAATAAAGCCACTGGCTGGGCTGCTGAAGTGCCATATGTGCTAATTAACATGAGACCAGTATGATGATAGCCTGGAAAACAGGCGGAGTCAGAAAAACAGGACAAACTGCATAATTGACAGATGCAATAGTGCAGGGATTGTCTCCAGCTCTAGGGAGAGAAAATTGAATTAAAAATTGTCTTGGCAGGTCTGGTCTAACGGTTCAACTGTCCCCAGCTTCAGCCATCACTACATTTGGGCAGTATTCATCTAAGAGATTTCTTTGACTCCGGACTGACGTTTCTCCTCATCTCACTTTTTCTTACTGCTTAGAGTTGCCAGATAAAACACAGGGCTCCCATTAGTGTTGCATTTCAGGTAAGCAACGAATAATTTTTTTGTATGTCTTAAATATTGCATAGGACATGCTTGCTTAAAAAAAAAAAAAAGGACATACTCGTTGTTTAGCTGAAATGCAAATTTAACTGGATATTGTTATTTCCTAACTCTGGCAATCCTATTCCCTGTAGAGGCCTTGGGGGTCAATCCTTTGTTGCTTGTCAGCAGGCACATTTTGGGACATTGGCCTAAGCTCTACTGGTCTTCTTATTGAGAGGGCAAACATGAAAGTAAAACAGATTCACATTTTCTCTTTTTGCCCGTCCCTCCCAAGAGCCCATCTGAACCAGATTTGCTTTAAGCCAGTCAATTTGAATGCATGTGGGAGTAAGTTTTTTTTCTTTTTCTTTTTAAATCAGATATCTTTTCAGCCAGAAAATTTTACCACTCTGCAGAGGTCACATTCTTCTGAGAGGAGCGCTACAGGAATTCAGTGCCTTTCTTAAAACTAATGTTCACTTTTAGAGGTGACCAGCAGGGGGAGCACATTCCAAAACAACACACTAGGCTCAGGCTACCTGGATGAGATCCTTACTGTTGGGGCCACCTGGCATCACTCAGGCACCAGGAATTTATAGAACCCCCGCAGGCTTTGCAACTATGTGCCAAATATTTCATTTCTGACTGAGCAAAGGACAACTTGGGTAAAAGACAAATCCCAAACAAACAAACCAGGAAAAAAACCACCAGTGAAAGAAAAGAAGTAACAATAACAACAAAAAACTCCAATGGTAATTAGTGCAAAGAAACAACAAACCACACGATTATATGAAAAAACAAGGGCGCCTGGGTGGGTCAGTTGGTTAAGCGTCTGCCTTTGGCTCAGGTCATGATCCCAGGGTCGTGGGATCGAGCCCCACATCGGGCTCCCTGCTCAGCAGGAAGCCTGCTTCTCCCTCTCCCTCTGCGGCTCCTCCCCCACACCCCACTTGTGCTGTCTTTGTCAAATATATAAATAAAATCTTAAAAAAAAAGATTATATGAAAAAACGGTGAATGTTTCCCTACGCCTAGGGCTGGATGGGATTTGGAAACATCATGTTCAACTTCTCAAGACTTGCTTCTTCTGTGAGGTATTCTCTGAGTAAGATCCCATTTCACACTCTACCTGCTCCAGAGGACTAACACATTATCATAGTCTTGGCCCTATAGCCCCATTGCTTCCTTTCATTTGCTTGTCTCCCCATCAAAGAAATAGGCTCTTTGTGGCATGTCTTATACTTTACATCTCTCAAAAATATGGCCATGGTGATTGGCACGTAGTAGGTGCCTCTATATCTCAATTATCTTGGAAAATGAAAGCATATTAAAAAAAATTTTTTTTAAGTAGACTCCACGCCCAGGGTAGAGCCCAATGTGGGGCTTGAACTCACAACCCTGAGATCAAAACCTGAGCTGAGGTCAAGAGTAGGCACTTAACTAACTGAACTACCCAGGTGCCTCAAAAGAATATTTTTAAAGGAGAGTCCACAATCTTCCTTCATCACCCTTGATTTTGTGATTGACTCTTGGAATTAGGAAAGCACCTTCCTTATAACTACTGAAAAAAACTCATGTTGAAGCTGGATTTTCTAGATGTAAGGAGCTGTTGATGAAATAGAAAACAAAACAAAACAAAACATGGTTTAAAATTTTTGTGAGACTAAATATGAAAGTAGATATTTCTTTCCAGCTTGAAAGAGAGAAAGACTTCATAATTTCTTCATAAATAATGCTGAATTGAGGACCTGTATAACTGAATTCTAGTCCTGGCTTTCTTGTCTGCTGACTGCATTTGCTGGGGCAAGACATTTAACATGTCTGTGGCTTCAGGACAGTGTTAGAGCTGGGTAGATCAATGGTTCCCAAACCTGACTGATCACCAAATATCCTGGGAGCTTTAAAAACCCCACACCCAAGTAAGTCTGGGGTAAGTCCTAGAAGTTTATTTTTATAAAGTTCCCTAAGTGATTCTTATGAACAAATGGGCTTGAGAACCATTGGACCAGATCACTGGCCCTCCTGCATATGTCCATGCCTGGACCTCCAGAGAGTGACTTCGGTGGTCTAGTGTGAGCTGTGTCCCCAGGTGGGTCCAACGTGCAATCAAGGTCAAGGGCCCTGGACTAGATGTTCAATAAGATCCCTTCTGACTCTAACACTTTATGGTCCGAGAACATTTACCTTGCCTTTATAAGTACTTATGCGGTAGTTTTATTGCATTTAATTAAAATGGGTGCCTTCCTATTGTGGCTTAGATCTGTAGATTAAAGGGCAAAGGTCTCATAGCCACCCCTTTACAAAGGGTCACTCTTGTTCCCAGGAAGAAGGGGATGTGGGAGTGTGGGTGAGTAAGCACAGGCCAGTTATACTATAAGGCAGACACCTGAAGTGCACATTCACCAACAGTAAGTTGAGTGTCCCAGCCATGTGCTGGCTTCCAGTAATGTGTGAGTATTGATATCCAAGTAGAGCTTTTCATGAACAGGGATATAGACTCATTCTACAATCAATGTATTGAATTGTGATGATCTCAAGGTAACCACATTTCTAATATCTTCTATATTTTTAAATGTAACTGATGAACACATTGGGAGCATTACAGGGCTTCCACCTCGAGCCTAAATTGTGTCCAAAAGTAGGACCTGTCTGGTTAACTGGTGGGGCAGGCCAAAAAAAGGAGGTTGGGTGGAGGCATCTCCTTGCAGGGAAGAAAGAGCAAGGTGTGCAAAGGTTGGTCCAGTACAAAAACCTTAGTCATTGGAAGGACAGTACAACGTGTTGTCATTTTAATTTGCCTCTTGACCCAGCTTATAATGCACTTCTGGCCCAAGGAAGAGAGAGGACTAGAGTAAAAGCTCAGAAGTCTGTTCCCCACACCTGTGAAACTCTGGGGTTTGGCACCTATAAGTTCTGTGTGTTCACAGTGGCCATGCTTCATAAAAACTGAGGTTCAGCAGGAACTTGCAGGAAGTGGTGATGATCCTTGGTGCCTGGTGGACAGGGAGTTAGCAGTGGAGTGTGACAGGGCTAGAGTAGAGGGAGGATAGGAGGGAGACTTGACCTCTCCCAGCATCCCAGGCCTCTGTAGATGTCGGGGTTCTGCATTAGCAGAATGGAATGAGGGCCGACAGAACACAGTTTACATCATAATGCCAGTTTCTAACTCCCAGAGACCCAGTCTAGGACCCAAGCACCTGTGATCTCTTTGGGAGATTTTCTAGTTCAGTTCAGCAAATGCTAGGCTTTGTCAATTGTTCTCCACTCCTGTGATGAGTTACTCAGTCTTGATGTCAAGAGTGTGTAAGAGATGGCTTATCTGCAGTAAGAATAGCATTGTTTCTGTGGTGAGCAAGTGACTGGAAATCCTACTAGTCTAGGTGATTACAGACCATTTGAATCTCTAACACTGACTCCCTCTTCTCAGAACGCCTGTGGAAGCTTATCAGCACCTCGGCGGCAACTTGGAGGCACCTTTCTTCTACTTCTTTCCCTCCCTGTGTGGGGCCAGGAAGGATGAGCTGGGGTGGGGCTTAGAATAGAGTAGCCAGACCCTGGGCTGTGTCCTGGAGCCTCTGCTTTCCCAAGGAGTTGGTCCTGACACGGATTGTGAGCCAGATCATCTGCCAGGGGCATCCCCCAGCTCCACTTCAGCAAACAATGAAAGACATGCTACACAGAAGCAAAAAAAGCTGGTCTCAGTTCAATCACTCCATCTTACTTCTGATGCAACCTTTCAGCTCTTAGAAAATTCTGACTAAAGGTCTGTGATGGTTGACTTTATATGTCAACTTGGCTAGGCCATGCTACCCAGTTTTTGGTCAAACACCAGTCTAGATGTTGCTGTGAAAGCATTTTTTTTTTCCACTGTGATTAACAGTTAAATCAATAGACTTTGAGTAAAGTAGATTACCTTCCATAATGCAGATGAGCCTCATCCAATCAGTTGAAGGACTTAAGAGAAAACAGACTAAGGTTCTCCAAGGAAGAGGGAATTCTGCCTCCAGACCGCTTTGGACTCAAGCTGTAATATTAAGTCTTCCCTGGGTCACCAGCCTGCTGGCCTGCTTTCTAGATTTTGGACTTGCCAGCCCTGACAACTTTGTGAGCTAATTCTTTAAAATATATCTCTTTATATTTAAACATCCTATGGGTTCTGTGTCTCTGGAGAATCCTGAACTAATACAAGCTAATGAGAGTTCTTTAAGCTCAGCCCAGTAAACCACACAGAGAACTTTTAGCATATAGAAAAGAAATCAGATGCCAAAGGCAGTTTTCTGTCATTCATCTACAACCTAAAGGAGACCTGTAGGATTGACCACCTTTTAGGATGGGGTTTATATAAAAAAATCTATTAATGTTCTCATAACTAGATACTACCATCAACTGCACCATTTTCAAAGGCACTATTTAGAACAGATTTCCTTGTGATTTGTTCTAAAGCCATTTAACTAATCTTGGGGTGTCTGGGTAGCAGTCAGGAGGCAGACAATGAACAATCACCTTCAAGTAAGAGAAGCATGGAGTAGAGGCTCTGGTTGTGAAATATTTGAGAGGCTGTGATGAAGTGATTTGAATTCTTAGTTTTCCTAGGAACTCAGAGAAATCAAGCTATTTCTGCTAAATCTCATGCTGGTTATAAGCTCTGTTTTAAAATGCAGCATATAAACTATTTCTACAAAATAAAAGGAAAAAGGGCACCCAGTAACTTTCTGGTGGATTTAAACAGCATTAGACATCAAGTCTGCAGCTCACAGGATCACCTAGATTTGGAGGTTTGGGAACTGGAAAGATCCAAACAGTTGCCTAAATACTCTTGTGTTCTTGGCTTCTTTGGTCTTAGTGAATCAATTATTCAGCTCTGATTATTAATGTATGAGAAGGGGAAACACAGAAAGGTGATTTCTTGAAGATTCTATTTATCTTATTCGTAGTTCCCCAAATGTGTGCCATGGACTCTTAGTTCTGCAACATGATCATACGGACAAATACATTCAAAAATGTTTGGAATCTTCTCATCCTTAGGAGAGTTGCCATGTTATTAGCATTCAGAAGGTACTAAGACCCCATTAACCTCCTTCAGAGGGTGGTAGGGAAAATCATTCAAAAGAAATGGCTGCTGATTCACCTGTGAGCTGAACCTGGGCACTCAGAGACTCCTCATCCCCTTGGCTGTCCTTGGAATGTGGGTTTCACTTGCCTTTCCTGATCCCAGAGGCTGCTCCAAGAACATAGGATTGAGATGTAATGTGGTGCTGAGAATACCTGCACTGTATACATGACTGAAACCAGTTAGGGCCTCTTTTTTTTAAATTTATTTAAATTCAATTTAGTTAAAATATACTGTACTTTTGCAATGATGTGGATGGACCTAGAGGGTATTATGCTAAGCGAAATAAGTCAATCAGAGAAAGACAATTATCATATGAACTCACTGTTAAGAGGAACTTGAGAAACAAGACAGAGGATCACAGGGGAAGGGAGGGAAAAATGAAACAAGACAAAACTGGAGGGGGAGACAAACCATAAGAGACTCTTAATCTCAGGAAACAAACTGAGGGTTGCTGGAGTGGAGAGGGGTGGGAGGGATAAGGTGGCTGTGTGATGGACACTGGGGAGGGTATGTGCTATGGTGAGCGCTGTGAATTGTGTAAGACTGTTGAATCACAGACCTGTACCTCTGAAACAAATAATACATTATGTTAATAAAAAAATAAAATATATATATACTGTACTATTAGTTTCAGGGGTAGAATTTCATGATTCATCAGTTGCATATAACACCCAAGTGCTCATTACATCAAGTGCCCTCCTTAATGCCCATCACTCAGTTACCCCATCCTCCTACCCCCCACCCCTCCAGCAACCTTCAGTTTGTTTCTTAGAGTTGAGTCTCCTATACTTTGCCTCCCTCTCTGTTTTTATCTTATTTTTCCTTCTCTTCCCCATGTTCATCTGTTTTGTTTCTTAAATTCTACATATGAGTGAAATCATATGGTATTTGTCTTTTTCTGACTGACTTATTTCACTTAGCATAATACCCTCTATAGAGTTCCATCCATGTCATTGCAAATGGCAAGATTTCATTCTTTTTGATGGCTGAGTGATATTCCTATGTGTGTGTGTGTGTGTGTGTGTCTCACATCATCTTTATCCATTCATCTGTTGATGGACATACAGGTTCTTTAGTTAGGGCCTCTTAATAACCTTTTAAAATTTGGCAAGCAGAGGTAGGGATCCACTCATCTTGATGTTGCCCAAGATAAGCCTCATATGTAAGTTCCCTTTACTTATTAAAACTGCCACCTACCAACCTGGAGTGGCCTCCTCTTTCTTTGGTCTACATATGGGGGGAGAATTTCATATTATACACAGGAAGCTCTGAGCTGGTTGTGACCCAACAATTAGTTAACCAGCCAGAAGGTGGAGGAAATGAGCTTTGAGAGTGAGGCATCCTTGGGAAAATCCCAAGTTGGACATAGGTCTCTATGTGGGGAGGGGTGGCCTGTATGTCAGATGCTTGTGGACCACTGTGTAAGTATGGGGACACCTGGGAAATGCAGAAGAGAAAGGAAGCTCATAGTTGCTACAGTGGGCTGGTTTCTACTGTAGGCAGTTTGGTGGCCACTGTGCCCAACTAGAGGCTGAAGCTTGAAGTAGAAAATTAGAACAGCTGAGGGGTGCCTGCATGGCTCAGTTGGTTAAGCATCTAACTCTTGATTTTGGCTCAGATCATGATCTCAGGGTTGTGAGATCAAGCCCAAGGATGGGCTCCATGCTGAGCGTGGAGCCTGCTTAAGATTTTCTCTCTCCCTCTGCCCCTCCCCTCACCCCCGCTTGCGTGCTCTCTCTCTCTCTAAATAAATAAAGATAAAAATAAATAAAAGAAAATTAGAACAGCTGAGATTAGAGAAGGATGTGTGAATGTCCGATACTCTGGTAGCTTCATGGCTGGCAGACAGTGGGAGAGCAGGATAAGGAGTGAGAGGCCTTGACATGTGTTCTCCAAACCTAGGAGGGCCTAGGATTCATCAGATGAAGATCTGGGTATCTGTGACAAAGTTAGGATGCTAAGAGGTAGGATCTCTGACAAAGTGATGAAAATGAAGAGGAGGATGTTATGGTAATTGATAAAAAAACAGATAAAATGCCCCATGTCTTCTGGCCCCTATTTTGAGGAAAATTTTAAATGTCAGTTACCCCAAAACTCCTAGGAGAAAACTTGCATTCTTTCTCTGTCCTATGAAAGTTGAAAATCTTATCATGTCTTTGAAATGTAAGCACCCTAGAGGATAGCCAAAACATTGCCCAGGGACACTGAAGGAAAAAAAGGATAGGAGGAAGCCTTTTCAAAATACAGACTGCTGTAGTCATAAATAATAACTATCATAAATAATACTGTCATAAATAATAATGTCTCATCAGATCTTTAACCATGGCCATTTTTAAGCCTTTTGTCATTCACAGACGGTTATTTTGCTCTGATGCTTTGGCAAAAAGTGTTCCTACAAAAGTGCTTCACTTCAAGGAAATTCATGAAAAAGATCTTTGACAAGTACAGGTTTCTGATAGCTAACATCGATTTGCCTTCTTGTGGGAGAGATAATAATGAACCTTTCAAGTGCTTCCCCAAGGCTACCTTCATAGCCCCACAGTATGTCATGGGATGGTAGCCTGAGACCTGTCCCTGTTCTTCCCTACATCAGTATAACGGGTCCTTCACACTGATGATATCATGTTAACCTGTAAAGATTTGCCTTTGCTGCAGGACACCCTACAGGCTTTGCTGGAACACCTATGAGGGAGAGGATGGGCAATGAACCCGCAGAAAATTCAATGCCCAGACACTGCTGTAAGGTTGTTTTGGGAGTTGTTTGGCCTGATAAGCTGTGATTAATAAGGTGCAAGCCCTAGTAGGGATTTGGGGAGTTTGGAGGACTTTAATTCCTTACCCGGCACAGTGCCTCCATCCCTTATGCCACCTGGTAAAGAAAGGCATGTGTGGGACCTGTGATCAAAGCAGCAAGCTGCCTTTGAGAAGTCAAAAATACTACCCTGGAAGGTATGTGTCAAACACTGTGACAGAGACAACAAAATGGGAGAATGCCCCTAGGGGGCAGAAAGCCATATACCCTCACAGAGCACCAGCTCCTGGCAGTGTACATCGTGCTCCTCCAGGTAAACCTCCCACATAGCAGCCAGTGCAGCAGCCAGTGGGATGGATGCAGAGTGGTCTGGCTGGTGATTACTCATGAACTCTGGCCATTAATCTTTTGCACTGACAGTTTGTTCTAAAAGGATTAACCCTTACGGCTTGGACAATGGAAAGCTAAGTGGTAGATGATCATAAATACCCTTTGTGGGAGCAAAATATGTGGAAAGACATTTGGGTACACCTGCAAGAGCCTAAGGTAGCCTTCACTGTTTTTCATCCTCCAGCTCATAAGGCACTTATACCCCTTGGCAATCAGGAAGCTGATGTCCTAGCTCAGATACAAGCCCTATTACCAACTCTTCAGTAGATACAGCAGGTTGGGTGTGTAGAAAGAGTGGCCATCACAATGCCTGAGTAGGATGGCATATTGCCAAGGATGCTGGATTGCCTTTGAGGTATAATGACTTGGTTAATACAATAACAGCTTGTCCTATGTATTTTAAACAATGCCCAAGGAAGATGTCAAAAGAATCTGGGACCATTCACTGAAGTTCCCAACCAATGAGGGATTGGCAAATTGCTTATGTTGGCTCCCTCCCTCTGAACGAGCTTCTAAATATGCCTTGGTTTGTGTGGACACTACGTCTGGCCTGACCCAAAGCTTTCCACTGTTTCTATGCAAACCAGGCTGCCACCGTTAGAATTAGAGAAGCTAAGTACCACATATGGATACCCTCCTTGACTAGATGATCATTAGGGGTCACATTTCAAAAGTCATGACATGCAAGAGTGGGCAAAGGAACATGACATTGAATGGAGGTTCCATCTTCCATATAACCTATAAGTAGCAGGGTGGGTAGAAAGAAAAAATGGAATACAAAAGCAGCAAATTAAATTGTTTACAAGTGAGAGAAGGGGAAAGATGGTGGAGGAGTAGGGGACCCTATTCCCACTGGTCCCCGGAATTGAGCTGGATATCTACCAGACCACTCTGAGCACCCATGAAACCAGCCTGAGATGTAAGAAGATCTGGATCTCTACAAACAGAATATCGCAGGCGGTTGGTTTTGAGGTACGAAGCGGGGAGCCGTGATGGGCAGATATCGGAGGATAAATGGCAGCGGGAGGGAGCCTGGCCATGGGGATCCTACACCACCGGTGAGTGACAGCCTTGTGCAGTGAGGACGGGCACAGACTCGCAGACCAGTAGCGGCGGGGAAAGGACTTTAGGGCAGCCCCCAGGGTGGAAACCCGGAGTGGCAGGGTCGTGCCTGCGAACTGCAGCCCCCCGACGGAAACAGGGGGTGGGTCGCACGTGAACAAACTGGGAGCGGCTGGCGGTTTTAGAAGCACAAAGGGCAGAGACGTGCCCGACCTGGAGGCAGGACTGGGAGCACAACCCAGGACGCTGCAGTTTATACCAGCACGGACAGAAATGGAGAAAGTGTGGCCTGGAGAGCTCACTGAAGAACAGATTGCGGTCTCTCTGCTCCGAGGCAGAGGGCTGGAAATGGTCTCTTCTGCTCTGACTCGTGGAAGAGACACGGAAAGCCACCAGGGAAAGCCGCCAGAGAACAAAAGCCCCCAAAACTGATTCCTGCTGAGCCCATCCACCACCACAGGGACGCAGGGCAACTCCGCCCCAACAGTGTTGCCT